>NC_058379.1:28441289-28741289 GCF_018350175.1 Felis catus | reverse complement strand
CGAGCAACAGAGCGGCCGCTGCCAGTGCCGCGAGCGTACATTCGGCGCGCGCTGCGAGCGCTACTGCCAATGCTTTCGCGGCCGCTGCCACCCTGTGGACGGCACGTGCGCCTGCGAGCCGGGCTACCGTGGCAAGTACTGCCGGGAGCCGTGCCCTGCCGGCTTCTACGGCCTGGGCTGCCGCCGCCGGTAAGCTCGGGCCCCGGGCTGGGGAGGGGAGGAGGGGGGCGGAGCGCCGAAGGGGACCGGGGTGAGGTGGCTCTGGGCCCCGCCTAGCCTCCCGCCCCTTCCCCAGATGCGGCCAGTGCAAGGGCCAGCAGCCTTGCACGGTGGCCGAGGGCCGCTGCCTGACATGCGAGCCAGGCTGGAACGGCACCAAGTGTGACCAGCCATGCGCCACCGGCTTCTACGGCGAGGGCTGCGGCCACCGCTGCCCGCCGTGCCGCGACGGGCATGCCTGCAACCACGTCACCGGCAAGTGCACGCGCTGCAACGCGGGCTGGATCGGCGACCGGTGAGCAAGCAGCCCATGCCCGAACGTATCCCAGGCACGCAGCCCCAGCCCCGCCAATCCCCGAATGCTCTCCGCGGAGCGCACTATGGGCTTTCGGTTTGTTTGCTTCCGTTTCCACTGACTCCCTCTCCCCGCGTTCCGAGGTGCGAGACCAAGTGCAGCAATGGCACTTACGGCGAGGACTGTGCATTCGTGTGCGCCGATTGCGGCAGCGGCCACTGCGACTTCCAGTCGGGGCGTTGCCTGTGCAGCCCCGGAGTCCATGGGCCCCAGTGAGTGCCCAGGGACCCAAAGGGGGTTAGGGGATATGTACTCCTCACAGGGCTCCAGCTACACCCCAGGTGCTGCTATGGTGACCGACTAAATGAGACCCGACTAGACTAGGCCCTTCAGCCTAGATCCGCTTACCGCAGCTAGGGAGTCCTGTCAGACTCTTTGGGGCCATTTCCTGCTCTGGTGTGCAGCCGGTGCTCAGAGAAGGGGTTGGCAACCAGTTCGGCCTGTGGTCAGTGGGCTCCTGAGGACTGCACGACTGAGGTGACCCCCAAGCTGGTGCAGACAGAGCAGAGACCTCCACTTATAGCCAAGGGCCTGGTCTGGCAGCCCCTCTTCTCACCCACCCAAGAGTCAGCCCCAGAAGTGGACACTGAGTCTGGGTGACCACAGGCCCTGTCTCCCAGACCCCATCCCGCTGGTTGTGCAACGTATCATATCCAAAACATTGATCGTTCAGTGTGTGCCTGGCGGTGGTGGTGGGCGTCAAACCCCAGAGAATAGAGCTAGAGAGCCTGGCTCTGGAACCCGGGCTGGCTCGCGGCAGGGGCGAGGGCAGGTGGCATCACGGGGTGGGGGGGCTGCTGTGGCCCTCCCTGATCCCGTGTCCCCGTAGCTGTAACCTGACGTGTCCGCCTGGGCTCCATGGCGTGGACTGCGCCCAGGCCTGCAGTTGCCACGAGGACTCGTGCGACCCGGTCACTGGTGCCTGCCGCCTGGGTGAGTGGTCGAGGGGGACATCGTATTGAGGGGGACGCAAGGAGTACCGGTACCCACGCTGACCCCGGTGCCCTCCCATACAGAGACCAACCAGCGCAAGGGCGTGATGGGCGCGGGCGCGTTGCTTGCCCTGCTCCTCGGCCTGCTGCTCTCGCTGCTCGGCTGCTGCTGCGCTTGCCGCGGCAAGGACCCGGCGCGCCGGTGAGGCCCGACGTCGTCCCGCTGTCTCGGGTTCAGGCCGAACTCTTAGTGGCACTGCGCGCCCTTCCCTAGGCCGCTCCAGGCCCCTGCTCCGCCCGGGGGTGTGGCACTGCCTATCTTTAGCTCAGGCCCCGCCCTTCCTGTGTCTGGGCTCCAGCAGAGATCAAACTGTCCCATCCAGGCCCCGCCCCACCCCTTTACTCAGGCCCCGCCCCCGCAGGGAGCTCACGCTCGGGAGGAAAAAGGCGCCGCAGCGACTGTGCGGGCGCTTCAGCCGCATCAGCATGAAGCTGCCCCGGATCCCGCTCCGCAGGCAGAAGCTGCCGAAGGTTGTAGGTAAGGATATCCGCACGGGGTCTCTGGAGGAACACTTCCCGATGCAGGAGGCTGTTGGGAAATGGGTGTGAAGGAGTCGGTGTAGGAAATGCGGGCCTTGAGTGTTGGTGTGGGTGGGCTGGGGAGGGATGGAAAGAGGGTCTCCTGAGGTAGGCGAGCCCGGGGAGGAAGGACGGAGTCCTTGGTGTGCAGGCAAATGTGGGAGGTTTGGGCCCTGTCTGGGTGAGTGATGGTGATTGCATCTGGAGTGTGTGGACATGCCGGTGGGCAGAACCCCTACAGTCTGTAGCAGTGCACTAGAAGTCTTGGTGGGTAGCTGCAGGTGAACGGGGGTTGGGGCAGGGGAAACTTGTGCATGGAAATGCCCTGTCACAGGGAGCACTCCTCGCCCCCCCCCCCCCGCCCCCTGCCCACCTAGATCCCCTGCAGTGCTCTGGATCCTTCCTGGAAAGTGGGCAGGCTGGTCTCCCGACTCTCAACCCTAAGTCAGGACTCCACGTGCAGACTCTCTCCGTCTGCACTGACACACCAGGAGTGGACTCCCTTTTTGCTATTTGTTTCTGAAGATGAAGGGAGATAAAGATGGAGACAGCTGAGAAAACCCCTTGGCCCACTCAGCAGAGTGTGATCTGTGGACACAGGTGTGGGGCTGGACCCCACATCTCAACTGTGAAAGGCAGATAGGCCAGCTGGCCTCTGAGATTCCCCCACTTGTTGGGGCTAGGCTCCGGGGGTTCAGTCTGCTGAAATGGGCTGAGCCAAAGGGTGGTCTCACCACTGCACATTTGAGCTGGGAAAACAAAACAAACAAACAAACAAAAAAAACCCAAAAAACCTCATGTCTTTCTGGGTCCTACAGGGCAGGGTCCAAACATGGCTTGGAGGCCCTGATGGCCTGTCCCAGCCAGGTGTTCTCTCCAGCCCTCTCTTTCCAATGCTTCAGCCCATCCTTGTTCAGCTCCCTAGCAGCACACACTAACCCTGCACCTTTGACTACGTTGTTTCCCCTTATTTCTTTTTACTAGTTCACCTCTACCCATTCTCCCATCTTGTTTTGGTCTAGTGTCACTCTGTCTGGTGAATTGCCTGCTCTACCCACAGTCTTAGGATAGGACTGTTCTTGGTTACTCTGTCATTTGTTGCAGGAGGGCTAGTGAGGGCACAGGCTGGAACAGGGCAGGGCCCCTGGCAGCTGTGCCTCCCTCCTTCCCCAGTGGCCCACCACGACCTGGATAACACACTCAACTGCAGCTTCCTGGAGCCATCCTCAGGGCTGGAGCAGCCCTCTCCATCATGGTCCTCCCGGGCCTCCTTCTCTTCCTTTGACACCACTGATGAAGGCCCTGTGTACTGTGTACCCCATGAAGGTGAGCACTGCCCTGCTTGGGCCTCCCTCCAGCCCAGTGAAATGTTTCAGCTGAAAAGGTTTCTGTGCTCTGAGGGACAGGCAGCACGGGAGGAAGGGCGTGGTGATACTCCTAGCTAGGGGTTGGACACAGAGCTGAGGCTGCAGAAAGGGGTTCTGTGCTGCTCAGCGCTGGACTGGGGTAGGGTCTGGGGAGGTGGGTGGGCTCTTCTGTCTCTAGCCACAGCCCAGATTCACTTCTTTGGGAGACCGTTCATAGAGAAGGTTCTGGACCTAGGTAGAAGATGGCAGAGGAGATAGGAGCAGGGGTCTATGGGATATGGGGGCACCCTTTTGCCTGAAGCTTTGGCCCACAAACACCTGGAAGGAGCTTGACTAGCTGTGGCCTTGGCCTCTCTCCTTTCCTATCCCCCTGGGTGACCTTGAGCAGGCAACTAACCTCTCTGAGCCTTAGATGCCTTATCTCTTTATGAGGAATAATGAATCACCTAGCAGGTGTTCCAGAATCATATCTGATGATCTGACTTCCCCTCCCACTCGGGTTTGGGGATGTGGTGGGAAGGGATGCAAGGCCAGGCCCAGGTTGGGGCTTCAGCCTCAGGAATGTGCCCTTCATCCCCCAGGACCAGGCCTCACACCCTGGGTCTCAGAACGAAGTTTGTGGTTGGTGCTATGATTTCGCCAGGCATGTCTGGATACCAGGGCGACTGAGCATCAGCTGGGGCGGGGAAGAGGAGGAAAGGCAGGGTTTTGCTTGAAGGCTGGATAGCCCAGCTCTCTGTGGAGGCCGTGACTGCCAGCTCTTCTTCCCTTGTCAGAGACCGCAACGGAGAGCAGGGACGCGGAGCCCCCCACAGCCCCTTCGGAGGCACTGGCGTCATCCCCCGCGCTGGTGACCACGCTGGCTTCCGCAGAGGAGGCGACGCCCCTCCCCCCGTCCTCTGACAGCGAGCGGTCGGCATCGAGCGTGGAGGGGCCCGGCGGGGCGCTGTATGCGCGCGTGGCCCGGCGCGAGGCCCGGCCGGCCCGGGCCCGGGGCGAGGCTGGAGGCCTGTCGCTTTCGCCATCTCCCGAGCGCAGGAAGCCGCCTCCACCCGACCCTGCCACCAAGCCCAAGGTGTCCTGGATCCACGGCAAGCACGGCGCCGCTGCCGGTGCGCCTTCTCCGCCACTCTCGGGACCCGAGGCTGCGCCCAGCCCCACCAAGAGGAAACGGACGCCCAGCGACACGTCGGCGCGGCCGGATGAGCCCAGCAGCCCCCGGGCCCGTGACCCGACGCCTCGGCCCCCGGGGCTGGCGGAGGAGGGGCCTGCCCTCGCCTCCCCCTCCCCGCCTAGGGCTCGGGCGCGGGGCCGCGGCCCTGGCCTCTCAGAGCCCACGGACGCTGGCGGTCCCCCGCGCGGAGCGCCCGAGGTCGCCTCCATGCTGGCCGCGGAGCTGCGCGACAAGACTCGCAGCCTGGGCCGCGCCGAAGGGGCTACGGTCGCGCAGGGTCCCCGAGAGAAGCCGGCGCCGCCGCAGAAGGCCAAACGATCGGTGCTGCCTGCCTCGCCTGCCCGCGCGTCCCCCGCGCCGGAGGCCCCGGGGCCCGAGAAGCCGGCAGCCGGCGCGCCCGCGCCAGACACCCCCAGGAAGAAGACCCCCATCCAGAAGCCGCCGCGCAAGAAGAGCCGGGAAGCGGCGGGCGACCTGGGCAGGGCGGGCGCACCCACCCTGTAGCAGGCGGCAGCCCGGCCGTGCCCGCAGATTCCCCAGGCTTAGAAACGCTGCTTGCCACCCCGCGTAATGCGCCAGCCCGGCGCGCCCCGCGGCGGCCCGGGCACGGCGGCCTCCCGGGGCTTCGTACCGGAGCAGCCAGGCGGGAGGCTGGGTCTCATTGGCTCAGGCTCCAGCGGCGGCTCCTGGATTGGAGCACTGCTCTCGGGCGGGAAGGTCCCATTCCATTGGTCGAGGCCTGACAGGGGCTTAGCTGGCGATTTCCTTCCCATTGGCCGAGGGCTCCGACCAGTCAGGGTCTCAAAGGTAGAAGACAGGAGGGTTCGGCCTGGAGATCACCTCTTACGGGCCCAGAGTGCACTCGGCCGGGGCTACCTTCTCATTGGTCGAGGCCAGAAGCATTTCTGTCTCGACTGCCTCATTGGCCAAGGCCTGGCGCCTCTGGCTGGAGGGCTTTTTCCTTGATCGTAGCCGAGGGCTACTTCCCTGGCCAGGCCTCAGGGCATCTGTCTGGAGCCTGGGGAGGAGAGCTGGTCTCTGCTCCCCAAAGGGCTCAGCGTCCCCGGGGCCCGGCCTGGCCCCCCACTTCCCCTCCCTGCGCCCCCAGCCTCCCTAGCCCCGGCCCCTCAGCTGTCGAGCTGGTTTTGATGGCCTCCCACCACCCCACATGCCGCGGGAATCCGAAGGGCAACTCCAGTAGCCCGAGGAGATGTATTTATAGGCCCCCGGCAGGGCTGCTCCCACCCCATCCGGGTGCCCCAGGATGGGCTCCTCCCGGCAGGGGCTTGGCCAAAGCTTTCTTAATAAAGTGCCTTTTTTTTCTCCTGTGCTTTGCCTGCTTCCTGTCTAACCTTCCTCCTGCAAGGTTCCTTCCTCAGAGAATTTGTATGACCTTTTCTAGCCTGCACTCACCCACAAGACTCCTCTACCTAAGCAGAACCGGGAAGCCCAGGTGTGGCTCTCCAGGGGCTAAGCTGGATGTGGGTTGTGTCCATCCGCCCATCATTTCTTTATCAAGTTTATTGGGCACCCACCTTGGGCCACTCCATTCTCAACTAGCAGCCTGGGAGTCCCTTGGCTACAGGGAGCTTGTACGTGGGGCTGACCTGTGCTGCTCCCAGTGGCCAGTGCTGTTACACTTGGGGGCACCGAGCTGTTTGGTGTGGCTGGTACAGGTCAGAGGCTGGGGCCAGGGGCAGTGGGCCACAGGCACAGCTCCAGCAGGGCCTCACCAGGCACAAACAAGATGGTCTGGCCCTGCACAGAGCCCTGCTGTCTGCCTCAATGGGCTCCTTGTCCTCAGCCGGAAACTCTCACCCGCCCGCCCTCCCCACCAGGCTGAGGGAGGTGGGGGAGAGGGAAGGGAGCGTGCCTGGCCCAGAGCCCTGGCTGGCCTCGCAGGCAGTCCCTGCTCTGGCCTGGCCTTTTATCTGTGACCATTTGCCGCCCCCCCCCCCCCCCCCCCCCCCGCCCAATGTCTTCACTGCTTCTGGCCCTCAGGCAGGCCTCCCAGGTGACCTTCCTTGGCCACAGACCCCTTACCTTTGTATGGCACCCACTGGCCTCTGTCCATCTTGGCTCCTCCCATCCCCCTGCCTCTGCCCAGCAGGTCTCTTTTCATTGTGATGCCCAGCTCTTTTGATCAGGAGATTCTGTCAAGATTCTCCAATCTTCTCCCAACCCCACCCTGCAGCTCCCAGTGTGGCATGAGGTCTGACCAATGCTGGCAGCTCAGAGATCTCACCTGGCAAGTCTCCTGCCCTCTGGCCAGATACCACATTGAGGTCAACTTTAGTGACCCATATGGGGGCTCAGCCACCTGAGTGGAGATGGCCTCATGCCACAGGCGGGACATCTGATGTGGTTTGCATGGACATAGTCCCAGCATTCGGCCTGGTCGGGCAGCACGTGGAATGCAGGCTTCCCTCTGGCCAGCCAGGCACCCTCCCAGCCATGGCCCTGTGGCTGGCCGCCTCTGATATATTCGGGCACTGGGCCATGCTGGCTGCTGGGGTTGAGAACACAGGCTTAAAGTTGGCCAGGAAGGGCAGATGCCCAGCTGGGCCCAGCAAGGGTAGGATAATGACAGGATGGTGGGGGAGGGCAGCGCAGCAGTTCAGGCTACAGTCTTGCCCTGCACCCCTCCCCCCACACAGCGAGACCCACATTGCCACTCCCTGATCCCCAAACCTTACCAGCTCTCCCTCTCCCTGCAGTCTGAGTCAGCATGGTGTGGGGCAACCAGAGTGGTCACATAGACCCGGCTTTCCTGGGGCCCCTCCTCTCTCTGCCCTGGGAACCCTCCAGGTGTCCAAGACCCTGACCTTCAGGAGCCCCTTTGTGTGAATGCCTCACAGAGCAGGGGCACCTCCCGTACTTCCAGCAGCCAGCCTCTGCTGCCTGCCCCCACTCTGGGCGGGATGCTGTGGCCTGGAGGCCGGGCAGGAACCAGGCCAAGAAAGCCCCCCAGGATGATCCGGGTAGCTGCCCCGGGAGGGAGCTGCCAAGGCCCCTCAGCCACCCCCTGCCTGACACCCTCTTCCTCCCCACCCCCTCGGGCCTGCGGCAGTGCCAGCTTCCAGGGAAGGCGCCACAGAAGGGAACCGCGGCGGCTGGAACCTCTGTTGCCATGGGGATGGGGACCACAGGACCCACATCTGGTAGCGATTGAGGAGGAAAAATTATGAGTCGTGGAAAACGCAAATATTTTTTGTAGCACAGAGCACAAAGGAGCGGGAGGAATGTGGGTCTGGAAAAGGCCTGAGCCAGGCTGGGTTTCAAACGGGGACGCAGCTCACATCACAGACAGAGGTCCACACGCACGCACCGCTACACACGCAGAAACACGGAGACAACCATCCTACGATACACGTACTGCCACGCACATCACACACAGCTCCACACACACTTCACACAGAGCTACCCCCGTGTACACTGCCACACACACACAGACACAGACACACAAAGACAGTCATCTGGAACACACACTCCGCCAGACACACGGAAACGCTGAGACAGACGCACACACTGTAACATACGTCCACAGACAACCAGACCCGAAGACGCATTCGTGTGCCAGTACCCACACACGCACTCTAGCTGACAGAGACACTGTCTCTCCAACACGAACATACACCTCGACACACACCGAAACACGGACGGGGAAACATCCGCAGCAAAACTGCACACACATCCCGAAAGAGCCCCAGAAACACCGGAAGAGACACGCGCACTGCAACAAACATACGTGCGCAGCTAACCCACAGGGCGACGGGGAAGAGCACTCACCCTGGAAGTCACACCCCCAAAACCCAGCCACCTCACAGAAGCCGAAAGAGACTGTTCCACAGTATACACCACTACACACGGGAACACTGGGACAGACACTCCCTGGGACGCGCGTGCACGTCACGGGCCACAGAGACACCACGAGACAGACGCAACACAAAAACACAAAAACACACACCACTCGTTACGGAAGCCTCAAGACAGACCCACACCCTACAACACACAGACCGCCAGGCCCACGGAAGCCCCGAGAAACCCTCCTTCTGCCGTCACACACAACCTCTACCAGAGACGCCCACATGGACACACGCTAAGACACAAACACACACGCCACGGTACAGACGGAAACACGGCGGCACAAACTGCAACACACACACATTCCATCAGACCCACAGAAACCGTGAGACACGCGCCTTCTAAACACACACACAGCACTTGACACGGGCACACACAGACAGACGCTCCGAGAAACACACACACCCTGCAGTGAACAGAAATAGGAACAGATAGCCTGTAACAGCTGCACATAGCCCACCAGGCCCAACTAAACGCTGAGGCAGTGCCTCACGCTAACAAGCACGCACATGCACACGCAAACACACTCCCCTAGAAACACAGATATGATCCCTGCTCGTGCCCTGCAAACACACAAGCATACCACCAGACCCACGGAGCATCCAGACCGGCTGACAAAATGTATTTGAGCCTGTGCTCCAGACAAGCGCTGGCCGGTTGAGAAATCCTACCCTTCTGTGCTCCAAGAAGTGGCTGGCTCCAAAGGATCACTTTGCCCTCATGCGTGCAAGACCCTCCCACTCTTCCTCATGACTCCTTGTCTACCTGCCTCTAGAAAAACCCAAGCCCTGTCCTTTCCGTGTGGACATTCCTCATCAGCAAACTTTCTTGTCGCTGCAGCGTGAGTGAAATCATCTCCCTGTCTGATGCATTCCACCCCCCCCCCCCCCCCCCCCCCCCCCCGCCCATGGCTCTGGTGCCCTGACTCAGTGGATCGGACCTGATCTTAGGATCCCTGTCCACTCTCTCTAGGTAATGACGCCTCTGAGAACCCTCGGGTGCCACTCCTGACTAGCAGCCTGGGCCCCACAGGGACTCCCACTCTGGTCCTGGGCTCTCTGGGCTCCTGTCCATTGGAAGCATGCTATAAGAATTTGATTTTGATTCTTTTTGAGGACTTCATCGATTTTTGGTGCCAGATTCTTTTGGTTTCATGGTCTGCCCAGTTGGTCTTGTTTCTGTTAGGCTTTCCCCTTTGTCTATTTGTTTTGAGCTTAACTCAATTAAGAGTTTGTACCCTCTGAGGGGCACGTGGGTAGCTCTCTCAGTTAAGCTTCGCTTAACTTCGGCTCAGGTCATGATCTCGAGGTTTGTGAGTTCGAGCCCCGCCTCGGGCTCTGTGCTGACAGCTTGGAGCCTGGAGCTCGCTTCAGATTCTGTGTCTCTCCATCTCTCAGCCCTTCCCCTGCTCATGCTCTTTCTCTCAATAATGAATAAATGTTAAAAAAATGTTTTTAAAGAGTTTGTACCCTCTGGGAAGATGGTTTAGAGATGTGGCCAATAATAGATGGAAGGAGTTGTCCTGAAGGTTTCCTTAAGAATGGTCAGAGAAGCTGCCACAGAAACAGGTAAGCAAGCAGGTGCTTGTGACACACCCAGCAGTCAGCTTGCTTTCGTGAGGTTCACTCACCCACATGCTGGGGAATGCCTCCCGAGAGGGTGGTGGTCTACGGGGAGGGGTTAGGAGAGGAGAGGCTGGGAGCAGAGCGAGAGTTGAAAAACAGGTGAAGGTATCCATGGAGTTCAGGGCCCCTGCAGAGGAGGAGGAGGAGGCCACAGGGGGAGGAGGAGACCTCTGATGGGGCGCAGTGGGGCGTGGATTGGAGCATGACTGCACCTGCGGTTGTCATCAGAGACAGTCCATCTTTGGGTGATGTCCGTGTAGGATGAGTCCAGCTGCAGGGTTGAGGTCACCTGGTTTGGTCAAGAAGTTGGCTAGTTTTACTATAGCTAATATGTGGAAACAACCCGAGTGTCCACCGATGGATGAATGGATAAACACACCGTGTCCCATTCACACAATGGAACATATTCAGCCTTAAAAAAGGAAGTTCTGACACCTGCTACAACATGGATGAACCTTATAAGACATTAGAAGAACTGAAGTAAGCCAATCTCAAAAAGACAATTACTGCATGAGTTCATATATATGAGGCACCATGAGTAGTCAAATTCATATAAATAGAAAGAATATGGTAGTACCAGGGGCTGGGGGAGGGAAGAATCAGGAGTTTTTGTTTCACAAGGACAGAGTTTCAGTTTTACAAGATGCAGACAGTTCTAGTGATGGACAGTGGTGTTGGCTGCACCATGATATGAATGTATTTCATACCATTGACCTTTCCATTTAAAAATGGTTAAGATGGTAAATTTTATGTTCTGTATCTTTCAACCCAACAGGAAAAAAAAAAAAAAAAAGAAGTTGGTTACAACCAGGTCAAGGAGCTCACTGGGTTGATAATGACCTTGAGCTGAACACTGGGATCGAGAGGCAGCTGTTAGTCTGGAAGTCATGGGTCTGTGTCTGTAGCTGGGGTGGTGATTGCAGTGGGAAACAGAGGGGCCTCTACTGGGAATGATGTCATCCCAAAGGCAAAGGCACCTTTGCCCCATGTGAGAGATTCCAGTGGCTTTTCATTCCACTTTATTTTTTTTAAATGTTTATTTTTGAGAGAGAGAGAAAGAGAATGAGAGAGAGAGAGAGAGAGAGAGAACAAGCAGGGGAGGGGTAGAGAGAGAGGGAACAGAGGATCCGAAGCAGGTTCCTTGTTGACAACAGAGAGGCTCGAACTCATGAACCACAAGATCATGACCTGAGCCGAAGTCAGACACTTAACTGACTGGCCCTCATTCCACTTCAAATTAAAACTGTAATGTTAATCTATTTGTGAATATGCAGGTATTAACCAAAAAATCCAGTTGATTTGCCTAAGAGTATTATTGACAGAGTTCAGCTGATTAGATTTAATGATAATTTCTTATAGCCACAGAACTTTCATTCAGTCAGGAATTCAAGGATGCCAGAAATTATGTTGAATCAAACGTTCAGCTTTTGTCCTTCCAACACCAAGGTCAGAGCTAAGTGGTAGAATATGATTTAGCAGAAAGACAAAGTACAAACTTGGTCAGTTTTCATTATACCATAACAGACTAAAGTTCATATTTTCTTGGTCAATTTTTTTTCCAGAGTTTTTCCTTTCCACTTTGATTTGCTTTGTTTTAAAAAATAGATTCTGGAGGGACGCCTGGGTGGCTCAGTCGGTTAAGCTTCTGACTTCGGCTCAGGTCATGATCTTACGGTTTGTGAGTTCCAGCCCCGCATCAGGCTGTGTTCTGACAGCTCAGAGATTAGATGGAACCTGCTTCGGATTCTGTGTCTCCCTCTCTCTCTGCCCCTCCCCCACTCACGCTGTCTCCGTCTCTCTCTCTCTCTCTCAAAAAGAAATGAACATTAAAAAAAGTAAAAACAAAAAAAGATTCTGGGGTGCCTGGGTGCCTGGCTTAGTGGGTTGAGCGTCTGACTTCAGCTCAGGTTGATTTTGAGGTTGGTGAGTTTGAGCCCCACGTTAGGCCCTGTGCTGACAGCTCAGAGCCTGGAGCCTGCTTCAGATTCTGTGTCTCCCCCTCTCTCTCTACCCCTCCCCTGCTCATGCTCTTTCTTTGACTCTCAAAAAATAAGTAAATGTTAAAAATTTTTTAAATAGGTTTTATTTTTTAGAGCAGTTTTAGGTTCACAGCAAAATTGAACAGAGGTACAGAGAGTTCCCATGTATTCCCTGCCCACCCAGCCTCCCCCACTATCAACATCCCCCACTAAGCGGGACAGCTTTTACAATGATAGACCCACACTGACACATCATTATCACCCAGAGTCCACAGTTTACATTAGGGCTCATTGTTTTGTTTTTGTTTTTTTTAAGATTTTATTTTTAAATAATCTCTACACCCAAAGTGGGGCTTGAACCCACAACCCCAAGATTAAGACTTATGCACTCTACCGACTGAGTCAGCCAGGTGTCCCAGTGGCTCGCTCTTGGTGTTGTACATTCTAATGGTATGGACAAATGTATAACATGACATGTATTTGCCATTATAAAGAAATAATATCATATAGATGATATGGAATATTTTACACTGACTTAAAAGTCTTCTGGGCTCCAGCCATTTATCCTCCCTCCCCCAACCCCTGGCAACCGCCGATCTTTTTATTGTCTCCATAGTTTTGCCCTTTCCAGGATGTCTTACACTTGGAATCATATAGTGTGTAGCCTTTTCAGATTGGCTTATTTCATTTATTATTATATAATATAATTGCATATTTAGTAATATGCAATTTAACGTGCTTCCATGTCTTTTCATGGTTTGATAGCTCCTTTTTTTTTTTTTTTTTCACTGAATAATATTCCATTGTTTGGATGGACCACAGTTTATTTATCCATTCACCTACTGAAGGACATCTTGGTTGCTTCTCGTGGCTTTTTATTAATGGTCTGACATGCATTTTGAGAGGCGAGGTGTGAGCATGGGGCATTCATTCAAGAGACAATTACAGGCAGTTGGACAAATACACGTGCTCCCTTTTCTCAGGGCAACTCCCTAGTGAATTTAGAACAACCAGTAGGACTGCCTACAAACTGCAAAGACTAGGATGTGCAAATGGAACGATGGTGCCATCTAGTGTTTGGTTGTGGCAGCAGAGCGAAGAGCCCAAATAAGCGAGGGTGACAGAACCCAGCTGCTCTGGTGTTGTCAGATGGGGCCCACCCAATGAGATTCAGTGTCCCAGGCCCAGATTATTCCCCAAAGTAGACATAGCCAGGTGAGAAAAGCCAGAAGGCCTGGTGATAGCTTTACACCATGTGGGTGCTGGATAGCTTGAGACATTGGCCAGACTGATCTATATGGCTATAGTGGGGACCAGTTGATGTGTAAGAACTTTACTGAGACACAGGGCCCTGACCCTTATTTGGGATAATATCCCATCTTCCCTCCATGTTCTATGTAATAGTGTCCACTGAATCTCCCTTCAAGGTTCTGCAAACACAGGAGTGGCTACCCCATAGGTAGTCAGATAATGGAGTGCTGTGTCCCTTCAAAAGTCAATATGCGCTTGGGTGGCTTAGTTGAACGTCTGTCTCTTGATTTTGGCTCAGGTCATGATCCCAGGGTTGTGCGCATCGAGCCCTGAGCTGGGCGTGGAGCCTGCTTAAGGTTGTCTCTCTCTCTCTCTCTCTCTCTCTCTCTCTCTCTCCCTCTACTCCTTCCCTCCACCTCTAAAAAAAAAAAAAAGTGAATGTGCGCAATCATAAGAAGGAGGGAAACTTTGACTTGTGCTACAATGTGGATGAACCCCAAAGACATTATGCTAAATGAGAGAAGCCAGACACAAAAGGGGCAAATTCAGAGATAGAAAGTCAAACAGAGGTTGCCAGAGGCTGGGGGCAGTGGTGTTTAATGTGCACAGACTTTCAATTGTGCGAGATGAAAAAGTTCTGGAAGCATTAGTGGTGATGGTTTTTACAACAATATGAATGTACTTAATCCCGCTGAATTGTACACTTAAAAATGGTTAAAATTTAAACTTTATATTATCTGTATTTTGTCACAATTTTTAAAAAGTATATAATATATAAGGAACTAAAGAAACAGGTGAATATGAGTAGTATCTAAGAGCCTATTGGAAAAAGGGCTGTATTGACTAAATTCGGTAGGTGATAATAACAGAGTACTGGCCAGGGGAAGAATAGCTGTGTTAGGGATAAGATCTTACTTGGCCACTACTTAGGGTCTCAGCAATTCAACCATGAGGTACCATTTGTCCTTTTTGGGTTGAAAAACAGGCTAAATTGGGCTGTTAAATGGAGAAAGAGTGGGTATAATCACCTCTCCTCTTAATACACCTTGTGTAGTGGGTCTCATTCTTGAAGTGTCTGTTTTGATGGGTGTTGGGCCATATTAACAATTTTAGTGGCCCAGGCAAGACCTCAAGGTCCAATCTGGCAAGGCCAACAATAAGGGGCAATTTTTAAATTTTATTGCAATTAGAAGATCCATCCCATAATGGGAAATCCTGAAGGAAAGGAAGCCAGAACCACTGGAATAAGGTTGCTTGTTTGCCTTCTATTTTATGTGCAATCATGCCTAAGCAGACACAGGGAGTTCTGCCTTAGCCAGGTCTTTTTGTCACTGAATAATGTTCCACTTTATGGATGTACCACGGCTTGTTTATCCATTTATGTATTTAAAATTTTTTATGTGTTTCATTTATTTTGAGAGAGAGTGAGAAAAAGAGCATGAGTGGGTGAGGGGCAGAGAGAGGGAGAGAGAGAGAATCCTACTCCACACAGGCTCCACACAGTCAGTGAGGAGCCCAATGTGGGGCTTGATTTCACAAACCATGAGATCATGACCTGAGCCAAAATCAAGAGTTGGATGCTTAACGCACTGAGACACCAAGATGCCTCTCCCCAAATGTATATTTATTTATTATTTTTGGAAGGGAGGGGCAGAGAGAGAGAGAGGGAGAGAGAGAGAATCCATGCAGGCTCCACACTGTCAGCACAGAGCCAAATGTGGGGCTTGATGTCATGACTATGAGATGAAGATCTGAGCCATAATCAAGAGTCAGACACTTAACCGACTGAGTTACTCAGGTGTCCCAGTCAGTTTGGCAGTTTGTTGATTTAAGTTTATTTATTCTGAGAGAGAGAGAGAGAGAGAGAGAAAGAGAGAGAGAATCCCAAGCAGGCTCTGTGCTGTCAGTGCAGAGCCTGATGAGGGACTCGATCTCACAAACTGTGAGATCATGACCCGAGCTGAAACCTAGAGTCAGACACTTAACTGACTGAGCCAACAAGGCACTGAGAGTCCCACCTTTAAATTCAGTGGGGCCTTCAGGGATCCAGTATCAATTAAGACCAAGAAGGTAGCTTGGTGTGTGCAGACCAATGGGCCACCATATTTGTATAGTACAATTGTCCCTGGTGGTGGTCAGAACTCAGGGGCTTGTCAAGACTGGAGTGATTGCCTGAGTTCAGGGGCTACAATGAGGGTACTACATCTTGAAAATTTGGGTTTGGAGAGAAAAGGTTGGATGTTCTTTATAACTTGTTTTAGGAGAGCTTGGAGCTCCTGGAGTCTATATATATATATATATATATATATATATATATTCTTTTTTTTTAATTTTTAAGTGATCTCTACACCTAACATGGGGCTGGAACTCATAACCCTGAGATCAAAAGTCACATACTCCACTGACTGGCCAGCCAGGCACCCCACCTTGGGGTCTTGCCCGAAATCTGATTATTGAGGAAGCCTAGGTCGCAAATTGGTCAATACCAAGGGTGGTAGGGGGCAGTCATGGAAATTCTGAAATGTGGTCTTTCTTTGGTTGAGAGGTTTGGTGCTATGGGATGAGAAGGCCAGGTCTTGGGCCTTCTTCAATAACTTGAGCTGCCTAGGGCCTCTTAAGAGTGGTCACTAACTTGACAACAGTTGCTCTGAGGCCTTAGAAACTATAGACCCTCTTCTGAGAAATAAGTGCCAGGTGTCTGTCTTGAGAATCTTTCTTCTCCAGCATCTTTGGGATTGGTTCCCATTCCATTTTACCTGCCATACTTTTCCATCTCTACCTCCAACTGTAAACCATGGGTCCAGAGGAAATGTTTGCAGGCTATGGCCCAGGGGCCAAATCTGGCTTGTTACATGTTTTCATAAATAAAGTTGGACTGAAGCACGCGTGCGCACACGCGCGCGCGCACACACACACACACACACACACACACACACACAGTGTCTGCTCAGGCCCTGCTAGAACTTCCAGTCCCTGGAGTCCTCACTAAAGTGTCCACTGAACTATGCCAGGTTGCTTCAGTAATTGACACTCCTCCCCTAAAGTACCCATTGAGTGAGAGCATATACATCAATGTCTGTGGCAGTGGGGCAGACCATTTTCCAGGCCACAATCATCTGATGAAACAAGGGAAGTGCCAGGGTCATGGCCACAAACACTGGGGAGGGTGGACGGGTTTGGGGGTGTGTGTCATGAGATATTATGGACAATCAGGACATCTTGGCAGTGTTTAAAGTTAATTCAGAGCCAGTATAATGCAGGCACAAAAGCCAGTCAGTGCATCTTTCATGACCTAAATCCAAAATTGTTTATTAAATGTTGAAATTCAAATGGAGCCAAACCACAGACCTGTGTCAGTTTCTCCTGTGGCAGGGAAACTGAAGGACTCCACAAAACCCAGCTTTTTGCTCCTTTTCCTGTTTCTATTCTTGCTGGGACCTGCACCCCCACTTGACACATGCCTCACAATGCAAATAGTGTATGTCCTTGTAAGGGACAAGAAGTTAATGATTTCTTTCGAACAGATAACATCTAAGGAAGTACCAGGTAAGAATGACCAAAGCCATCCTATGCTCATTCCAGACCACTGGCCCTACACATCTCATCACCAAGAACCTCTGGATCCAAGAAATAATACCTGGCCCTGGTCTTTGTTCTAACTGGTTCCTGGATGCTTGAGAGGACATGTGCATTGGACTATGATCCTCAACAAAAAAACCCAGAACGCCCAAAAATACAACACTCGTGCTCCTTTCCTTTCCTAGTCTCCCAGACGCTCTGTTTGTATCTCACCTCTTGCTGGCTTGTGTTTGATTTGCAACCTGCGTAAAGCCAAGGACCCTCTTGGCTGGTCTTGCAGGACACCTTCTGGGTCCCCAGACCCAGCCCACCGGCATCACTTCTCCCCTGTGGAGTGTGTGTGTGTGCAGTCTTAGGATATACTTCAGAGATATCCTGTATCTTTTATATTCCTTAAGGATGTGCTCATGGTTGTGGGTTCCCTCTTCCAGTCAATATCATCAGTATTAGGGCACTCCCTCCACCAACAGTGATTACTATCTTGTTGACTTTAGGGGCCCACGCCTAAGTTAGGAGTGGAGATGCCCTTTAGCATAATTACTAAATGTTGGTCCATTTTACAATTATCCGCATTGGGTTATGGTGTCATCAGGCCCTTTAGAAATGCCCCAGGGTAAAACATTCAGGTCAAGTTTTGTTTTTTTTAGTAGAATTTTTTTTTTAGGCAGTTTTAGGTTCACAGCAAAAATGAGCAGAAAGTAGAGATTCCCATCTACCCCTGCCCCTCCCCAAAACAGCCTCCCCCACTATTAACATCCCCCACCAGAGTGGGACATTAGTTACAATTGCTAAATCTATAGTGGTACATCATTGTCATGCAAAGTCCAGAGTTTACAGCAGGATTCATTGTTGGAGGTGTGTACATTCTATGGATTTGGATAAATGTATAATGACAAGTATTCACCATTATAATACCATACAGAGTATTTTCACTCCCCTAAGTATCTTCTGTGTTGTCTGTTCATCCCCTACTCCCTGCTAATCCCTAGCAACCATTGATAATTATTCTGTTCCCATAGTTTTGCCTTTTCTAGAATGTCATGTGGTTGAAATCATACAGTAGTCTTTTCAGATTGGCTCTTTTCACTTAGTAATATGCATGTAAGTTTCCTCCATGTTTTTAAAAATGATTTTAATAGCTTATTTCTTTTTATTCCTGAGTAGTGTTCCATTGTCTGAATGAACCACCGTTTATTTATCCATTCACCTACTGAAGGGCGTCTTGGTTTCTTCCAAGTTTTAGCAATTATGAATAAAGGTGCCATAAACATCTGTGTGCACACTTTGGTTTGGACATAAGTTTTCAACTCCTTTGGGTAAATATCAAGGAAAGGAATGGAATTTTTGGATTGCAGAGTAAAAGTATGTTTAATTTTGTAAGAAACTGCCAAATTGTCTTCTAAAGTGGTTGAGCCATTTTGCAACACCTCCTCACCAGCATTTGGTATTATCAGAGTTTTGGATTTTAGACATTTTGACAGGCGTGTAGTTGTGTCTTACTGTTTTAATTTTCATTTCCCTGATAACGTTATGTGGAGTGTCTTTTTATATGCTTATTTGCCATTTGTATGTCTTCTTTGGGGCAGAGAGGGAGGGAGACACAGAATCCAAAGCAGGCTTCAGGCTCTGAGCTGTCAGTGCAGAGCCCAACATGGGGCTTGAACCCATGAACTATGAGATCATGACATGAGCTGAAGTCGGATGCATAACCGGCTGAGCCACCCAGGTGCCCCAGTCTTTGGCCCATTTTTACATCCAATTATTTGTGTTCTTACTGTTAAGTTTGAAGGGTTCGTTATCTATTTGGTACAACAATCTTTTTATCAGATGTGTCCTTTGCATATGTTTTCTTCCAGTCTGTGACTTGCCTTCTCATTCTCTTGAGAATGTCTTTCACAGAGCAGAAGTTTTCATTTAAATGAAATCCAGCTTATTACTTCTTTCTTTCATGGATAGTGCCTTGGGTGTTGAATCTAAAAAAAAGTCATTGCCAAATCCAAGTTCATCTAGGCTTTCATTGTTGTTTTCTTCCATGATTTTTGTAAGTTTTACATTTAAGTTTATAATCCCTTTGAGTTAATTTTTGTGAAAGGTGTAAGTTCTGTGTCTATATTTTTGTTTGTTTGTTTTTGTATGTGGATGTCCAGTTGTCCAGTTGTTCCAGCACTGTTTGTTGAAAAGACTATCTTTGCTCCATTGTGTTGCCTTTGCTCCTTTGATCAGGTTGCTGTATTTATATGGGTTTATTTCTGGGATTTTTTTTTCTGTTCCACTGATCTACTTGTGTATTCTTTTGCTAGTACCACATTGTCTTGATTACTGTAGCTTTATGGTAAGTCTTGAAGTTGAGTAGTGTGAGTCCTCTGACTATTCGTCAATATTGTGTTGGGTATTCTAGGTTTTTGCCTTTCCGTATAAATATCATAATCAACTTGTCAGTATTCACAAAATAACTTGCTGGGACTATGATTGGGATTGCATTGAATCTATAGATCAAGTTAGGAAGAACTGACATGTTGACAATATTGCATTTTCCTACCCATGAACATGGAATATCTCTCCATTAATTTTATTCTTCTTCGATCTCTTTATCAGAATTTTTTGTTTTCCTCATATAGATCTTGCACCTATTTTGTTAGATTTATGCCAACTATCTCATTTGGGGGACACTGATGTAAATAGTACTGTGCTTTCAATGTTATATTTCATTTTTTTCAATGCTGTGATGTAGGAAAGGGACCCACTTTTGTATATTAACCTAATATCCTGCAACCTTGCTTATCAGTTCCAGAACTTCCAGTACAATGTTGAAAAGGAGTGGTGAGAGGGGACATATGCTCCTAACTCTTCAGGATGGTCCCCTGTTACATCCTGATCAAAAGGCTCACTGGAAACATTATGTCCTGCTTTCCCTACAAAATGCTAAGTCTAGGGGCGCCTGAGTGGCTCAGTTGGTTAAGCGTCCGACTTTAGCTTAGGTCATGTTCTCATGGTCTGTGGTTTCAAGTCCCGCATCGGGCTCTGTGCTGGTTGCTCAGAGCCTGGAGCCTGCTTCGGATTCTGTGTCCCCGTCCCCCCCCCCCCCCCCCCCCCCGCCCCTGCCCTGCTTGTGCTCTATCTCTATCTCTCAAAAACAAGTAAATGTTAAAAAAAATTTTTTTTTAAATGCTAAGTCTAAGATTTAGAGATTATTTGTTTTATGCCTCTAAACTCCCCCTCTGTTACTCCCACACTTCCTCTCTTATTTTGACTTGCACTTTCTGCGTTTGGAGCTTAAATAAAACCTTTGAGTTCCTGTCTCTAGACAATTCACACCAATATTGCTCCCATATACCCAGCATACTCCATTCTTGCCAATTGCCTTTATTCTAATGACCACATTGGGGGTTATTGGTATTATCTTAGGGGCCAAAAGGCTAGACAACAAAATACAGCATTGATGCCAACCAGGAAGTGTCAAAAAATAATATCCAAATAAGATGAAAACTTCTGTGGCCATTGAAGCCCTAAAAGGGTCACCATTTTGTGGTGGCCACGGTGGCTGAAACTTACCCAGAACTAGACCATCGACTGACCATCCCAAGGGTGTTTGCTCCCTTGGGGGCACTTCTTGCTTCACCTGTATAAGCAATTCAGGTAAATTTTCTCAGTGCGCCAGCAAGAGAGACAAGATATTGAGGATGTTAATAACATCACTCAGATATTTGAGCAAATGCCGAGAACACCCACTGACATTTCTCCTGGCTGTGAATACACATACTCTTCCCAGGCCTTCTCATTCTCACCATAGTTTTCTGCATAATGTTATGGCTCTTAATATTTATATTCAAGCAAATTCAGCCTCAATAAATGAGAAATTACATGTGTAGTCATCAACAGTCACAACAGTTCACTGTGTGTTTTTTCTAATACCACCAATATATGAACTCAATTCTGATACTATCTACCTGGAAATAGTGTCAGATCCCACAGGTTAAGGACTTGGTCCTATGAGGGGGCTCAGTCTCAGCCCCCACCCTTATTTCAGATGCCAATCACAAGTCCAGTTATTACCTAGGCTTCTAACCAAGATTGCCACAACCTGTTCCCTGGGTTGGATTAATTTGCTGGAGTGGCTTATAAGACTCAGAAAAATAGCTTATTTACTAGATCACTGGTTTGTTATATGGGATTCCATTGTATAATAGCACTCTGGACTCTGATTACTGGTTTATTATAGAAGGATATAACTCAGGACCTGCAAGATGGAAGAGATACATAAGGCAAGGTCTAGGGCAAGGGCACGGAGCCTCCATGTTCTCTGAATGTGCCATTCTCCCTGAATCCCCATGTCTTCACCAACTGGAAGCTCTCTGAATCCTGTCCTTTTAGGTTTTTATGGAAGCTTTATTATTTAGGCATGATTGGTTAAATCATTGGCCACTGGGGATTGAACACAATCTCCAGGCCCTCTCCCCTCTCTGGAGGTTGGGAGCTGGGACTGAAAGTCCCAACCCTGTAGTCATATGGTTGGTCCCCTTGGCAACTAGCTCCCATCTTTAGATGCTTCTAAAAGTCATCTCAAAAACATAACAAAAGACACCTTTATGGTTTTCGTCTCGGGAAATTCCTAAAAACCCAGTTTTAGGAGCCTTGTACAAAGGCCAAATATGTATTTCTTATTACAAATCAGAGTATTACAGGGGCACCTGGGTGGCTCAGTTGGTTAAGCGTCCGCTGCGACTCAGGTCATGATCTCGTGGCTTGTGACTTCTAGCCCTGCGTTGGGGCTCTGTGCTGACAGCTCAGAGCCTGAAGCCTACTTCGGATTCTGTGTCTTCATCTCTCTCTGCCCCTTCCCTGCTTGCATATGCATTCTCTCTCTCTCTCTCTCTCTCTGAAAAATGAATAAACATTAAAAACAATAAAAAAACCAGATCACAGTATTACAATCAAGGGTGAATTGAAAGAGTCTGACTCTCATTTTTGATGTTTTACTGCTGACAGCAATCAAGACTAACCTTCCCTCTGCCCTACATCAGGGCAGCTGATACAAAAGCCCACTTGTTCCCTGTTGCACCTGTGGAACATTAAACCTTGCGAGCATTCAGCCTTCACTTGGGAACTTGCCCTACTTCCACCCCAGGCCAATATGAAGGCCCTATGCACCCTTGGTGGGAACTGCTTGTGCTTATCTGCTCTTAAGCTTTCTTTCAAGTGTTCCTGTTGTAATGTCATCAGTATCCGTATCTGGCCTGTTGATTAGAGGTGAGTCCATCACGTTTTTGTGGGTGACCACAAAATAAATGCCTCATAGTTGGAATGGTTTGGGCCGGGACCACCACCTTCTTAGATCTTTCTTCTCATGTTCATGGTCATGGAGTACAAACCCTATGTGGGATCCTCCTACTGAGTCTTTCTTTTAATAGATTTATGACTTGAGTCGCATTTGGGTAAAGAGTACAGATTGGGGCCCTTCTTATCAGATTGTATTGAGGGGGGGTTTCAATTCTAGTATAAGGGGTCAAGGGAAGATCTCTTAATCTGTTGAGCATTGTTTGTATGTCTCAACCGGGCAGTGACTCCCATCCTACAGGGCAATGAAGAGAAAACTGATACCCTGTGCAATACAGGACCATTAGGATGAGGACCAGCAGTCACCAGGTGATGTGCTAAGGGCCACAGTCTTAAGAGCAGATGGCTCACTGGGACCTTTTGAGGCCTAAATGTCTTTGCACCTACTATCCTGAGATCTTGATTTTTAGCATAATAGGTGAAAATGTGCAAGGTGTTCCATGGCACATGCTCTTTGGAAAAAGGCCCTAAATGTTTTACCCTGACTCTCCTAAAGGCCAGAGGATACCTGGGCAGGAAAAGATTCACTCAGCTGGCCTGGGTTGCTCAAACCCTGCACATTCCAAAGAAAGGCCTGTCTTTAGATCACCTCTGAGCCCATAGACTATTCTGTGGGTAAGAGTGTTTGTGTAGGCCTGAGGCCTTGAGCTGTGTTTCCCAATTTGACCAGAAAAGTCTATCCCAAGAATGTGATTTATTGTGAAAGTGTGTTTTTGCTCTACACTGGGAGGGGAAGGTGGGAGCTGGAGTCAGAGAGGCTGGAGTCAGTCATGTGAGTGCTATGTGCCCATGTGACTACCCCCCAGTAAAAACCCTTGACAGCAAGGCTTGCTGCGCTTCCCTATTTGGCAGCCTTTGCCCCTGTTGTCACATGTTGCTGGGAGATAAGAATGTTCCATGCAATTCTACTGCAAGAGGACACCAGGGAGCATGTGCCTGGTATCTCCTGGATGTGGCCCCTGTGTGCATTTTTCCTTTGCGTGGATTTGAATCTGTATACTTTCATGGTAATAAATTGCAATCGGCTATGAGTCTTGTGAGTCCTTCTTTTGTATCAAGACTGTGGGTGGTCTTGGGGTCCCTGACACAACACCGTAACTTGGAGATCATTGCAAATGGACCCACAGTGATTATGAGTCTTCTGCAGTACAGCTACAGATAAACACGCTAAAGGGCATCTCTGCTCCCAGATTCAACCCAGGGACAATAAAGCCAGTAAGGTGGTAATCACCATTGAGTGTGCCCTAATACTGATACTATTGATTGGACTTCCTGCAGGAAGATGTAACCTACCAAGGGCAGTGGAGAGGAGCCCCCTGAGCACACCCCATAACCACCTCCAAAATGATTCCACCATGGGAGGAAACAAATGGAAACAGACATCTCCAACTTGACTCAATTGGAAATTTAAAATTTTATTGAAAGAATTTACACAATTAGAATATGCAAAGTGCACCAGTTGGCTTTTGTGCCTCAGTGATACTGGCTTGGAATTAACTTTAACTTCTGCTGAGATGTGCAGATTGTCCTGCAAATCTATTGTCCTCCAATGAGTAATTATGGGCCCACTGACTTATGGAAATGGATGTGAAATTTCAGTCTGCCCCAGCACTCATAGGCATGAGAAAGGCATCCTTTTCTTGCTCCAGCAGGTATTCATGGCATGAAAAATAACTCACCCTAATTCTAACCCTAAATTCTATCCCAACCTATCCTAACCCTCACCCTATACCCAACCCCTCAAGCACAACCTGCACTGTAACCCTAACTGGGGTCTCACATAACTTTGTACTGCCCCTATCCTACCACAACTGCTTTGACTTCTGGGCTAGGCAAGGTGCCAAGAATCCTGACTCTGCCCTCTGCCCTGCTGCCCTCCTCTCAGCTTGCAGTCTCTTTGGCTCCTGCTGGCACTGCCTACCTGGGGGCAAACTGGCAAGGAGCGAGGCTTGCTGCCAGCCCCAGGTTAGAGGCGGTGGGCTTGGCTGGGACAGTGTGTACGCTCTTGGGCTCTCCCTATTTCTGTTGGTCATGTCACAGCTTTTGTCAGGATAGGAACAACAGTGTCATTCTGGAGTAGTGTTAGAGGAAGAGCTATGGACCCTATATTTTACTGTTCAAAGTGGAAATTGCTCACTGTACTAATTACAGAAGTAGTGTCTGTCCTTTTAACAATTCAGAAGATTAAAAGTGAGTCCCAACTCAACATCTAGAAATTGGCAGCATCTGGTACATCTTGCAGACACCCTGTAAATTAGGGGATCTTCCGTGGGCTCCATCTCAGCCACCATGTCATGTTCTTGGGGAGGCCCCACATCTACTTCATCTTTTCCTTTTTCTTTTGAGCAAGTGGGAGAATGATCCGAGTAGTGGTATCTAGCCACTGCAAGGAGTGGGGTTTGGGGCAACCCTTCCTGCTGAGTGCGGGAGGAACTCCTGTAACAGGTTGTTCACCACCAGGCAAAACCTGAATGAAATCTTGGGTTCACTGTGGGACAATTCTGCTTGTTGCACCCAAAGCCCTAGGAAAGTGAGTTCATATGTAGTAAATGTTAATGCACCCTTGGTGAACAGGGTTTATTTTAGTAACACAGAGATGGATATGTTAAAAGATCTTTTTGTAAATCCAGTGGTATCTCCAGAACAAGATAGGAAACCCATATAATGATTTTTGAGGTATGCCAAGATGGTGTTTGGTAAAAATCAACATCCATTCCTGATTTTTTGAAGTCTTAGCGAGCTAGGCTTATAAAGACAGTTCATTAAAATGTGATAAACAAGCAGTCATGGCCATTTCACTATTAGGTGAAATGCCAGATCTGTCTCCCTTCAAGTCAAGATAAAGACCCAGATGCTGTGCCAGTAAGGAATGAAAACAACTGTGAGGAAGGACAGATGGACTAAATTGTTTATTCTTACACAACAAGAACTCAGGAAGTTGAATGTTGTTGGGGGCTGAAACAGCTGCTGAAAAATTTCATTCAAGGCCTAGGATCCTTCTATTTTTCCATTCCATGATGTGTGACTCCTGTCCTCAATTGTCTCATGGTCCCAAGATGGCTACTACACCTCTAAGCATTGCATCTAATTTCCAGACAGGAAGAAGGGGAGGAGGAAGGAATAGTTCTCCTATCAGGAAAGCAAAGACTTTCCCCAAATTTCTAGATTTCCATTTGAGCCTTGTTGTTCAGAATTGGGCCATGTGGTCACTGCAGCTATAACACAGTCTTTAGAGGCCAAAGTGTTTTGAGGTGAGACACATTGGTCTCCCAACCCAAACAGAGTCTGTCACAGATGACCACTGCCACCAACACTGACTGCTGCTCTAGAAGTGCTAGCCAACATGGGTTTTAAAAAGAAACGAAATAAAAGGCTATACGAAAAGTAGAGGCAAGTTTTTTATTTCCAAGTTAAATGACAATTTACCTAGAAAGCCCAATACAATGATAAGTTGTTAGAGAACTAGAATAATTCAGTAAAGTTGCTAGATATAAAATAAATATACAAAAAGATATATATATATATATTATATATATATATAATCAACAGTTGTCCTATATATAACAGAAAGGATTGATCTAGAAACCCCACAAAATTAGAATGAATTTAAGAATAAACATACGTATTGAACATATATGTAAGAATACCTATGAAGAAAACTATACAACTTTTCTGATGCTTAGAGGCAGATTTGAATGACTGCTGCTTTGATGTGAAGATTATATATATAAAATCTATAGTAATTTTTCACAAACTAGTCAATTATAATAAAAATCCCAATGAGATGTGAAGGGGCAAGAAGAGGTTGAGCTCTGAGAAGAAGAATCCTGGGTTATCTCAAAGAATAGATTAAAAAAAAAAAACCTTAAAAAAACACCTATTGAAAATAGTCCTGGTCCTACTACGCATTAAAGTGAATTATGAAGCTACAAACAGAAAAGTCTAAGGAACAGTGAAGAATTCCATTCTAGAATGATTCAGGGACCTTGGAATTTACATCCCAAATAGATGGACTTCAGAGTTCTTGTTTTTTTGACTTAAGAGTTTAATGCAAAATATGGAACCAAAAAAGGATTTAAAGAAGGAGCTTCCTAAGGACTAAGGAAAAATTTAAACAGCAAAACCAAAAAGATCCAGTTACACAGAATTTGAATATCTCTGTACATTAAAGATTCTGTTAACAAAGATAAAAATGTATGTGCCAAGGTGCTTTCTGCATGTCTGTGTGTATGAAAAACAAAGAATGGAACAGACAATTGATATGAAAAAAAGGTAAAAAAACATGAGCCAGTAACGTTCGCGATGTATCAAAATGGTAAATATAAAAAGTGAAGCTGATGCCAAGTGTGTGCAAGGAAGGGTGCACGCAGGGAAAGGGATGGTCCTGGTGCCCACGTGGGAGAATTAAGAATGTTGTGCTGGGTTTGACCTAGAAACAGTTGTGCAATGTTTGTGACTTCTGCCTGTGAACTCCACTTCTCACAATTTATTCTGGGGAAATAACCAAAGGGCAAAACAGGTTTATTTCCAGAATTATTTACAGGTACAGGTAATGTTGATGTTCAACAATAAAGGAACAGATCGATCATGACACAATGATAAGACAGAGAAAGACACAGCCATCAATAATGTTTCTGAAAAATAATTTTGTAATGTGGAAAATGTTCATCATAAAACATTAAATGGAAAAGGATAGAAATAACATGCAAAATATGAATCCAGTTTTGTTCTAAAAGAAAAAGCATATTATATGTGCCCAGAAAAAAAAAAAAACAACAGAAGTAAATGCACCTCCAGCAATGGCTGATGAACTGATACTGAATGTATTTTTATTCTTACAATTTTTTGACTTTTTCCCCAAATGTCTTCAGTATATACGTATTGCTCATATAATCAGGAAAAAAAGTTTATACGCAAATAAAAGAAAAACATCAAGTCTCCAATGAAAAGAGGTAGAAAGGGCATATTCAAATCATTTTCAAGACAAAAGACCAAGATTCCAAACATGTTCAATATTTGGCCTCTTTAGTTACAGAAGGCGCCAAGTAAAGGGATAATAAGGTACCACTCGGCTGAGTCCACAGGCGCACTGCAGGGCCGCCAGCAGGCACAGTGTGCGGGGCCCCAAAGAGATTTTTTCGTTTGAAGTTCTTTTGAAATAAGGAGAAAAAATGGGTATAATGATGAATCAAGCACAGATTGTATTTGTCTTTTACAAATGCGGCTGTAAAATAGAAGTCTTCCTATTTGTCACAGAAGGGTCCATAACTGCCACAACGTGGCCCTGGGGACTGCATAATGGGAGGCTGGCTTGACCACACTCTGGAGGGATGTGGTGAAGCAGCAGGCGCCCAGGAGCATCGCTGTGTTGTCACTGTGCCTGAACGAAGACCGTGTGGACACCCAGCTTTGAAAAGGGAGTCCCGTCCCTGGAGACGGCTGGGCAGGGGACATTCCTACTTGACCACTACTGCTGATGGATTTCTTCATAATGAAATGGTCTTACTTTACACACCACCAAAAACATACAAAAATGGTGATTCTTGAGGCTGTTCCTTTACCTCAAAAAGTTCACTTTTAGAAATCTTTCTTAGATTTTTCTTAATGCTAAAAGAACTATAATGCAAAAAAATGCTCTAAGGGGAGCCTGGCTGGCTCAGTCAGTGGAGCATGTGACTCCTGATCTCAGGGTTGTGAGTTCAAGCCCCACATTAGCTGTAGAGATCACTTAAAAATAAAATCTTTTTTTTTCCTTAAGTTTATTTAATTAATTAATTTATTTATTTGTAAATGTTTATTCATTTTTGAGAGAGAGAGAGAGGCAGAGCATGAGTGGGGAGGGGACAGAGAGAGAGAGGGAGACACAGAATCTGAGCAGGCTCCAGGCTCTGAGCTGTCAGCATACAGCCCAATGCAGGGCTTGAACCCACAAACTGTGAGATCATGACCTGAGCCGAAGTCAGATGCTTAACTGACTGAGCCACCCAGGTGCTCCTTAAGTTTAGTTTGAGAGACAGAGGGAGAGAGGGAGAGCATAGGTGTGCACGGGGGAGGGGCAGAGAGAGAAGGAGAGACAGAATCTCAAGCAGGCTCTGTGCTGTCAGTGCAGAGCCTGATGCAGAGCTCAGTCCCACGACCGTGAGATCATGATCTGAGCCAAAATCAGGAGTCAGACACTTAACTGAGCCACCCAGGCACCCCAAAAATAAAATCTTAAAAAACAAAACCAAACAAAACCCAAAAAGATGCTCTATGAAGAGTAGTTTATAACTGTGAAATGATTTATAAGAGTGAAAACATGGAAATAACTTTAACATCCAATAAAAGAATATTTAATAGAACATTATGCCTCCATTTAAAACACATGTAACTCCAAGGACAGTGCAGTTACTTGGGAAAAAATTCTGCTATGCAGTAGGTGGGAAAAAAAGATTAAAGTGATATATACACTATGTTTGCAGTAACGTAAAAATCCACTCTGAAACAAGCAGAAGGTAATGTATCAAAGTGCGAAATGCAGTTTTATTAGCAATTATGGGAGTCTTTTCTTAATTCCACATTTCCCGAAATGTGGTCATTTTGCTGCCATAATTTAAAAAGTATACTAAAAAGCATTTCATAAACTATAGCTCTCTCTATAAACATAAAGTATTACCACTGAGAAAGCAGCTTGGATTTGCTTAGGACTGCGTGGAATAAACGTTAATTCCAGATGAACGCCGTCCACCTCTGAAGACAGCAGGGGGACAGGTCCCCTCAGAGGGGCTCCTCCCACAGGGCTGAACCGGTGAGCAGAGGGAGGCCCTGCGGGCAGACTGGCCAGCCTGGGTGAAGGCGTGCTTCTAGACACATCTATCCCCAACACCACACCCTGGATGAACGCCGGGCACCCGCCTGTGTGCTCACCATTTCCCACCAGGACGAAGCTGGTGTGTCAGGACCTGGCTACGCTAATGCTGGGCTTCTGAGACGGAGGTGCTGTCACCGGCAGTAGAGCTGCTTCAATGAAGCCAGGCCAGGAAATCTGCCTTTTCCCAAACCCCCACCAGTGAAGATTATTCTCCTCTCCCAGAACAGAATAATGTTCACTTGGAAAGAATAGCGTTCATACTTACTCTGTTTCTATTATTACCACTATTATTATTCTAAACATAACAGCATACAAAGGAAATTCCTGATCGAAATCATGCCAGGAGCCGGTCCCGAGGACACAATGATCAATGTACCTTGTTTTTGTCCTCAGGTAAGACCTACTCCCCAGGTCGGTGACTTGCAAGCCCAAGGAAAGCAGGACGACAGGACATCCTCAAACGGCCCTCACGTCTTCCCTCCTCCAGGGCAGCCCTTCCCAGGGTGGTGCCGACCGCTCAGAGAGGTGTCCCAGCGCGTGGGGAGATGGGCACAGGCGGCAGGGCCAGTCTTGTATCTGAGGCACGTGGATCTGAGCCGCAGTGCTTTCTGGGGAAGCAGCGAGGCTGATGACAACCAGCACGCCATGCTAATTTCCAGGTTTGCTGCCCAGCGGGAAAGTCCTGCTGGCCGAGGGCTGCACCACGCACAAGAGCTCTGCCACGTCCAGGGCGTTGAGTGGGTCCACGCCGCTCACGCCCGTGCCCCCCGTGCCCAGCAGGCTGCCCGGCACGTAGTAGGTGCTCAGTAAGTGCTTGTTGAACTGAATGGCAAAGGGCTTCTCCTCGCTGTGTTGTCTCTGGTGTTCGGCAAGGTGGGCGCTCCAGCCGAACATTTCCCCACACTCGTTACATCTGAACGACTTCTCCCCGGCGTGGACCTTCTGATGTTTGATGAGACAGTGATTCTGGCTGAAGGCCTTGCCGCACTCGCCACACTTGTAGGGCTTCTCCCCGGTGTGGATGCGCTGGTGCACGATGAGGGACGAGTGGCAGCTGAAGGCCTTCCAGCAGCGGCTGCAGTCGAAGGGCTTCTCCCCGGTGTGGATGCGCTGGTGCACGATGAGGTAGGAGTGGGAGCTGAAGGCCTTGCCGCACTCATTGCACTTGAAGGGCTTCTCCCCGCTGTGGATGCGCTGGTGCACCACCAGGTACGAGTGGCAGCTGAATGCCTTGCCGCACGCGCCACACTTGAAGGGCTTCTCCCCCGTGTGGATGCGCTGGTGCAGCGTGAGGCGCGAGCGGCTGTTGAAGGCCTTGTCGCAGTCACCGCATTTGAACGGCTTGTCCCCGTTGTGGATCTTCTCGTGCACAGTCAGGGACGAGTGGCAGGTGAAGGCCTTCCCACACGCGCTGCACTTGTAGGGCTTCTCGCCTGTGTGGATGCGCTGGTGGCGCGTCAGGTGCGTCCTCTGGTTGAAAGCCTTCCCGCACGCGCCACACTGGTAGGGCTTCTCGCCTGTGTGCACGCGCAAGTGCATGTTGAGCAGTGAGCTGCAGCTGAAGGCCTTCTCGCAGGCGCTGCACTTGTAGGGCCGCTCGCCTGTGTGGATCCTGTGATGCACGTTCAGCGATGAGTGGCAGCTGAAGGCCTTGCCGCACTCGCCGCAGAAGAAGGGCTTCTCGCCGGTGTGGATGCGCTGATGCTCGATGAGGTTGGTGCTCCAGGTGAAGGCCTTGCCACACTCGTGGCATTTGTAGGCTTTCTCTCGGGCGTGCCACCGCCGGTGCAGGGTCAAGGACGAGCTCTGGCGGAAGGCTTTTCCGCATTCGCTGCACACGAAGAGGCCATCCCCAGAGGCCGCCACCCGCCTCCTGCTTGGGGCCAGATGTTCACCGTGATCACCGGACTTGCACGGGCCTCTCCCTGCACCTGCTCTCCGGTGCTTCATGGCTGCCTCACCAGACCGGAAGCCCTCGGTGGACCCATCAGGAGGGTCTGCTTCTTCAGGAATGTTCTGGGGGGTGAAGAGGGTACGTCCAGAGGGGAAATCCTTCTCAGACACCTCATGGCCCTGCTGGTGCCTCTCCAGGGAAATGTCCCGGCAGCTGGTGGGCACTGGCCTCTGCAGTGTGGCCTCACCCCTCACCAGAGAGGCTGCCGGACGCTCTCGGGCCCACCCATTGCCCAGACCGGGGCTGTGGATGCTAGACTTCACCAGTGGCTCAGTGATGGGCTCCTGGTAAGGCTCTTCCTTGTGAACACCCTGTCGTTGACATGACTCGTCCTTCACCTCATGCCCAGGCTCCCCTTCTGTAAGAAACAGAAAATGCAATCTTCCATAAGCACATGGAGAGCTGGCACTAGAACTCAGGCTGTGGTCTGCCGGGGGTTCGGGTGAGCACAGAGAAGAGAGGGGAGGCCAACAGCCAGAGCACGCCAAGGCTCGGGGCATGCATCTCGGGTGAGATGGGTGCAAGCCCACAAGAGACGGGGCAGAGAAAGATGGAGATGGGAAATTCCAAAGAGAGCCAGGGACCCAGGAAAGGGGCAGGGCTCACGGGGTCTGGCGGTTGGACATGATTCACTTATCGAAACATCGACTGCTGTGTGTATGTACATCTCTGATGTATGTACATCTTTTTTTTTTTCTTTTTTTTTTTAATTTTTTTTTCAACGTTTATTTATTTTTGGGACAGAGAGAGACAGAGCATGAACGGGGGAGGGGCAGAGAGAGAGGGAGACACAGAACCGGAAACAGGCTCCAGGCTCTGAGCCATCAGCCCAGAGCCTGACGCGGGGCTCGAACTCACGGACCGCGAGATCGTGACCTGGCTGAAGTCGGACGCTTAACCGACTGCGCCACCCAGGCGCCCCTATGTACATCTCTTTAAGAGCTAAATCAGTCTCCTGTCAGCCTCACATGCCAGGGGGATGATCTCCATTGGAGCCACCTCTGCGAACCTTGATCCCCCTCCCTTCCCAACCCAAGGCTGACTCTGTCTTCTCGGTGAGTGAAGCCCTGGTTCCACACACTCCCTGCCCCCTGTCCATTTGCCACTTATTGAATGTTTCCAGAGATGTGGACATTATTTCTGTCTCTCGCCAGTAGAAGGCAGAGGTTTTTGCCTGTTTTGCTTACCACTGAATTTCCAGCACAGTTGCCCACACACAGTTGGTGTTCAACGTATGTGTTGAAGGAAGGAAGCAGGACCACACGGGGGCGGGGGTGTGAGCACTGAGAGGCAAGGGTCTGTACATCCTTCCGTTGTGTTCCCTGCTCACCTGGCCAAGCCCCTCCAGGGGCTTCTCTGGGCATCCACCACGGCTCCTCACCTCGTTCCAAGTGGGAGATCACATCTGGCTTGCAGACTGGGGGTCCTGTTTGTAGGAAGGAAGTGGTGTGTGTGGTTCTGAATGCTGTGGCTCCCCACGGCAGGACAGCGCCAGGACTAAGAGGTGTGCGCCATCCCCGGGGACGGGGGTCTCACATGCAGAACCTCAAATGAAGCACGTACTCTGAGGACCCCGTGGGTACTAATGTTCCCCTCTGTATCTCCCTTCGAAAGCTCCAGGGCAGGCTGGGCTCCCAGGCCCCTGTCCATCTCCTCCCTCTCTTCTGGCCCCCACCCTGGGACCAGCCCCACCTCCAGGCAAGGATGTTGGCAGTTACCATGCACTGCCCAGGCCCAGCATCAGTGCAGAGACCACATCTCCTGCATCTGGGCCTGGCACCGAAGGGAGGCTTGGGAATACCTATTGGCATGGCAGAATGCCCAGACTGCAGGCTGAGCTTGAGGAGCTATCTTACCCAGGGCAAGAAGGTTCTGGTAGTTCTCCAGCATCACGTCACGGTACAAGGCCCTCTGAGGGGAGTCTAGCTGGCCCCACTCCTCCTGTGTGAAGTCCACAGCCACATCCTTGAAAGTCACCGATTCCTGGAATGACACACACATTCTCATTCACTCAGGACAGGAGTGATTCAGACTGTGTTCATGGTTCCGAGGGAGCCACATGTCGACTCAGGACCTTAGGAATGAAGGGTTAACCTTGGGTGACCTTCTCCTGAGTATGGAAGGTTGTGCTGTAGATGCCATCTATCTACAGCCCAACATACACAACACGTCTGAACCAGGAATGGCCATGCAGACCCTGGCCTTCTGGACTGGGAGGGCCAAGCTAACTGGCCAGCCCTGGTGCAGGTGCCTCAGTGGGCTGGAGGCTGCTGTAAGTTCTGGGTAAGATGCTATGCTTCCCAGGCTTAAGAATGTCAAGCTTAAGAACTTGAAAGACTAGTACAAAGAACCCAGAAGCCCTATTGCAAAAGGACCCTACTTTGGGCAGGAAGCCATTATTACACCCTAAGGAAGTAAACTCTACTTATCAGCACAGGCCCAAAGGACCAAGGGAGCCACTTTGTGTTCTGCCTGCCTGCCTCCCACACCTTCCCATCAGACCCCTGTTCCCCTGCCCTCCCTCAGCTCATGTCCTGACCTGTTCTCACTCTCCCCAACAGTGGTCACTGACACGTGCAGGCACTCCTGTTCTAGAACCCCAGGCTCCTCTGCTGCCTGGGGCTCCTCACCGGCTCTGGAGCCTCCAGGCTGGCATCCCCAATGTTCCTCTAGCTCTTCACGCTCCAATTCCACTCTGCATCCCCCTTGATAGCAGCATATAAGCTCTCCAGGCCCATCAGGGCGCTGACCTAAGGTGGCAAGGGTGTGTCTTTCTTCAAAGACACGGGTACTGTGGGATCTTGGCTTAAATCATAGACAGGGCATTACATTAGACATAACAATGAAGAACAAACCAAGCAGGGGAGGCCTGGCTCCCATCTTGTAAGTGTTTGCTGGGAGTGACTGGCATACAACCAAGCTCCCAGGTGTCATCAGGTTTCTCTGGAAACCCTGGACCTGCATCAGCACCCATGGTCAGGCACCGTGGTGCACAATGTCAGGCCCTGAGATGAGGCCTTCTGCCTACCAGGAGGTCAGGAAGAGTGGGGGCATCCTTAGGGACCACCAGAGCTTTGACCAACAGCTCTAAAAGTGGCTTATGCTCGGGGTGCCTGGGTGGCTCAGTCGGTTAAGCCTCTGACTTCGGCTCAGGTCATGATCTCACGGTCTATGAGTTTGAGCCCTGCTTTAGGCCCTGTGCTGTCAGTACAGAGCATGGAGCCTACTTTGGATTCTGTGTCTCCCTTTCTCTGCCCCTCGTCCATTCATGCTCTGTCTCTCAAAAAATGAATAAATGTTAAAAAAATTAAAAAAAAAAGTGGTTTATACTTTTAGACAGTTTTCACCATTGCTGTGGACAGAACTGTGTCCACCTGAAATCATATGTGGACACCCTCACTTCCAACATGACTGTATTTGGAGCCAGGGTCTCTTTAGTAGGTATCCGAGGTTACAAGGGGCCATAAGGGTGGGTCCTGATCTGACAAGCTTGGTGGCTGCATTTGAAGAGGACAAGAGATCTCTCTTCCTGCTGCGCATCCCGAGAAGCAAGAGCCAGGAAGAGAGCTTCAGCAAACCGGACCCTGCTGGCACCCTGATCTCAGACTTGCCGCCTCCAGAACTGTGTGAAAATACATTTCTGTTGTTTAAGCCGCCAAGTCAGTGGTATTTTGTTACGGCAGCCCGACCGCAGACAAACACCAACATAACGCAGTAGGAAAGATAAAGCCACCCTTTATAACACACACAAAATGCAAGTCTCGGTGGGATAAGGATCTAAATGTGGGCGCTGCTGGGAGATAGTTCCCTAAATCCCTGGCTAGCATGACAGGAAACCCAGAAACCAGGAGGGGGCGATTTACGTTTCTTCCATGAAAGTTTACATTTTCTGCATGCAACACTGGCAAATCACTAAGAAGAAAGAAAAAAGAAAATGGGCATAGGGTTTAAGCAGACAATTCACAGAACACTGACAAATGACTAATAAGCACATGAGGCGATGCTCAGCTACACTAGATACACAGAAATGATTAATAAAATACCATTTCACACACAGCAGAGAGGCACAATGTTTAAAGCCTGAAAGTAAGTAGTGGGGGCTGGTCCGTGGGGAAACAGATGGTCTTACACCACTGGATAGGTATCAGGGGGACATCCATTTTGGAGGGCAAAACCTGCTCCACTTTCTCTAGTGAAGCCGAGAGTGTGTGTTCCCTGTGCCTCAGAAGTTCACTCTGAGATTCCTATCCAGCCCGAGTAACTGAGAAAACACTGGAAACATGCTGAACGTCCATCAACCGGTAGGGATGAATATACCACAGAAAACTGTGCAGCACTGAAAATGAACACGGTGGAGTAACTCATCCTGTGGGGAGCTCTTCAGAGCAGTGTGGTGGGCACAAAAGCAGGCTGAGGGAAACCATGCCCAGTGTGATGCCTGACACGGTCCCGTCTAGAACCACACACGGCACCGCGTGGAGTTTACAGATACTCAGATGTGCATCTAGCTCTACTGTCTGGCGGATGAGAGCACAGGCTCTAAGCCCAATGGCCTGGGTGGGCTACCCACTCTTGCCCTTCCTGGCTCTATGAATTGGGGGTGCCTCAGTTTCCTTGTCTGTTAACAGTACCTATGTCATTAATCACAGAGAGGACTGAATGAATTACTACTGTGTGTGAAGCACACACTCGAGTGCCTGGCAGATGGCAGGTGCCCTTTGGTGTTTGCTGTTCGTCACCATCCTCTGATACTGTCACAGACTGAGGAGGGCAGGGGAAGAAGAAGATGGGGGGCCAGGAAGGATGCAAAAAAACCTCTTGCCTTTACCTGCAATATTTTACTTTTTTAAAGGATTTGGAACAAATATGACACAATTTAGTCATTAATTTTGCAAAGTAGGTACACAGAGGGTTGTTATTACTCTGCTTAAAGGTTTCAAAATTTTAAAAATAAGAAAAAGCCATTCAAGGAGGAAGACTGCACATTTCCAATGGACATATAAAAAGAGTAATGATTTTTTTTGGTCAGGAAAACGTAGATTGAAACAAAATAACGTAACACTTTTTACCTATCAGGGGAGCACTAATTAAAACCTGGCATCCTGGCAATGAGGAAGCATTTTTGGTGGGAGTGGGAATTGTTCTACTCTTCTGGGTATTCACACTGTAGAAACAAAGTTTCTGCACATAAGGAAGCAAATGCAAGGCTGAGTATTGCCAGCACTGTACTTATCAGAAACCAACCAACCAACCAAGGCATCAGGATGGTTGACTAAATTAGGGTAGGCGCCTACAGGCAGACCACGGAAAATAACACAGCTATCCAAAGGTATGCGTTGTACATTATGCTAAGTGAAGGAAGCCAAAAAAGGCCACATATGGTATGATCCCACATATATGAAATGCCCAGAATAAGCAAATACAGAGAGACGAAAAGCAAATTAGTGGTTGCTGAGGGCTAGAGTGATAGCTAATGGATATAGGGTTTCTTTTGGGGGTGACAGAAATGTTCTAAAACTGACTACGGTTGACAGTTGCACTGCCTTGTGAATACACTCAAAACCACTGAATTGTACGCTTGAAAAGGACGGATTTTATGGTATGTGAATTATACGTCCATAAAAACAAAGGGAAGCACTGGAATGTGTACAGTCTGATCCCATTTTTAAAACAATATGGTTAAGCCCCATGTCTACGTATGCTGGAAGCTGCTCATGTGAACGAGGAAAGAGATGTGGAAGAACAAGTATCAAAACTGAGGACACTGGCTGTCTTAAGGAAATGTGATTGTAGGTACAGGGAAAGGAGAAGATTATTAACTTTGTTACACAGCAAATATTGGTTTTGTAAATTAAAAAAAAATTACTTTTCAAAGAAGAAGGAAAAGCAAAGCAGGGCAGGGATTAGCAGTATGATTTTGGTCTGGCCACCCAGTTTCCTCGAGCCTGTTTTCCTGCAGCTAGGGAAAAGACTGGGAGCAGTGGGGCCTCCTGCGGTTGAAGAGAAAATAAAGCAGGGTGCAAGTATCCCAGTCTCAGGTACCAAGGAAAGGACGCAGCGTCTGTCAGTCCCCGCTTGGCCATCTCCGGCCTCTCTGGCTGGGCACACCAAGAGGCTGGAGACCCTGCCCTGGCTCTATGAGAAGAGAACAAACAGCAGGACGCGCCGCGTCCAGAATCGTGTCAGGGATGTCTCCTGTCTCAAGCATTAGAGAAGGGGCAGGCCACAGCAGAGCACGCTGGCGCCCAGAAATGGGGTGAGTTAGGCTCCGGCAGGGGGCGTGTCCTGATACTTCACGCTCACGGAGCCCTGTCGTCGTGGATGAGGAGCAGTGGGAGGTGCCGCTGTGGCCAGAGGATGAAGATGCGTGCTCTGAGGTGCTGATGCCTGTGTTCTGCAGCAGGATGGACAGAGGGAAGGCAGGAGAGAGGGACAAGAACAGATTCTGCATGTGGGCTGGCAGAGTGAAGAAGAAGCAGCCTGGTAAAAACTGCGTTTCGTGTTCTGCTTCCAGACACAAAAAAGTAACAAGCACCAGGTTTGCCCTGTTCCCTCAGACAACTGCTAAACTGGGCAAAATTGTATGAAACAATGATTGAATTCAAGACACTAGACGAGTCGCAGCTCAGAACAGACCTCTGACAGAAGGGAAACAAAATGAGCCCCACAGCCACCCGATCCTCCCACCTGAAAGCAGTTTCCAGACTATAGTGTGGGGAGTGGTGACCCAGACAGAACCTGTGGTCTCACCAACTTGAAGGAGAACAGAGTTTAGGGTGTCCAGGTGATTAAAATTTCTAGGGCTACATGCCAGAGCAGAGGACCCAGAACTCTGGATCCACTTGAGACTGACTGAGGACCAATAGGCACGTGCCTGGGAGGAAACAACCCCAAACCAGGAAAAGAAACACCAGAAAGAAGTAGGTAGAACAATTATTAAAACTCACACAAGGTTGGGGGTAGTTTATGGTCTCACCAGCCAGAGTGGAATGCCCTCCTGCTGAATGGGCACTGAGAAAAGTCCACAGAAGAGAAGAGCTTCAGTGGTCTGACAAAATTAGCGCAAGACTAAAGCCTTCTCTGGCTCCACCTTAACAAAACCTAAAGAGCAAGCCTTGAAAGATCCAACTAATACTAAGCAACGCCCACCCAGAACAAATTCCAGAAATATTTAAGAATTCCAAAAAAAAGCCAACACTCAACAAAGTCAAATTCACTCTAGCATCTAGTAAAGCAACTAAAAGGAAAAAATAAGTTAACAAAATCAGAGAAATTAAGAGTATACTAAAATAGTATTTGTTTACCTCATAAGAATGCATAAAGGAGAAACAAACAAAAAAGATACAAGACCTATAGAAAACAAATAACAAAATGGCAGATGTAAATCCAGTCATAGCCATAATTATATTAAATATGAATGGTCTTTGGGGCACCTGGGTGGCTCAGTCGGTTGAGCATCCGACTTCGGCTCAGGTCATGATCTCACAGTCTGTGAGTTCGAGTCCCGCGTTGGGCTCTGTGCTGACAGCGCAGAGCCTGGAGCCTGCTTCAGATTCTGTGTCTCTCTCTCTCTGACCCTCCCCCGTTCATGCTCGGTCTCTGTCTCAAAAATAAATAAACATTAAAAAAAATTAAAAAAAAAGAAATGTGAATGGTCTTAGGGTGCTTGGGTGGCTCATTCAGTTGTGTCCAACTCTTAATTTCAGCTCAGGTCATGATCTCATGGTTCGTGAAACTGAGCCACCACTCTGCACTGCAGGTCTGGAGCCTCCTTGGGATTCTCTCTCTCCTTCTCTCTCTGCCCTTCCCCTGCTTGCATATACACACTCTTTTCCTCTCAAAATAAATAAATAAACTTAAAGTAAACAAATAAATAAATGTGAATGGTCTTAATACTCCAATTGAAAATTAAAGATTGTCGGGGTGCCTGGGTGGCGCAGTCGGTTAAGCGTCCGACTTCAGCCAGGTCACGATCTCGCGGTCTGTGAGTTCGAGCCCCGCGTCGGGCTCTGGGCTGATGGCTCAGAGCCTGGAGCCTGTTTCCGATTCTGTGTCTCCCTCTCTCTCTGCCCCTCCCCCGTTCATGCTCTGTCTCTCTCTGTCCCAAAAATAAAAGTAAACGTTGAAAAAAAAATTAAAAAAAAAAAAAAAGAAAATTAAAGATTGTCAAATCGAATTAAAAAATTAAGACCCAACTATGTCAGCCACAGAAACCCACTTTAAAAACGAAGACAAGGGCACGTGGGTGGCTTAGTCGGCTAAATGTCCGACTCTTGATTTCAGGTCAGGTCATGATTTCATGGTTCGGTTGGTGAGATCATACCCCGTGTTGGGCTTTATGCTGACAGTGTGGAGCCTGCTTGGGATTCTCTCTCCCTCTCTTTCTGCCCCTTCCTGGCTTGTGCATGATCCTTCTCTCTCAAAATAAATAAATAAACATTAAAAAAACAAAGACAAATACACCACACATACACAATAAATAAAAATAAACATCAAATAAGAAAAAAAGAAAAACAAAGACAAAGGTAGTTTAAAAGTAGAATGGGAAAAGATATATCCTGCAAATACTAATCAAAAGAAAGCTGAAGTGGCTACATTAACATTAGACAAAGCAGATTTCAGAGCAGAGGACATCATCAGAGATAAAGAGAGATGTTACATAATAATCACTATGTGATTATGTAATGGTCATCATCACAACAGCAATTCATTAAAAGCTCACAACATTATAGATGTACCTACCAAAAGAGCTTCAAAATACATAAAGCAAAAACCTGATAGAACTGAAAAGACAAATCCACAATTATACTTGGTAATTTCAACAATAATCTCTCTCAATAATTGATAGAACACATAAGCAAAAAATATGTAAGGACATAAAACAATTGATTAACACATCATCCAACTTAATTAACATTCACATAACACTCTAGCTGACAAAAGCAGAAGACACATTCTTTTCAAGTGCATATAGAACATTTATCATGGTAAACCACATTCTGAGCAATAAAATAAATTTTAGTAAATTTGAAAAAATTCAAATCATACAAAAGTTCCTTCTCTAACTACAACAGAATTAAACTAGAAATCAATAATAGAAAGATATCTGGAAAATCCTCTAAATATTGGGAAATTAAACAACACATTCCTAAATACCACATGGTTGAAGAAGAAATCACAATGGAAACTGGAACTATTTTGAACTGAATACAAATGAAAATACAACATAAAGTTTGTGGGATGTAGCTAAGGTAGTGCTAAGAGGGAAATTTATAGCATCGGATGGTATATGAGAAAAGAAGGAAGGTGCCAAATCAATATCTGAGTTTCAACTTTAAGAAACCAAAATAAGTAGGGGCACCTGGGTGGCTCAGTCGGTTAAGCAACTGACTTTGGCTCAGGTCATGATCTCATGGTTCGTGAGTTCGAGCCCCACATCGGGCTCTGTACAGACAGCTCAGAGCCTGGAGCCTGCTTCAGATTCTGTGTCTCCCTCTCTCTCTGCCCCTCCCCCATTCACTCTCTGTCTCTGTTTCTCTCTCTCAAAAATAAATAAATATTTTTTTAAAATTTTAAAAAAAGAAACCAAAATAAGTAAAGGAAGGAAATAATATGGATCTAAAATCAATGAAATAGGAAACAGAAATTCAATAGAGAAAATCAAATCAAAAGATGGCTCTTGGAAATGATCGATAAAATTGATAATTAAACATATATTTACTATTTGACTCAGCAATTCCACTTAGGTATTTATTCTAGAGAATTTAAAACAATTTATTCTAGAGAATTTAAAACAGAGTACAAATATCTATATTTGTACTCAAATATTGATAGCAGGTTTACTTGTAATAGCCAAAACTTGGAAACAACCTAATATCCCTCAGCTAGTAGATGGATGAACAAATTGTAAATATCCATACAGTCTTTTGGGCTGAGTTGTGACCCCTCCAAATTCACATGTTGAAGTCCCAGCCCCTAGTACCTCAGAAAAATGACCATGCTTGGAGAGAGAGTCCTTAAAGAGATAATAAAGGCAAAATGAGGTCATTATAGTGAGCCATCATCCAATAGGACTGGTGTCCTGATAATAAAATGAACTTTGGACCCAGACATGTACAGAGAAAGACCATGTGAAGTCACTGGGAGAAGGTACCTTTACAAACCAAGAAGAGCAGCTTCAGAAGAAACCAATCCTGTTGAAATCTGAATCTTGAACATCCAGAACTGAGACAATAAATTTGTTGTTTAAGCCATCTGTAGCACTTTGCTATGGCAGCCCTTGTAAACTAATACAAATGGTATATTACTTAGCAATAAAAAGGAACAAACTATTGATTCACATAACGATATGAACTCAAAGCATTACGGTAAATGAAATTAGAAACTAAAAACTATGTGGGGCACCCGGCTGGCTCAGTTGGCAGACCCAACTCTTGATCTCAGGGTTATGGGTTTGAGCCCCATGTTGGGTATAGAAATTACTTAAAAATAAAATATTTAGGGACGCCTGGGTGGCTCAGTTGGTTGAGCGTCCAACTCTTGGTTTTGGCTCAGGTCATGATCCCAGGGTCATGGGACTGCAACCCACGTTGGGCTCCGTGCTGAGAGTGGAGCCTGCTTAAGATTTCTCTCTGTTCCCCTCTACCTACTCACGGGTCTCCCTCTTAAAAAAAATAAAATAAAATCTTTAAAAAACAAAACTAGGGGCGCTTGGGTGGCTCAGTTGGTTAAGAGTCCAACTTCAGCTGTCATGATCTCACGGTTCATGGGTTCAAGCCCTGTATTGGGCTCTGTGCTGACAACTCAGAGCCTGGAGCCTGCTTCGGATTCTTTGTCTCCCTCTCCCTCTTCCCTCACTCATGCTCTGTCTCTGTTTCTCTCTCAAAAATAAATAAACATTAAAAAAAATCTTTTTAAAAAGAAACCAAACACTACATACTATGTATTTCCATACACAATTCTTAAAAAATGCAAAACTGTGGCTGCCACAGGATTGGGGGAGAGGACTGACTGTAAAGGGGTATGAAGGAACTTTCTGGGTGATGGAAATGTTCTATGTTATGATTGTGGTGCTGGTTACATTTAACAAAACTCATCAAATCCTGTACTTAAAATTGGAGAACTTTATATAAATTATACCTCAATAAATGTGATTCAGAAAACCCACTGGATTTCATGGAGATGAGAAAGTGGGGGTGAGGACACATGCTGAGAACATGCCCATAACTGAGGCAGGCAGGGATGAAGCATAATGGTCATGGCATTAGCAGAAGAAAGGAGAAACATAGGCAGAAACAAGCTCCAGAGACAACAGAATGTGGTGTTGGAGAAAGGGGGCTATCAGAGGCTACAAGGCTTCTGTGTGAGGGTGTCAAAAGGCAAGGGCAAGATAGGATCTGAGCCTTGTGAAGGCCCATCAGGGGGTATTCCCAACCCACTGGGAGAAGCCCATGTCTGGTGTGCATTCATTCTGTAGAATAGGAAACAAATCCCAGGGGGAAGGTGTGGGAATCAAATGTGTGGTACTGAAACTGGCAAGGAAGTCAGAAAAGACTGTGGGGGTGGGGGGGATGTCCCAGGAGAGCAAATCACTTGACTGTGAGTCTGAGTGGGACTGCTGGGAGAGAAGAGTACTCAGGGGAGGAGGACCAGTTACTCAAGGATCTGACAAGCTGATCCTTTAGGAATAACACCTATGAACAAGAAAGGTACTACCTTGAGGGAGTCACTCACAAGTGCATGCACACTTCCTATTGAACCATTCGAAGGTAAGTCGCAAACATCATACCTTACCCCACATGCTTCACCTTGTATATTCTAAGGATACTCTCCTACCCAATCACAGTGTTACCATCACACCCAAGAAATTTAATGTTGATACTATATGATCTAAGATAAATCCATTTTCAAATGTCCTCAATTGTCCCAAACTTCCTTTGATTGAATTTTTTGGATCTCTGACCCATCAAAGATCACATACAGCATTTGACAGTCATTTCAATCTTGAGCGTTTTATAGAACAAAAGAGCATTCTAACACATTACAGAAGCTAGGCACATCTCATAATATGGTTTTTATAGTTACTTCTATTTTTTTGTAATCAGACCCCTTTCAAGTGGGAGGTTAACAGAATCACAAAACCCTAAAAAAGTCAAAGGACCCTCCATCCTCCAGCCCTTCTCACTACTGAACACTCTCTTTATCAACTGTACCCTTTTAAATACTGTGAAGGATGGGGGTGGTTTAGGTAGTAGAACAAAATGAGAAACAAAACCCAAAGTCTGTGAAAGGAGGGATTTGGGCCCTACTTAGCTGCAGAAGTGGCCCCAGGGCCAATTCCTCGCTGAGCTCCCAAATCTGCTAAAACTCCAGGTTTTTCCTTGACAACCCCATTTCAGGGTCCGTACAGTGGAAATGCAGACAGGGATGCACCCCCTTACCAACACTCCTACCCTGGTGCTGCAATGCAGCCTTTCCTTCAACTGTTCCACACCCCCCTACCTGATTCCATCCCAGAAAATTCTCCCCAAGGAGGGCTATCCCCCAGGTCTGCATGTGAAGGTGACTGCAGTGATTGGGTGAGCTGTCATCTACGTGCTTAGGTTCCACTAAAACCACTCCTCTGAGCTCCTGCTATAATGCTGGGCAAATGACCCACCCACTGGGCTGAATCAGGCTGGAAGGGACACTCATTTCAAGGGCACACTTGGACTCTTCTACCAGAGCTGTTCCCTTGCCCAGAGCTTCCTAAGGACGGGAGAGCAGGCACCCCAGATTGGGAGAGGGAGAGAGGTGGTCCTTGAATGACTTGAAGATCCTGGGCAGAAGAAAAGTGCCAACCCCCTTTATAAAGAGCGAGATGTTCAGAAGGAAAAAAAGACAACCACTCACCTCGGACCTGGCTTCCAGGAGACCCTGACCCAATTTATCCTCTGGATTCTTTCTGAGGGTAAGAGCAGGCTCCTGGGAGGACAGAGCTGAGGAGGAGAAATGAGTCAAAGGGGCTGTTCTGCCCATAGCCACCAGGCGCATGGCTGAACTAAATAGAGCCCACTCCACCCCTGGCATGGGGGAGGATCAGAGAGAAGTCAGGAACCGCCCATATAGATGGGGTAGGGAGGGAGCCCTAATATCCAACACAATCCGATAGGCATCAGGGATTAATTCTGCCAGTGTCTCAGGCACTCCAATCAAGAAGGAAGAATACTGCCATTCCCTTCCTCTTCAGCATGTTTGAGACGTGGAAGTAAACGGGTGCGCACGGTGGCCTGACTCTGCTAGGTGCTTCTGGGAAACTAGGCTCACATCTCTGGGTGTCAGTCTCAAGCGCAAGGCCACAGACCCAGTGACTAGAAGAGTCAACTGTACCTGTCTCCTGGGGCTTCGGGGCAGGGGTCTCCATGGCGCCCCTCGGCAGTGTTCCCCGGAGGCGTGGGCAGCTCTGCAGCCTCCTGGGCCCCAGGCCAGGCCCAGAGGCGCGGGTCCTGCTCCTGGGGCTCAGGGACAGCCTGCAGGGGAGCCCCGTGGGGTTGCACGCGCACTCCCGGCTGCACGGTCACGCACGCGGAGACTCCTGAGTTCCCCTCAAGGTCGGGGTCAAGCTGGCTCGGCAAGCACCACACACCCGAGGCTGCGCTCACGCCCCATCACTCGCGACCTGGGGCACTGCGTCGGGGGACCAGGGCCGGCCTCAAGCTCAGCCGTCCGGAGGCAGCGGGCGTAGAACGCGGCCCCTCCGCGGACTGACAGACCGACAGACGCTCGGACAGATGCGCGAGCAAGCGGGCCGGCCTCCCACAAAAGCGGACCCACGACCACAAAGGAGCAGCTCAGCGACCGCCGCGGGAAAGTACGCCTGCGCGGACCGGACGCGAACTACAACTTCCGGTAGCCTTTGCGTCGCGCTGGCGCGGACTCCATTGAGAGAATGCAGTCGGGGTCCCGGAGCTGCCTGGCACCTCGACGCGAACCGGCTTTGTAAGCACAGGCTTCTGGGAAATGTAGTTCCCAGCGCAACTAAACTCTCTGGCCCCGCCCCACTCTTCCTCCCACTCTTTGCTGCATAAAGCTCTTGTGTCTCGGTGGGTGGGTGCGTGAGTGAATGAGTGGAGTGAGTGTCTCTCTCTCTCTCATTGGGGATGTGAGAGGACGGTACCCAGAAACGTGGAAATATCCTATCAGTTCGTCCATGCCTCCAGATGGCGTCGGGTGGGCTCCGACCCACATTCATTTTTGCGAATCCTCAGGCCTCTGGTCTTAGGGACCCTAGAGGTGGTGGCCTGCACCCTGGACCCCGAAGAAGGGAGAGCCCGAGCCCTGGTGGGACTGCCCACCCTTAGGAGCTTGGGAAGGAGGATCTGGGCTGTGGCACAGCTCTGGCACAGTCCCGTAACTTTATCACAGTGATGATGCCGATATTTATTGAGGACCAACAACATGCCAGGCACCTTTCTTGCCTGGAAAGAGCTTGACATGTATTTTCTGGCAGAACATTCACAACAACTCAGTGAGGTTTGGTGAATATTATTACCTTCGTTTTAGAGATGAGGAAAATTGGGCACAGCGTGGTGGGGTAACTTGTCGCAGGTCACACAGCCAGGAGGATGAAGAGCCAGGCTTTGAACCCAGGCCGAGTAACTCCAGAAAGAAGTTTATTACCAGGTTCCTGAGAGCTAGTTTGGGGTGAGGCAGACTGGAAACTTTTCAGACCCCTACCTTGACTACAGGTAGGCTTGGCCACATACAGGGTCTCATTTGACACCAGCGAGCTGTGCTCAGTGCAGACAGTGTTCAATAGCAACCCCAGGGCAAAAGCCTGAGTGGGTGTGAGACTGTGTGTATCTGAATCTCACAAGTCTGGTTGTGAATCTGTGAGTGTGGTGGTGAGTGGTTGTTGTATTATAGGGCTGGTTATCGTGTGAGTCCTTGTGTATAGGTGAACCTGTGTATATATATTTGTGTCTCTGTGGGTCTTACAGATCTTGTTTCTTTGTATCTGTTGCACAATCACCCTATGTTCATTTTGACTCTGTGTGTTTCTTGCCTCATTTCTCGTGTGTGTGTGTGTGTGTGTGTGTGTGTGTGTGTGTGTGTATATGGGTGTGCCTCTGAGAAAGAGTGTATGCATGCAATCTGGTCTGCGGGCCTGTATCTGGCTGCTCTCTTACAGTTCTGGTGTGTGTCTGGATGTGTGTATGTGTGTAATCTTTCTGTACATGGAAGTGTAATTTGCACTTGTGGGCTTGTGAGTCTGGTGTGATTCTGTATGTGATGGCATATAGCTGTTGACTTACAGGTCTGGTCTGAGTCTGTATAGATATGTGCTCGTGTATGTGTGTATGTCTCACAGGTCTGAGTGAATGACTATGTGTGTATTTGCTCCTGTGCCCCTCTGTGTGTTTTTGCCTGTAACTATTTGTGGATGGTTCAGAGAATCATCTGTGTCTGTGTTCTGTGTAACAGTGTGTGTATGTCTTGTACAGGTGAATCTGTAAACCTGTATGTGTGTGGCTGTTCTCTCACAATTCTAGTTTGTGTCTGGGTAGATACACACCTTTGTAAATCTGTGGGTGTCACAGGTCCAGTTATGAGTGTGTGTATGCTGTATATGTTACTCTGTATGTCACTCAGTGTGTCTGTGTGTACCTGCAGTGCTCATCAGTGTGTGTATCTTTATGTATCTTTGCTCCTGTGTACATATTTATGTCACTGTGGGTCTCATGGATCTGGTTGTGTGACTGTAAATCAGTACCATCCCAGGGATTCCATATTAAGTGTGCTGTCCACTCATATCTCTGCCTACCAGTCCTGAAAAGTAACAAGACAGTAGCTACAGGGATGTGTCCAGTCTAAAATAAAGAAGTGGATTGGAGGATGCAGTTATTGCTTTCTACTGACTGTAGAATTCTGGAGCTGTGAAAGGCATTTAATAGAGAATAGGTACTGTAAGACTCTTAGATAGATATCCTAGGTTACTTTCTGACTCCTGAGGGTCATCCATGTGAAATCCTGAGGGCTGATTAGCAGGGCCATATGAAATTCCAAAGAAATATGGGTGTATACGCCACTTTAAAAGTAAAAATCTCACAGTGTATACCAATGCCAACTTACTATGTTATATGCCTGAAAATAATATAATATTGTATGCCAATAATACTTTAATTTAAAAAAACCTCTTTAAAATGGGAGATTTTACAGACAAAAACACATTAATAATGTCTTATTACATTAATGTTTGGTGTTATAACCTAAATACCTTCTCTAAGTACCTGTATAGGTGGCTTGTTGTCAGACTAATCCTCTTGCCAATAGCAGCTACAAACTTGCACAGAGGAATGAATCTCAAGCAGATAGTGGGCTAATGACACATAGTCCAGAGTTTGAGGGCTTCCAGAATGGTTCTATTATTTAAATACATTTTTAAAAATGTTTAGGGGCACCTGGGTGGCTCAGTTGGCTCAGTTAATATATATATATATATATATATATATATATATATATATATATATATAACTCACATAAGCAAAAACCCTTTGGAGTTCTCAGTAATTTTAAGAGTATAAAGAGCTCTTCAGTTCACTGAAGAATTTTAGAAATATTTATTAATTCATTAAAAAATAATAAGCCAAATACATGCTGTATTAGTTTCCTAGCACTGCTGTAGCAAAATACCATAATGTCTCATTGCTCTGGAAGCTAGAGATCTGAGATCAAGTTATCTGTAGGTCTGGTTCCTTCTGAGGATTATGAGGAAAATCTGTTCTATGACTTCCATAGCTTCTGGTGGCTTACTTCAATCTTTTGCATTTCTCGGCTTATAGAAGTATTATTCCAATCTCTGTCTTCATCTTCACATGACATGCTTCCTGTGTGTGTGTCTGTCTCCAAATTTCCCTTTCTTATAAGGACACCAGTCATGTTAGCTTAGGGCTCACTCTAAAGACCTCATTTTAATTTGACTGCCTCTACAAAGACCCTATCTCTAAGTAAGGTCACATTCTCACAGATCAGGCATTAGGATCTCAACATATGAATTGGGGAGGGGGCACATAGCCAATAACAAATTTTAACATAAATGACATATTTTAAAAATGAAATAAAAATACTATATTTTCCAAAACAGAAGTAGTGAGAAGAGTGGCACCATTTGACTTGTGTGTGTGTATGCAAATCTCCTTAATATAATAGAAGACAGCTGGATCTTCAAAAGTGCTTCAGCATTCAATCTTTTGTGATATCACACATCATATAGATTCTAGAAAACTACATTGAATGCTTATGAGAATATTCTTATAATAAATGTTTTTATCCTGTGGATCTCTTAAAAGGGTCTTGAAGAATTCCAGAAGTTCTTATACCACATTTCACTTTGAGAATCATTGATCTAATGCATATGTAATTGGAGTCTTAGAAGGAGAGGAAAGAATGGAGCAGAAGAATTATCTTAAGAGATAGCAGCCATATTCCTCCCCACTCCCCCAAACTGAGGAAAGACATTAACCCTGAAATCCAAAAACTTCAGGAATTCCAGAAAGGGCAAACATAAAGAAGAACCTAGTGAAGGGGCACCTGGGTGGCTCAGTCGGTTAAGCGTCCGACTTCAACTCAGGTTATGATCTCGCAGTGCGTGAGTTCGAGCCCCGCAGCGGGCTCTGTGTCCTGCTTCAGATTCTGTGTCTCCCTCTCTCTCTGCCTCTCTCCCACTCATGCTCTGTCTCTCTCTCTGTATCAAAAATAAATAAAAACATTAAAAAAAAAGAACCTAGTGAAACCTAGTGAAACTGCTGAAAACAAAGGATGGAAAGCAAAAATAACAACAAAGAGACAGTCCAGTAGGGAAACAATAAAAAATAATTACAGATGACTTTTCATCAGAAATGATGGCAGCCAGAAGACAATTAAATGAAATCTTCACAGTGGTGTAAGAAAAACAAAGAAACCCTACTTGTCAACTAAGAATTCTATGTTCAACAAAACTTACTTAAAAGTTAAAAGCAATATATATTGAGATATTTCAGAAAATCAAAACCTGAGAGAATTCATTAAAGGCAGTATGCAGATGTCAATGAATTTCTTTTGGATGAAAGAAAAGTAAAGTTTTTAAAAAATCTATAAATTGTTTAAGGCAAAAACAAAGTATTGTTGGATTTATAACACATGAAGAAGTAAAATAAATTGCAATAATAGCATAAAGGAGAGTAAATGAAATTATAACTTTGTTTTCTGTAAAGTAGTATAATATTAATTTAAGGTGTTGTGATAAATTAAAAACACATATTGTAATGCAACTGTTAAGAAATATGCAAGAGGTATACTTATGAGATCAAATTGAACCTTAAAAATTCCTTGATTCATCCAAAGAAGGTATAAAAGGTGAAGCAAAGGGAACAAAGAAGATAAGGGACAAAGACATAACAAAGATAGTAAACATGAAACAAACTGTTCCAATATTAAAGTTAGTGGACTAAACACACTCTCTAAAAGGCATAGATTACTGGGGTGTCTGGCTGGCTCAGTTGGTAGAGCATGTAAGTCTTAATCTCAGGGTTGTGGGTTCAAGCCCCACAAAGGATGTAGAGATTATTTAAAAATAAAATCTTTTTAAAAGGCAGAGATTATCATGCTGCAAGAAAAATTAGATGCAATTATATGCTCTTTATAAAAGATACCCTCTAGTTCTAAAGACACAGAGAAATAGAAAGGAAAAGGATGCAAAGAAATTATTTTGTGAAAAACAATCATCACTAGAAAGATGGAGTGGCTACTGAGATCAGAAAAAGTAGACCTAAAGATAAGGAGTATTACCAGATATTGAGAAGGACATTTAATAGTGATAAAAGAGTGTGTTCTTCCTGAAGACATAATCCTAAATGTTTATACAGCTAAAAATATAGCTTCAAAATACATTAAATCAAAAATTAAAATGTAATAAGTACATTAAATAAATATTTTACACAAGTAAAAGAAGAAATAGACACATCTGCAAACATTTCAAGGAGATTTGAAAAATTCTGTCAGCAACTGATAGAACACATAGGCCAAATAAAAAAGAATTCGGAGAATTAAATAATACCATTAATGAACTTGACCTAATTGACATGTACAGAGCACCATACCCAACAACGGCAGGATACACATTCTTTTCAAATTAATATGAAACATACATCAAGATAGACTAATGCTGTCCTGTTAAACAAGTTTAATAATGTCAGAATAATTGAAATCATACAGCGGATTTTCTCAAAGCACAATGGAATTAAAATAGATATCAAAGGCAAAAAATAACTTAAAGTATCCCCAAATATTTGGAAATTAAATAACACTTACAAATAACCATGTATCAAAGAAGAAATCATAAGGGAAATAAAATATTTTTTAGTTAAAACAATTTGGCGGGGTGGGAAAATAGGTGATGGGCATTGAGGAGGCCATTTTTGGGGATGAGCACTGGGTGTTGTATGTAAGTGAAGAATCACGGGTATCTACTCCCCAAGCCAAGAGTACACTGTATACACTGTATCTTAGCTAACCTGACAAAAAATTGTATATAAATTTTTTAAGGTTTATTTTTGAAAGAGAGAACACAAGTTGGGGAGAGGCAGAGAGAGAGGGAGACAGAGAATCCAAAGCAGGCTCTGTGCTATCTGCACAAACCCAACATGGGGCTTGAACACACAAACCCGTGAGATCATGACTTGAACTGAAGTCAGACGCTCAGCCGACTGGGCCACCCAGGCACCCCAGGAAATAAGATATTTTAAGATAAATTATGAAAATATATTTCAAAATTCATAAGATGCTGCTAAAACAGTACTTGGAGGACACTCATATATTAGAAAAGAAAAAAAAAAGGTTAGAAAACATAATTTAAACTACTAAAAATGACAAGAAATGAACCCAAAGAAAGTAAAAAACAAGAGCAGAAATCAATGGAATAGAAAACATATGAATAATGAAAATTAACAAAGCCAAAGCAGAATATTTCAAAAGTTGAATAAAACTGGTAACCCCCTGTAAAACTGGCCAAGAAAGAGAGAAAACACAAATTACCAATATAAAGAGTGAAAGAGGAGAGATACCTATACTTTCGGCATTAAAAGGATAATAAGGGAGTATTATTAACAAATTTAACAACAAATTGCTAAGAAATTTGACAACTTAGATAAAATTAACAATTCCTTGAAAAATGGATCTTACCAAATCGGACGGAGAAAAAAAAAAATCTGAATAGCCCTATAAAACAGAACAAAACAAACAGAAACCCTCTAAAATTATAATTTAAAACCTTCTTAGAAATAAAACTTCAGACTCAAGTGGTGAATTCCACTAGTCATGTAAGGACTAAATTATACTAGTTTTTCAGAAAGTATTTTACAAAACAAAGGGGGGAGGGAACACTTCCTAGGTCATTTTCAGAGGCTTAAATAATCCTAATGCCAAAATCTGACAAGAACATTGCAAAGAAAGAAAATTACAGAACAATGACGCAAGAACACAGAAGTGAAAGTCTTCAAATATTAGCAAATCCAATCCAGCAATACTTTAGAAAGGATAATATATCATGACCAAGTGGAGTTTATTCAAGGAATGCAAATTAGTTTAACATTTCAAAATCAGTCAATGTAATTAGCTTAATTAACAGAGTAAATGAGTAAAAAATGTTCTTGATAAGGAAAAAATCATTTGAGAAAATAAGACATTTTTTATGGGTAGACATGGACAGGCTCACTTTAAAATTTTAACAGAAAAGCAAAGGATCAAAAAAGGTTGGGATTATTTGGAAGAAGAATGAAGTTGAAAAAGTTATGTGAAAAAGTTGGTGTAATGAGGGTTTGCTAGTGGTAAAGCAACTTAGATTGGTAGTCTAAGACTGAAAGTTTCCCCTGACAAACTTGGTTTCTAATGTTGTGTGTAAGAATTAAAATGTCACACATTGCCTGAACATCTTTGAGCCACACAGGGCCCCCCAGGCCAAAACGTGGATTCCTCTGCTCTTGCCAACATGCTCCTTGCCCGACAGGAAAGGCTCCTAATCCAGGTAAATCCAGGTAAAGGGGAGTAAATGAAATTATAACTTTGTTTTCTGTAAAGTAGTAGAATATGAATTTAAGGTGTTGTGATAAACTTTGTTTATCACAATGTAGTTTCACTATCATTGTCCTATCCTCACCTCACCCTGCTAGCCCATGAATTATTCACAGGAGCTAATCACATTCTCTGGTAGAAACCAGGTAACAGCTCACTCTCTTGCTGCCTCCCATTACTCCTAATGGTTTGCTCTGTTCCTGAGTGCAACCTACTCGTGGTGTTTGTGCGGTTTCTTTCCCTCAGCTGTGAATATATGTGAGTAATAAACTTCTTTCAGGCATCAGGCCAGTGTCAGGTGTCATGCATTTAGCTGTCTTATATTATGCAGGGTGGGGGATTTCACTCTCACCAATGGGAGAAATAGGAGGTTACCTTAACAGCGTTTGCTACAAAAATAATCAATTAGAGAAGACATAAAATTATCTTCAGAAAAACACTTCTGCCTTCTATTTTTCAGGAAAAAGATACCTTCTCTAGTTTTTGCAAAACAATTCAATTACAAAACAAGTAAGTTCTCTATATGGTACAGTTTAGGACTATTGTGTTGCCTAATTTACAAGCTTTGCTTTTTTAAAGATATTTGTATACAGTGTAGAATGTTGACATATTATAGTTTATTATCCACACCCTCAAGTTCAGGAAATTTATTCCGTAAAGGGCTAGATAGTATTTTAGGTTTCACAGGCTTGTTATTATCTGAATTGTGTTCCCTCCAAATACATGTTGAAGCCTGCTATGGTCTGAATGTTTGTGTCCTACAAAACTCATGTTGAAATCCTGACCTCTGGGCATGTCGGTGGCTCGGTTGGTTAAGCATCTGACTTTGGCTCAGGTCCTGACCTCAAGGTTCATGAGTTTGAGCTTTGCATCAGGCTCCATGCTGACAGGCAGAGTGTGCTTGGGATTCTCTTTCTCCCTCTCTCTGATCCTCCCCCACTTGCATGTGCTCTCTCTCAAAATAATAAGTAAATAAACTTAAAAAAAAAAAAAAGAAATCCTGACCTCAAAAGTAATGGTACTAGGAAGTGGGGAACTTTGGGAGGTGATTGGGTCATGAAAGTAAAGTCTCATCAATAGGATTAGTACCCTTATAAAAGAGACCCCAGAGAGATCCCTCATCTTTCCCACCATGTGAGGTCGCAACAAAAAGATGGCCATCTATGAACTTGGAAATGGACTCTCACCAAACACTGACTCTGCCAATAGCTTGACCTGAGACTTTCCACTCTCCAGAACTGTGAGAAATTTCTGTTGTTTTAAGCCACCCAGTCTACAGTATATCTGTTACAGCAATCTGAACAAATTAAAACAAATCCCTGAACCGCAATGTGACTATATTTAAAGACAGGGCTTTTCAAGATGTGATTATAGTTAAGTGAGGTCATAAGGTGGGGCCCTAATCCAAAAGGACCAGTGTTCTTATAAGAAGACGAAGAGACACCAAGGATAAGTGCACAGAGGAAAGGCCATGTAAGGACACAGCAAGAAGATGGCCATCTCCAAGACAAGGAGAGGAGACTCAGAAGAAACCAAACCCACTGGCACCTTGATCTTGGACATTAGCCTCCCAAACTGTGAGACATTAAATTTCGGTTGTTTGATCCATTCTGTGATGCTTTCTTATAGCAGCCCTAAAAGCTGTACAAGCTATACAGGCTGTGTCACTACTACTCAACTTTGCCTTCATACAACGAAAGCAGACATGGACCATATATAAACAAATAGATGTGACTGTGTTCCAATAAAATTTTATTTATAAAAACAGGTGCAGGCTGGATTTGGCCCAGGGGCCACAGTTTGCTGTCCCCTGATCTATGGTATTTAAAGCTCCATATATAGGGGTGCCTGGGTGGCTCAGTCGGTTGAGCGGCCGACTTCGGCTCAGGTCGTGATTTCGTGGTCCGTGAGTTCGAACCCCACGTCGGGCTCTGTGCTGACAGCTCAGAGCCTGGAGCCTGTTTCAGATTCTGTGTCTCCCTCTCTCTGACCCTCCCCCGTTCATGCTCTGTCTCTCTCTGTCTCAAAAATAAATAAACGTTAAATAAATAAATAATAAATAAAACTCCATATATATAACAGGGGACATCAGATTTGAAATGTGAGGCCTCCTCCAATAAATATAGCATCATTTATAGATTTAACAGACATTACTTCTACACCTTTTCTAGAAATTCAGCATGATGTATATAAAAAGATTTAACTTTCATGTGTGACTTTGTGGTTTTAAATATATATTTTTAAATTTTTTTTTCAACGTTTATTTATTTTTGGGACAGAGAGAGACAGAGCATGAACGGGGGAGGGGCAGAGAGAGAGGGAGACACAGAATCAGAAACAGGCTCCAGGCTCTGAGCCATCAGCCCAGAGCCTGACGCGGGGCTCGAACTCACGGACCACGAGATCGTGACCTGGCTGAAGTTGGACGCTTAACAGACTGCGCCACCCAGGCGCCCCTAAATATATATTTTTTAATGTTAATTCATTAAAAAATTTTTTGTTATGTTTATTCATTTTTGAAAGAGAGAGACAGAGTACAAGCAGGGGTGGGGTGGGTAGAGAGGGGGGGTTTGCACAGAATCTGAGGCAGGCTCCAGGCTCTGAGCTGTCAGCACAGAGCCCGACACGGGGCTCGAACTCACAAACCACGAGATCATGACCTGAGCCAAAGTCGGACACCCAATGACTGAGCCACTCAGGCGCCCCTAACGTTTATTCATTTTTGAGAGACAGAGACAGAGCATGAGCGGGGGAGGAGCAGAGAGAGAGGGAGACACAGAATCTGAAGCAGGCTCCAGGCTCCAAGCTGTCAGCACAGAGCCCAATGTGGGGCTCAAACCCACAAATGGTGAGATCATGACCTGAGCCAAAGTCAGGCGCTCAAGTGACTGAGTCACCCAGGTGTCCCGTAACTCTGTGGTTTTAAAGATATTATTTATAAGGTCCTGTCTCAGTATTTTTCCTTTAGCTTTTAGTGAGAGGTCATATTACATTAAAACATTTCACACATTTTTTGCTTTTTTAGTTTTTCTTAATGTTTATTTATTTTGAGAGAGAGAGAGAGAGAGAGAGAGAGAGAGAGAGAGAGAGAGAGAGAGAAAGTGGGAGGAGCACAGAGAGAGAGCAGAGACATAATCCCAAGCAGACTCCATGCTGTCAGTGCAGAGCCTGACACAGAGCTCAATCCCACGAACCATGAGATCATGACCTGAGCCCAAATCAAGAGTCAGAAGCTGAAGTGACTCCACCACCAGATGCCCCTACTTTGTTAGTTTTATAATGAGTATATTAGTATTGAATACATGAAGTAAAATATTTTCCATAATTGTATTTGTACGATTTCTCTCTTTTATTAATATATTCATGTTGATTCATAGGGGCACATGCACCCCAATGTTTATAGCAGCACTATCAACAATACCCAAATTATGGAAAGAGCCCAAATGTCCATCAACTGATTAAAGGATAAAGAAGATATAGTGTATATATACAATGGAATATCACTTGGCAATCAAAAAGAATGAAATCTAGCCATTTCCAACAATGTGGATGGAACTAGAGTGTATTATGCTAAGTTAAATAAGTCAGTCAGAGAAAGACAAATATCATGATTTCACTCATATGTGGAATTTAAGAAACAAAACAGATGAACACAGGGGAAGGAAAGGAAAAATAAGATAAAATGAGAGAGGGAGGCAAACCATAAGAGACTCTTAAATACAGAGAACAAATTGAAAGTTGCTGGAGGGGATGTGTGTGGGGAGGATGGGCTAAATAGGTGATGGGTATTAAAGAGGGCACTTGTTGGAGTGAGCACTGGGTGTCATATGTAAGTGATGAATCACTGGGTTCTACTCCCGAAACCAATACTACACTGTATGTTAACTAACTTGAATTTACATAAATAAATTAAAAATAAAAATAAAAATAAAAATTATATATATATATATATATATATATATATATATATATATGTATGTATATATATATATTCAAGTTGAGGAACACCTGTGTTTATGCTGAAATATTTCCCACATTTGCTGAATTTCTCTCCAGTCAGAATTTCTTTGTGATTGGCACATAATAAAGATTCCTTTCTCTTATGAATCCTTTGATGTTGAGCAAGATATGCATTTACAGTGAAGGCCTTTCCACATTCCTTACATTGATAGGGGTTTTCCCCAGTATGCATCCTCTGGTGTTGAGTCAGATATGCACCCTGACCAAAGGTTTTCCCACACTCATTACACTTGTAGGGTTTCTCTTCAGTATGAATTCTTTGATGTTGATTAAGGTGTGTACTTTTGCTGAAAGATTTGTCACATTTTTTGCATTTATAGGGTTTCTCTCCAGTATGAATTCTCTGGTGTTGAGTAAGATGTGTGTTCCATCAGAAAGCTTTCCTGCATTCATTACATTCAAAGGGTTTTTCTCCAGTATGGGTCCTCTTATTTGAATAAGGGATGAACTATGACTATAGGCTTTGCCACATTCAGTACATTCATAGGGTTTTTCTCCAGTATGTGTTTTCAGATGTAAAGTAAGCTGAATGCTCTGGGTAAAGGCTTTTCCACATTCTTTACATTCAAAGGGTTTTTCTCCAGTATGAATCCTCTTGTGTTGCATTAGAGATTAGCTATGACTATAGGTTTTACCACGTTCGGTACATTCATAAGGTTTCTCTCCAGAATGAGTTCTTAGATGCAGAGTAAGTTGAATGCTCTGAATAAAGGCTTTGCCACACTGATTACACTCATAGGGTTTCTCCCCAGTATGAGTTTTCTGATGCAGAGTTAGATGTGAACTTTGGCTAAAGACCTTCCCACACTGATTGCATTCATAAGGTTTCTCTCCTGTATGAGTCCTCTGATGTTGTGTGAGGCATGTACTTTGGCTGAAAGCCTTTCCACATTCACTACACTCATAGCGTTTTTCTCCAGTATGAGTTCTCTGATGTAGAATAAGAGATGAGTCTCAGCTGAACAACTTCCCACATACACTGCACTCATATGGTCGCTCTCCTGTGTGACATCTTTCATGTTGTATAAGGTGTGTTCCCCTACTAAAAGATTTATCACAATCTCTGCATTTGAAGGGCTTTTCTCTAGCACCAAATTTCTGATATCTAATAAAATATGACTACCCTGGTGTTGAGCGAGATCCAAACCACAGCTAATGTATTTCCCACATTGATCACGTTTGTATGGCTTTTCACTTGTGTAGATTCTCTGATGATTACTTAGATCTAGGTTATGTGAAAAGATACTGTTGTAACTGTCATCTTTACACATTGCTTTCCCTGAAGGAATTGTACTTTGAGTAACAAAGTTTGATTGCTGTCTAAATTCAAATCCATTATCTTCACGAATGGTCTCCTGAGTCAGGATTTTCTTATGGGTAAATGCCATCTGCCCTGGATGGCTTTCTAAACAGCCAAGCAATTCTGGGACTTCTCTGGTGGAGTAACAGATTCTATTTCTTTTACTTTTATTGATTATCATGCCCTGGGAAAATTCTTCAGAAATTACTTGCTTCAGATTTGACTCTGCAGTTCTATATCTGGTCTTTTGGCCTGAAAGAAATTTTTAAAAATGGAGGATACTTGACTATTTAGAGAGACAAAAAGTGTGACCTCGTCAAAGCTACATATAATATGTTACTATTACTTTTATACTTTGATTTTCCAGCGGTATGGTGCTTTGACTGATTTCAAATGTTATGTGAACCAAGAGCCACTGTACACAGGAGCAAGGAAGAAGTGAATAGGGACACACACATGGTTACAGGGGTGCTGGAAAGTGAAATGAATGAGGACTGCTGTTCTGGAATCACTAAAGGGGGCAAACTAGGACTGAGAATGGACAAGGGGGCAGCAATTAGGGGAATCATGGGAATAAGGACCAGCAGAAGAAAAGCAGATCAAGGTATAACCTGGAGTCACTGTGTGCCTGGGTCATTATGAAATGTCACCACTAATCTCTCAGCCTCTTCTCCTTATTTGTCCATCTGGTAAGCTGCCACAGTTAACTTCTCTGAAACACCAATTCACCAGGTCTGTAAGGATAGTCCTCTTGCACCCATTCTCCTGCTTTCAGAGGCAACCCATGATCACTGTTGAATTGACTAGGGATGTCACAGAGTAAGCAAGTTATGGGCAAAAAGGATTCATGCAGAATCCAACACAGGTGAGGAGGTGTGAAAAGAAACAGAGGAGCCAGGCGAAGTGGGGAGTGATTATAAAGTCTTGCTGAAATTAATGCAGCAGGAAGCAGAAAACCATGGTGTGGATTCTGGCAGGTGGTGGACATTCCTAGTAGACTTACCTAACATTCAAGGTAGATTAAGAGGGAAATGATGGTGACCAAACAGATGACAGGAAAGGGAGGGAGGTGAAAGCAGCATCACTGACCACAGATGGGCTTCTCTTGAGAGGGCAGAATGCCTGGCAGCACGGGGGGCGGGGGGGGGCACATCCAAGAAGAGGGAAAAAGAAAGTCAGTGCAGGGTGGGAGGGGCCTAGACAGACAGTAAACCCCCTGAAAGGGCAGGGCTCATACAGGAGAGAAGCGGGAGGGGCAGGAGGCAGCTTCTGTGCAGGGACTGTTTTGGAGGCAGCTCTGATTTCCCCTGGGGATTTCTCTGTTGTGATTCTAGAAATTTCCAGCTTCCTGGACAGCCTTCTGTGTGAGCCCCCAGGCCTCCTTCCCATCTCTTCACCTGGAGAGGGGTCCCTAGGAATGTCCCTCCACAGCATCCATGGCGATTCGCCTTGCTCCAACTGGGAGATCACATCAGGTTTGAAATCCTGGTACCCTGCCTGAGAAAGATAAGATGCACAGGTGTTGGGGCCAGTGACAAGTGTGTGCCCAGGGCCCTGCCCCCTTTTCCCTGTCTTCAGGACCTTTGCAGCATGAAAGATGGGTGACGCCAGGGTGGGGGTGGGGGCAGCCTCAGCCTCTTGCTTCCTACCACGCAGAGGATACACAGTAGAAATGCCCTGGGTCTGTGTCCTCTGAACATCAAAATATGGCTCCATGGTTCAGAGGCCTCAGGTCTGGATAGAGAAGAGAGAACACACTCCTCATCCATGAACTCATATTGGCAGAGTTGGTGCACACAGGCCTTCAAGGATTGTTAGTAGACTGTGCCTCTGAGAGTCCAAAACCCCTTTCTAGTCTCTGTTGCATCTTTTAAAATCATACATATTGTCATTATAATCTATTATATCTGTGTTTATTTAATATAAAAAAATCACTTATCATTTAAATTACTTGATATCTCTCCTCTTCCCATCAGCTAGGCAGACAACCTGAGCAGATGACAACTGTGTCCCCTGTCCTTCCCAGGGTGCTGCCTGGTGCTGCCCCCCAGGCCAGTGCAGATGGTGGGCCCAGGGCCACTCTTAACCAGGGAAGCCAGGCTCCTATAGTTCTCCAGCATGACCTCTTGGTACAGTGCCCTCTGAGTGGTGCCCACATGCTCCCACTCCTCCTGGGTGAATTCTACAGCCACGTCCTGGAATGTCACTGGCTCATGAGGTGTTACACATGGAAGTGTTAGGCAGTGGGAATGCCATGCTCAGCATATCACAGAGTGCAGCATCCTGCAGGCAGAGGAAGATATATACACAGAAACCACTGGCTTATATTGTGCTGAACACCACACGTTTAGTGAGTCTGGTTCAAGCAAGAGCAAGACACCAACACTGAGTCTACGACGATACTCTCCTGGAAGTTCTAGTCTGTGCAGTAAGAAATTCCAGGAGAGTAATGACAGCTAGACAGTTGTGAGAATTGCTGGACTATAAGGTCAAGGGCAAAAACAGCAAATTGTAGACGAATCCATGGAATATGCATTTATTCAGTGTTACAGACTGAATTGTGTCCCTTCCTCCCAAGTCATATGTTGAAGTCCCAACCCACAATGTGACTATTTGTAGATGGGGACAATTCAGGTTAAATGAGGTCGTAAGGCTGGGGCCCTAAACCGATGGGTCCTTGTAAGAAGAGGAAGAGACACTGGGAGTGTATGCACACAGAGGAAAAGCCATGTGGGGGCACAAGAAGAAGGGGGCCATCTACAAGCCAGGAAGAGAGCTTTCACCATATCCCAGCCCTGATGGCATCTTGATCTTGGACCTCCAGCCTCCAGAACTGCAAGAAAATGAATTTCTGTTGTTTAAGCTGCACAGTTGGAGGTACTTTGTTAAGGCAGCTCTGGCAGATTAACAGAGTTGAAACATGTGCATTGAGCAGTCTACTGTTTAGGGACATATGTGGTAGGACCATAAAGAAGATCAAGAAAAAGATTCCTAGAAATTCCAGGGTAGAAATTATATTTGAAGGAGGAGGGAGAGGGATGTTGTTTTTAAGATGAAGCGACAGATAAAGAGGAAGTATGTCTATTAAATTATTTGGAACAGGACAAGTTACCGAAGAAAGGCTGGTCAGGGCACAGCACACGAGAGGGGACTTTGTGCTGTGATGTGCAGAACGATGCCAAAGGACAGCTTGTTTGTGGCTCTGCACCTCAACTGTGTGGGTCTTCCTTCTTACTCTTCCATCGGCATGCAGCACCCTCTCCTGGCCTCCTGCTCAGACCCCTGGGCCCTCCCCATCTCTCTCCTCCTTGAATAACTGGGGTCCACAGTCCTCTGTCCTGCACCCACCCAGATCCCTTTCTTCCCCTCCCTGGGGTCTCCCTGTGCTCATCCACTCCTGGGACCTCAGGACCACTTCCTCCCCCCAACTCCCAGTGGGGGCTTTCAGGTCTGAATACTTGAGTTGTCAGAACAGAGTGAGAGGGAAAGAGGAGGTCAAGGGCAAAGCTGGGCTAAACAGCATCATTTTCACCACTGGAGGACATGCCCTATCCCAGAGAGGTAGAGACCCCATAGGCAGAAATTCCCCAGGTAATAGTGTGCTCATCACCACAGCTGGAGACCCCATGAGTGGTGGGGGGTCTCTTCTCCATGAGACAAAGACTCCACAAGTGGTGGTGCCCACCTTGCCATGAATGGAGCCTCCTCACCAAAGCAGATCCACTGATGTTGCCCATGGCCTAAGGCAGCAGAAGCCAGGGGGCCAGACCAGGTGTGATGGCTGAGCCACATCATCGCAGGGCATCCTCACCAAAGTCATGAGAGGACAAAGCCTGAGAGATCTGACCAGGGTAGCAGCTACCTCAGCGCCCCAGTCACTGTAGTAGACACCCACATAATCCCAAAATGCACGAGGGCAAAGGGACAAAGACAGCTTGTTCACCAGCTGAGAACATGTCCCCCCAGGATAGTCAGACAATGGCTGAGTAAACACCACATTCTCCTTCATCTGGTTTAGTTCATCCAACAAGTACAAGCTGAAATGTAATCCCAGTAATGAGAATGAACTCAACTAAATACTTACAACTTTAAAATTTTGCAGATAATCAACTTAAGACTTTTTTTAAGTTTATTTATTTGAGAGAGAGAGGGTGTGAGTGTGGGAAAGGCAGGGAGGGAGGGAGGGAGGGAGGGAGGGAGAGAGAGAGAGAGAGAGAGAGAGAGAGAGAGAGAGAGAGAGAGAGAGAATCCCAAGTAGACTCCATGATGTTAGCACAGAACCCAACATGGGGTTTGATATCACAAACTGTCAGATCATGACCTGGGTCAAAATCAAGAGTCGAACGCTTAACCGACCGAGCCACCCAGGTGCCCCTCAACTTGAGAATTTTTAAAAGATATTTTTAATTTGTAATAAAATTTTGCAACCTGATTTTTCAAAAGTAACAAGTTACCTATTAAAGTTCTAAATCATTTTAGTTAATAGGAATGAATCAAGAAAGGATGAGTATACAACATAAATGTTATAAAAAACCACCTGTTCTTCAAATGAAATCCTTACCCATGTGGGCAGGAGGCTTTGAAAGTTAATAAATCCATTTAAAGTTTTAAATGGAGACACAGACACTTGGTTTGGCTGTAAATTGATTCTTTGTTTCTGGTTGAATATGTAAGACAAATATGATGAGAAAATGCAGATCTGTTCGGGAATTAATTTACCCAGATCTTATTGAGTAAGAGCTTCTCTCATCTAGGTTTCATGATCATGATAATTCCTTTCAGAAGTTCAGTATCTGAAATAGAAAGGCACTTTTAAAGGTAGAGGTTACTCCCTTAACCATATACTTGAAGAATAAAGTCTTCAGGAAAGATCACAGAGGGAGACTGACATTGTATATTTATGTGTTGATTTTTCCTTAAGAAAAAATGGAATGAAAGAACAGAAACTTTCAGTAATTGGGTAATATAATGAAAAATATTTTGTTGAACATATATTTTTCCAAATATTTGACTATAGGCTCATCTGGAGAATATTAATAATGGCTACCAAGAATCCCTCCCCACCCACCTCCCCTCCAGCAACTCTGTTTGTTCTCTGTAATTAAGAGTCTCTTATGGTTTGCTTCCCTCTTTTTATCTTATTTTTTCCTTCCCTTCCCCTCTGTCCATTTGTTTTGTAAATTCCACATATTAGTGAAAAAATGATATTTATCTTTCTCTCCTGACTTATTTAACTTAGCATAATATACTAGTTCCATTCACATTGTTGCAAATGGCAAGGTTTTGTTCTTTTTGATCGCTGAGTAATATTCCACTGTATATATGTACCACATCTTTATCCATTTGTCAGTTGATGGACATTTGGACTCTTTCCATACTTTGGTTATTGTTGATAGCACTTCTATAAATATTGGGGTGCATGTGCCCCTTTGAAACAGCACTCCTATATCCTTTGGATAAATACCTAGTAGTGCAATTGCTGGGTCATAGGGTAGTTCTATTTTTAATTTTTTGAGGAAACCCCATATTGTTTTCCAGAGTGGCCGCACCAGTTTGCATTCCCACCAGCAGTGCAAAAATATTCCCCTTTTTCCACATCCTTGCCGAAGTAGGTTTTAAATAAACATTATGACCCCAATAAATATACATGCAAAGGTCAGAGAAGTCAATTCATGAAAGAATAGACACCTCCTTGACTTGCACAGAAAGCAAAGTCCTCAGCGTCACCTGTGCCTTGGCTCCAGGGAGAGCTGCAGAGAGAGAGAGAGAGAGAGAGAGGCTCAAATCTGTCCAGAGAGGATCGCTCACCTCTCCCCCAGCACCCCAACAGGGGCACAAAGGACACGACCACTTGTGCACCTGTGGCTCTGTATTGTGAAGAAACAACAGGGCTTTTTCCTTGGGTTTCTTACCTTTTCTGATCTCTACGAGGCATTTATAGTGTAGACCACTTTCTCTAGGACCTTCTCCTCCCATAAAGAAAATTCAAGGCCCAAACGTTTTTCAATGATGAATGAATGCTATCAAACCCTTAAGGGCAAAATACATACACTCTGTCGGAAAATCGAAAAGAAGGGAATGCTGCCTAACTCACTTTATGAGGCCAACATAACCTTGATACCCAAACCTGATAAATCATTACAAGACAATTAAACACCAATATCAGGAACATAGATACAAAAATTCTCACCACATATTAGCAAATCACTAGTAGGTGTATATATATGCATAAGAGTGTATGTGTGGGTGTATGTGTGTGTACATCTCTCAGTGGAGTTTACCCCAGAAACAAAATGTTGGTTTAACATTAGAACATTTATGTCATTAATCCCATTAAGATTGTATTAAGAGAATGAAGGAGAAAAATTGTACTATCAGATGCAGAAAATCATTAGATAAAATTCAACACTAGTTCATGATGAAAATGCTCAGCAAACCAGTAATGAAGTTACTCAGTTGATAAAGGGCATCTACAAAAAGCACCTATAACTCATATCAAAATAAATAATGTTTAAATAAATAATCAATGTTTTTACCCTGATAGGGTAACTAGGAACTAGGCAAGGACGTCTCTTCTTAACATTTCTATTTTACTTTGTACTTGAGGTCCTAGTCAGTGAAATAAAACAGAAAAGAAAAAATAAAATGCATAAATACTAGATGGGAAGAAGTAAAACTGTATTTGCAGACAATGTGATTTTCTCCATAGAAAAGCCTAAGGACAATACAACTTTAAAACTGAATAAATAAACTAAGCAAGGTCATAGGATGTGACAGTCTTCGTATTTCTTATTAACCTTAATACTCCCAATCCCATGTTATACTTAACATTTTTTATACTATACTTTCCCTGTTTATACTACTGTGCAGTTTCTGTCTCCTGGTTGGATACTTCCTGATACAACTGTCAGAAGAAAAAATTACCCTTGACCTCTACTAAATACAAAAAAAATAATTTTAATTATATTGTAGCTATAAACAGAAGAGCTAAAACTATAAAATTTCTAGAAGAAAATATAGGAGGAGATCATTGTGACCTTGTGGTAGGCAAAGAATTCTTAAGTAGGACACAAAAATCACTAGCTATAAAAGTTGATAAAATGGACTTCACCAAAATTTAAAAAATGTCTGCTCTATAAAAGACATCCTTAAGAAAATAAAAAGGGGGCACGTAGGAAAGGGGCTGGTTTGCTCACACTCTGCATATTCCCATGGAAGGCATGTTTTCAGAACTGGCCCTTGAATAGCTCCTGGGAACTGAGCTCCTAAAATGGTCTGTTGGGTAAAAAAAGTGTTTTTGCAAGCCTGAGGCCTTCAGGCACCCTGGCCTTGCCAGATTGTCTAGATTGCTTACACTCACAGTGTGATTCATGGTGGACACCTACTTCCCATCTGGGAGGCCGGAGCTTTAGTGACAGGTCAGTCATGCAGTATGTCTACGTGGCTGACCTCCAATACAGACACTGGACACCTAGACTTGGCTAAGTTTCCATGGTTGGTGACACTTCACGCATGTTGTCACGCTTCACTGCTGAGGGAATTAGGGACATTCCTTGCCACTCCACTGGTGGGGGATGCATGGAAGGTTGTACATGGTTTCCTTCAGACTTTACCCCATGCACCTTTTCCTTGTGCTGATTTTACTCTGTATTCTCTTGGTGTAATAGGCACCAAGCATGAGACAATAACTTCTGCGTCCCTTCTAGTGAAACATCAAGCCTGAGGGTGGCCCTGGGGATCCTAAGGCAGCAAGCCACAGGCTGCAAAGAAATTCACTATATATGTGGTAATGCAGACAATACATATAAATATACAAATATAACACATACAGAACACACACATGATAACACATACCTATACACATATAACACATACATGGTAAAGATCTTACATCTAGAGTAAAGAAAGAGTTCTTATAGATCAAAACAAGAGATCAACCAACCTAATAAAAAAAACGAGCAAGGGACTTAGACCTTCATAAGATGAGATATAAAAGTGGTGATATGAGCATATGAAAATATGCTCACCATCATTAGCCAACAGGAAAATCCAAATGAAAAACATAGTGAGGCAGCACCACATGCCATTAGAAGAGCCAAGATTAAAAGGACTGACAATACCAAGTGCTGGCAAAGATCTGGAGCAAATGTAACTCTTGCACATTGTTAGTGGAAATGTAAAATGGATTGGCCACTTTGGAAGTTTCAGAGTTTTTTTTTTTTTTACATAGATAAACATATACCTATCCTATGAGGCAGCAGCTACTCCACTATTAGGTGTTTACCCAAGAGAAATAAGAATATATGCCCACAGAAAAGCTTGTATGCAAATGACTATAGTAGCTTGACTCATAAGAGCTAAAAACTAGTGCTCATTGACAGGTAAATGAATTGTGGCATGTTCATACAAGGAATAACACACAGCAATAAAAATGAATAAACTGCTAATACACACACATGATATGGATGAATCTGAGAGACACTTAGTTGAATGAAATAATTAAAAAAAAAAGCCAGATGAAAAATGGTACATAAAATATGGTTCAATGAAGTCTTCCCTTCCTTCCTTCCTTCCCTTCCTTCCTTCCTTCCTTCCTTCCTTCCTTCCTTCCCTCCCTCCCTCCCTTCCTGGCCTACCTTCCTTCCTTCTCTCTTTTTCTTTCTTTCTTCCCTTCCTTCCTTTTAATTGAAGTATAGTTGACGGACAATCCATGAAGTTCTAAGGCAAATTCTACGATGACAGAAGTCAGTCTGGGGGTTGCCTGAGGTGAGGAACACTAGGAATTGAGTACAGAGGCATAATGGAACTTCCTGGGGTGTTAAAATGTTCCCTGCCTTAACTGGGGTGGTAGGTACACAGATTTATATGCCAAATCCCATCACATCCCATTTTATTGCATCTAAATTATATGGCAATAAGTAGATTAAAAAGAAATTAGCTCCCCTCTGTCTCCTGCACCTGCTCTTCTCATTCTGTCCCACCCATCGCCGTCACACCGTCTCCTGAAAGAACCTCATCAGAGTCTACAGCCTCACCCTTCCCTGGTACTAGGGCAGCTACCAAATCCTCTCTCCACCCCAGTCCCCTCCCTGGTGCTCTGAGTCTGCAGTGGCCTGGATTTCCCCCTCCGCACGCCGCCACCATCTGACTCATTACATTTCACCCACATCATCCACTCACTGGGTGTCCCCATCTCAGGACATGGCACCTCCATTTGTCCAGCTGCTCAGGCTGGAAATGGGAGGTTCCAAGGCTGGGCCTTCAGCCTCACCTCCGTGCTCTGATATCAAGCCCTACAGTCTCATCAACCCAAATCCCTCTTCCCTGTCACCTCCCCCACTGCCAGAGTTCAAGTTTGAGTCTCCTTTTGCCTGAACTACTACAGTTCAGGCCCTCCTGGCCCTCCTACTACTAATGCCGACCACAGCTCTGGCAGACGGTCTAACAGCAATCTCATGAGACCCAAGCCAGAAGCACACAACTAAGCTGCTCGTGAATCCTGATCCACGTGAATCCTGACCCACAAAAGCAGTGTGGGATAATACATGTTTGTTGTTGCTTTAAGTCCCTAAATCTTGGGGTAATTTATTATGCAGGGATAATTAACACAGTGAAGAGAGAAAGGGACGAATGAAGTAGAGAGATAAAGAATGTGGGGGAGGGGATACAATTTTAGAGATGAGGTCCAGAAAAGGTTTCCTTTTTTTTTTCTTTTATTTATTTATCTTGAGAGAGAGACAGAGACAGAGAGAGCACAAGGAGGGGAGGGGCAGAGAGACAGAGAGAGAGAGAGAGAGAATCCCAAGCAGACTCCACAACATCAGCATGGAGCCCGACATGGGGCTCAAACTCACAAACTGTAAAATCATGACCTGAGCTGAAATCAAGAGTCCAATGCTTAACTGACTGAGCCACACAGGCGCCCCCAGAAAAGGTTTCCTGATGAGAGGGTAACAAAGCATGAGGAGACAAGCCACGTGGGTATCTGGGAGAAAAGCATGCCAGCAGACAGACTATCATGTAGAAGAGTGCCTACTGAGTTCCAGATACAGCAGAAGGGCCGGTGTGGCCGGAGCAGAGTGAAGGAGCCAGTGACAGAAGATGAGGTTGGAACTCAGAACTGGAGACCAGATGGCACAAGACCTCACAGGCCATGGTGAGGCTCATTCTGGAACAGGATCATCTGGTTATCAGAGGAGAACCAGTAGAAGTAGGGAAACTAGGTAGGGGCTAATCCAATGATCCAGGGAGGGGTGGTGCTGAGCAGGGGGGAAGCTGAGAAGGGGCACAGTCTGGATACCTTGTGAAGAAAGAGCCAACAGGGTTTGTGAATGGATCCAAGGCAGGATGTGAGGAAAAAACGCAGAGTGAAGAAATACTCCAAGATTTTTGGACTGAGCAGCTGGAAGAAAGAAATGATCATTTGTTAAGATGGGAAAGAGTACAGGGGGAGGAGGAGGTCTGTGTGGAGAGCAGGAGTCCTTATAGACATGTTAAGTTCCAGGGGTATTAGATATCCAAGGGGAAGTTCCAAGTGGGCAGGCGAGTAGTGAGCCCGGAGTTCAGAGCAGAAATCTGAGCAGGAAATATAAATTTGGGAATTATCAGCACATGTGTGGCAGTGAAAGCTGCAAGACTGGATGACGCTTCCTCAAAGTCGGTGCAGCTATAGAAGAGGGGAGGCTTCTGAAGACCCAGCCCTGAGGCCCTCTGGTCTTGGGGAGAGAGGTCTCTCATCTTAGGGGCTGTGGGGGACCAGCAGGAAGACTGAGAGGTTCCTGGAGAGGCAAGTGGAAAACCAGGAGAGGCGCCGTCCCACGGCCAAGAGAAGACAGTGATGACAGATCAAACAACATAGAATTTGCTGATGGACTTGACAAAGATAGTTGTGTTACCATTGCAGGGGCATAAACCTGCTTAGATGGGTTCAAGACAGACCTGGAGGAGAGTAATTAGGTACAGCAAAAATAACTCTTTGGAGGAGTTCTGGTTTAAAGGCAAAAAAAAAAAAAAAAAAAAAAAAAAAAGGAATGGGTGGGTGGTGGAAAGTGGGACAAGAGGGATTTATTAATAGGGAGAAGGGATCTGGGTGGCTCAGTTAAGCATCTGACTTCAACTCAGGTCATCTCATGGTTCATGAGTTTGAGCCCCACATAGGGCTCTCTGCTGTCAGCACAGAGCCTGCTTCAGATCCTCTGTCCCCCTCTTTCTCTGCCCCTCCCCCACTGATGTGTGTGTGCTCTTTCTCTCAAAAATAAATAAACATTCTTAAAAATTTTTAATGCTTAGTTTTGAGAGAGAGAGAGACACAGAGTGTGAGCAGGGGAAGCACAGGGAGAGAGGGAGACACAGAATCTGAAGCAGGCTCCAGGCTCTGAGCTGATAGCACAACAAGGGGCTCAAACTCACGACTGTGAGATCATGATCTGAGCCAAAGTCGGACGCTTAATGACAGAGCCACCCAAGCGCACCAATAAATAAACATCTGTTAAAAATAGGGAGAAATAATACTTTCAAATTAGTAACTATCAACCTGACATCTGAGATCATTTTAGATCCTTGCTTAGTTTCTTTTTTTCTTTTTTTTAATGTATGGAATTGGTTTGTTTTTTTTTTTTCAATATATGAAATTTATTGTCAAATTGGTTTCCATTAGTACTGTTTCTATGTGAACATTCCACTGGGCTTACCAGTTTCAAAGTACTATATAATATAGTTACTAAAATAATTAGCATAATATGGCTGGGAAAGCCCACAAGAATGTTTGCCAAAAAGTTAAGAGGAGCTCTCTCTGGGGCTTGGGGGATTAATATTAAAAAAATTTTTTTATATGTTTATTCATTTTTGAGAGAGACAGAGACAGAGATCAAGCAGGGGAGGGGCAGAGAGCGAGACACACACAGAATCTGAAGCAGGCTCTGGGCTCTGAGCTGTCAGCACAGAGCCTGATGCGGGGCTCCATCTCATGAACCATATCATGACCTGAGCCAAAGTCGGATGCTTAACCAACTGAGCCACCCAGGTGCCCCTTGGGGGATTAATATTTATTGTGCTTGTTTCGATTTTCTAACACTTCTCTAGCACCTGTGCATTACTTGTACTGGATGCTTCTTTACAATAAAGGAGAGATATTTTCATCACAGCTCATGAGACCCCCTTACTTATGCCGTTACACAGATGCTGACACTGTCTTTGGATATGCACAAGCTCTTCCCTCTCCCTGTGGGCCTAGTGTGTGCCAGGCCAAGACCCAAACACTTTTTCCATTGGTCATTCAGAACCATGGCCCTGAGGGCAGGCCCCCAACACAGTGCACCACACAAGTGTTCAGGGAATGGACAAATGGACAAATGGTGCCCTGTGACCCAAGTTTTGGACCATTGCTCCAACTACCTGGACACACTTTTGAATCTGAGCTCCTTCCCAGGCCCCCCAAGGCAGGGGTTTTAGGGGTAGGCTTCTCAGGGATGCCCTTCCTGGACGAGGAGAGCTTGTCAGACCCATCAGGGCATGAAAAGGCCATGCGACTCAGTGTTCCTTGGACTCCCAGGGTCTTTTCAACTTCTGTTCGCACTAACACCTTAATCATTATTTTATTAACATTCTTTAACTTTTTCAAAATTGTGGTAAAGACACACGTAACAAAACATCCACCATCTTAACCATTCCTAAGGGTACAGTTCAGTAGTGTTAAGTATATTCACATGGTTGAGGAACCAATCTCTAGAACTTTTTCATCTGGCAAAACCAAACCTCTGGACCCATTAAACAACACCTTCCCATACCTCCTCCACTCAGCCCCTGACAACCACCATTGCACTTTCTATGAACTTGACTAGTCTAGGGACCTTACATAAGTGGAATCATACAGCATTTGTTATTTTGAGACGAGGCTCATTTCCATTAGCATAATGCCTTCCAGGTTCATCCATGTCACACCATGTGAGGCTTTACCATATTGTCTTGTAGGGATAAACCAGTTTTGTTCACCCATTCATTTGTGGATGGACACTTGGGTTGCTTCCACCTCTTGGCTCTTGTGACTAATACTGCTATAAACATAGTCTGTATCTCTTTCAGATCTTGCTTTCGATTCTTTTAGATATATACCCAGCGATCATATGGTAGTTTTATTTCTAATTTTTAAAAGAAAAGTTAAAGAATTTTCCAACTGTTTTTCAGTGGCTGCACCATTTTACATTCTCACCAACAGTGCAAAGGGTCCAATTTCTCCACAACCACACTAGCGTGTTATTTTTTATAAAAAAAAAAAATTTTTTTTTTTTGTAATAGCCAGCCTAATGGGATTGTGGTTATCTTTAAAAGATTCTGATTGTGATACACACACAGAGGGCGTGCAAGAACCTAATATTGGAACGGACAGTTGTAAAGAGAACATCCAGGGAATTCTTGACACAGGTCATGAAATAAATACTAATGGTGTCCCAGAAACACCCCGGGCCCTTGTCCTGGTAACCTTTTCTATTATCATCTCTCTCCCTCACCTTCCTACACTCCCCAGCTAAACACTCTCTGGCCTTTACAGTATTTTCCTTGCTTAACTTTACAGTCACATCTGAAACAATAGTTTCTATTTTGCCAGTGTTTGCACTTGGTATAAACGTAATCATTTTGTTAGTCTTTTTGCTTAACTTTGGGTAGGTAAGATTCATCAGCGTTCATACAGCTCTCGTTTCTGGGTTCTCTGTATAGAATTTCACAGCAGCAAAATTCACCTTCGGTCTCTTCCAAGACAAATCCACAGACAGCGACGCTGTACCTGTCTCCTGGGGCTTTGGGGCAGGGGTCTCCATCGCGCCCCTCGGCAGCGTTCCCCGGACGCGTGGGCAGCTCTGCAACCTCCCGCCCCAGGCTAGGCCCAGAGGGACAGGTCCTGCTCCTGGGGCTAAGGGACAGCCTGCCGGGGAGCCCCGTGGGGTCACACACGCACTTCCGGTTTCACGGTCACGCACGCGGAGCCCCCTGCGCACCTCCAGGGTCGGGGTCAGGCAGGCTCAGCAAGCGTCCCACATTCCAGCCTGCGCTCACGCTCCATTACCCGCGCTCTCCACACTCCTCCCGGGGCTCCGAGTGAGGGGACCAAGGCCAATTTCGGGCTCAGAGGTTTGGAACTAGCGGGTACGGAGAGCTGTCTCGCAGACTGGGCAGACCCGCCTCCCACAGAAATCCAACGACCACCACAAAGGAGCAGGCCAAACACCGTCGCGGGAAAGTGCGCTTGCGCGGACCGGACACGAACTACAAGTCCCGGGAGCTTTTGTGCTGCGCAGACAGACGACTCCACTTCCCAGAAGGCATCGGGGTCCCGGAGCCTCTCTGACCTCCAGATCCAGACGAGCTTGTAGCACAGCTTTCTGGGAAGTGTAGTTCCGGTATCATGCTGGGCCGGTGTGTTGTGTGTCTAACTGCAGGGGTAGCCAGATGGTGGTACCCAGGAACGTGGAATTATCCTGTCAGTTCCAGGTGGATTTGGGTAGGTCCTGGCCCATGTTCATCTTTGCGGGAAAGGCTCATTCACCTCGCCCTCGGGATACTAGTGGTGGTGGGTGGGCACTGAAGAGTTTTACTAGGCTTCCTGCCCCTGCTGTCCCTAACCTGGGGTCCCAGGAAGGGACGGGGGAAGAAGTAGGGAAATCCTCAGCCCTGTTCTCAGACCCAGTGATCCTGATGCTGGTCCACCCTCAGGAGCAGGGGAAGGAGTCTGGGTGGTGGCCCACCCTTGACACAGTGCTCTGACAATTTCATCCTCCTTGACTTGAACCCCAGCTGCAGCTTTGGCCACAAGTTCTACCCAGCCAGCGTCAGCACAGCACAGCTGTGCCCAGGCCTCCCTGCTGTGGTTGTTGGCCTCCAGAATGACCTCTATAAATCTTGTCTCCTGGTAGTCACATCTTTGTGTAGTACCTCCCACACTGAGTAGGGCGGACATATGTAACAAAAATAATATTGTGGATATACTGGTATATGGATTATGAAGCTAGGTCATGAAAGACATTGATTGAAACTTCAACCTTGCTGTCTTGGATCACTCACTCTGGGGGAAGCCAACATCACATCTTAAGTATACTTGAGCAATTTGTGGAGAGTTCCACATGGCAAGAAACTTTGGCCTCCTGCCTACAGCATGTACTAATTTGCCACCCACAAAAGGAATGCTCTTGGAAATGGACCCTCCAGCCCTTGGTGACATCTTGACTGCAAACTTATAAAAGACCTTGAACCAGAACAACACAGGAATAGCTAGATATGGGGTACAATAACACAGGTTTATTGTTTTAAGTCACTAATTCAGGGGTAATGTGTTGTACAGCAATAGATAACAAATACAGATAAGAGTGGTACAATAAAACCTTGGATTGCGAGTAACTGTTCTGCGAGTACTCCCCCAAACTTGCAAACATTTCTAGTAAATTTTAACTTGATAAACAAGTGATATCTTGCAATACGAGTAGTACATGACACTGAACGTCACATGATCACAACTGAGCCAATGGTTCTTCTCTCTGTCTCTCTGTGTGAGATTGTGAGTGGTCATCAATGCAATGCCACATTTCCACGAAATCCTCAAAAGGAGGCAAAAGCAAGTGTCATTGGATAGGTTCCTTGTTAAAGTTGTGCAAAAAGAAAAAGATTTCATTGAGCCAATGGATAGCAGTGATTCCATTAGACATAATGAACGTAATTCTAAAAAAAAATTAGAAGAATTTTTAAAAAGGAAAGAAAGAAAGTCGTCCTACACAATAACCCTCCTCTATCTTGTCTCCTTCACACCAGCCATGAAGGTTTTCAAAGGTAAGTGCAGGTTAATTTATTTTTTTATATCTTGTGTTTTCTTTATTTTGTATTATATTACAGTATTTTGAATTATGTGAATATTTTTGGGTTGTGGAACGAATCTGAGTTTTCATTATTTCTTATGGGGAAATTCGCTTTGATATACAAGTACTTTGGATTATAAGCATGTTTCTGGAACTAATTTGTTCCAGACTAATGCTCTCAAACCAAGGTTTTACTGTATGTATAATTAATGCAGATAATTATATCCACTATTTAGAAATAGGATGCTGTGGAAACAAAAACTGGAATGTGGGAGAAGTTTTGGAACCAGCAAATGTCAGAAGCCAGAAGGACTTTGATATGAGTGGTAATGAAATCGTGATTGCCTTTGAAGAATCTGTTAGATGAAGTCTGATGGTCTTTAAGGATACTTTTGACGATGGGATGCCTGGCTGGCTCAGTCAGAAGAGCATGTGACTCTTGATCTTGGGGTTGTGAGTTCAAGCCCCACATTAGGAGTAGAGATTACTTAAATAAGTAAATACTTTTTTTTTAAAGGATACTTCAGATGAGAGCTGAAAGGAAATGGAGGAAAATGTCTTTTAAAAGTGAGACACAGGAATCCATTCTGCATAGTGGCAGAAAGTTTAGCTACACAGTCACCTGCAGTAACTCAGAAAGTAGAAAATGTACCTAATAAACTGGGTGATCTAGCTAAAGAAGTTTCCAGACAGTGTTTAAGGTGCTTCCCTTGCTTTACTGACCAAGGACAAGTGAAGTTCAGTGAGAATGTCAGAAGCATGTCTTTTGTTTTTCTCCCTCAAGTCCCTCAAGCATCAGGGCCAGGACATGATGGTGAGGGGCAGGCAGGTCTCCAGGCAGTTCCCACTTTCGTCTTCTTTTCCACAAGTCCTATTGACCTGAACACTTTGGGGTAAGCCCCATGTGAGAAAGATCCTCCCTGGGCTCAGGGATCAGCCTCTACTCCCCTTCTCCCTGGGAGCAACTCAGAAATGAACAAAGAAAGAAAGAAAGAGAGAAGGGGAGGAAGGGAGGAAAGGAGGGAGGAATGAAACAAGAGAGAAAGAGAGAGAGGGAGAGTGAGGGAGGGAAGAAGGAAGGAAGGAAGAGAAAGATTGGAGAATAAGGTTTAGTTACCTCAGACATCACAAAAAAGCGGTTAACAGCCAACAATGCCTATTTTTATTTCTCCCTGATCAAAAATATGTCCGCCCATCTGGATGACTGACATATGTCAGAGTGTCTGCCCTGCCCACACCTGGAGAGGACCCCCTTTCTTGGCTTTGGCTTTGGGGGCCAGAGTGGACCCCTGGTCAAAGACAGCCAGGCCTGGTTCCCAAGCCAACCCCCCTGCCCCAGCCATGGACTGGGAATTCTCATGGGAGCAGCCAGTGTGCCCAGTTGGACAGAGGGTCCTAGAGGACAGTGGGGCCAGGAGCCATTACAGGCTCCCACAAGGCACATGGGGGAGGAGAACCCATGCAGTCCCAGAGAGAGCAGGTCGGCACAGCCCTAATTCCTGCAGGACCCATTCTCAGCTCCAGCCGCCCGCGTACCTTGGCTCTACTTCCTGCCACTGAATTCTATGATCCTCTCTTGAACCCCCACAGTGAACTGTGCCTGTCTTGAACTAGGCTGAGACTTAAAGAGCTCTGTGGGAGATCATCAAGACAGCTACCAACGGTTCCTCCTATCTCCATATATACAGGCTACATCTCCCTGCAGGAGGGCGTTCTGTTGCTGTAAGCAAACCACCCCGAATTCAGTGATGTAAAACAACTACCAGTTTATTGTGTTTGTGGATTCTGTGAACCAGGAATTAAGATGGGGCATGGGGGCTCATCCCTGCTGCACAATGACTGAGGTCTCAGCCAGGTAGACTCTCATAGTTGGAGATGACTCAAATGGTTGGGGGTTGGAATTATCTGGAGGCTTTATCGCTTGCATGACTAGCACTTGGGTGGGAAGATGCAAAGATGGGGCTCAGCTGGACTTTCAACTTGAGAACCTAATCACGGTCTCTTCATGTGGTGTGGACTCCTCCCAGCATGGTGGCCAGGTTCTGGGGAGCGTCCTGCAATACAGCAAGTATCCCAAGAAGGCATACAGACTTTTCTGACTCAGTCTTGGGAGCCACACAGCATCACTCCCACCACATTCTGTTGGTGAAAGCTGTCATAAACCATCCCAGATTCAGAGGGACAGGGCACAGAGTCTACCTCTCAGTGTGAGGTTTGTCAGAAAGTTTATGGCCATTTTTATTTATTTTCTTTTTATTGTTTTAAATGTTTTATTTATTTTTAAGAGAGCACAAGCAGGGGAGGGGCAGAGAGAGAGGGGGCAGAGGAACTGAAGGAGGCTCCTTGCTGACACCAGTGAGCCCAATATGGGGCTTTGAACTCACAAACCATGAGATCATGACCTGAGGTGAAGTTGGACATTCAAACAACTGAGCCACCCAGGCGCCCCTGGGGCCATTTTTAAAAACCACCACAGTTTGCTTTTTGACCAAAAAGATTTACATTCATTCTTCCCACATGCAAAATACACTCACCCCTTGCAAGCTCTGCCCCCAAGTCTTATCCTATTATGGCACTGGGCTCAGGTTCAAGGTCCAGAATCTAAATCCAGTATCTAAATCAGGTACAAGTGCAGGTAAGGCTCCTTGGATGTAGTTCTTCATTTGACTTTGGGTGTGACTTCTCTTGATCTGAAGACGTGTAAATGAAAGAGATGTGTTAGCTGTACTCCACCTCCCCCCCCCCCCCAGCTTTTGATGGAGGGACAGGCATGGGATAAATGCAGTCAACACTACCATTCTGATAAAGTAAAGGGTGGGTCACGACACTCACCATAGCAACCACACCATAGTGACTCTAACATCCAGCTGAACACATGTTGTCATTTCTTTTTTTTAACGTTTATTTTTATTTAGAGAGAGGGAGAGTGCATGCATGTGTGAGCAGGGGAGGGACAGAGAGAGAGGGAGAGAGAATCCCAAACAGGCTCTGCACTGTCAGCAAAGAATTCAACTTGGGGCTCCATCCCACAAGCCACAAGAGCATGACCTGAGCCGAAATCAAGAGTCTGCTGCTTAACAGACTGAGCCACTCAGGTGCCCCTGTTGTTTCTTGATTGAGGTCCAATCCTCCTTCCTGGTGCTGATTCCCTATAGCCCTCGTTCTGCCCTCTGAGGCATCCTTCGTTTTCCATAGGAAATAGCCTGTGTTCACACCTGGTTAGCTCTCTCAGGCTGCTTCCTGCCCATAGAAGTTTAGGGATCCAAAGGCACCTTTTCATTTTGGTCTTTCTGTCTCTTTAAGTCCAAACTGATATAATTATTGTAAAAACTTTGTGGGTCTCTTATGTATCAACTAATAAATGCACTTCTTTAGACAAAAACCAAATGCCTAAAAATCTCAACACAACCAACCCCTTTTCTACCTGAGCTCCATATGAAGCTACTGTGCAACATACCTTTTAGAAGATCTTAGAGTATCTTAGATGTCATATTTTTTAAAAGGGAAGACATGCAAAGCACATCCTTAGGAAGGTGGGATCCCAGCCGCATTCTTAACCCTGGCTTCATCTCTACCATGAAATTGTGTTTTCCTGACAGTACCCTGGATTTGATCTGAGGCTCTTTCTTACTTTGGGACCCCTTTTCTGGCTGGGAAAACTGGCCTAGGCCCTTTACATCTCCTTCCAATGCTACTTGAAAACTAAGTAGCTCCTTTAGCACTTCATCTCTCTCCTCTCTCCTTTTATTGTGCACAGGTGGAAGAAGCCAGGTGGCACCTCCAACTCTTCCTGAAAATTGCCTTAGCCAGATCCGTGGGTTCATTTGGCATATTTACTGTTTTCTACTTTGCCACGGTGACAGTTTTGCTACATATTCTACCACCACAGAATAATGATTCCTTTTCCTCCAGCTCCAATTACACATTCTTTGCTTTCCTTCAGGTCCTGAGCCGCAGCCTCTTCAAGGCCCATATGCTTCTGCCTACCACCCAATCCCCAACACAGTGCCACATGTCATCTGTCTCATGTGTTAAAGGAACACTCTGCTTGCAGATACCAAATTCTGCTCCATAACATTCTGCCCTCAACTTCTTGGTGTAAAACTGCCAGTGAAGGAGACCTATGCATTTTGTGGGTCAGAAATTTGGACAGGGTATAGCAGGGCTGGCTTGTCTCCAGCCACAACTCCTAGAGTTTCAATAAGGATGACTCAATGGCTGCAGTTACTCGGGCAGGGGAGGGGAGGGCTGGAGGCTTCCTCACTCACATATCTGAAGCCTGGGCTGCGATGACTCAAAGGCTGGGTTCAGCTGGAATTGCCAACTTGACAATTTACACGTGGCCTCCTCATGGGCTTGAGCTTCTCACAGCGTGAGAGGGAGTAACACGACAGGAAGCATCAGAACAGAGAGCATTCTAAGAGAACAAGGCAGAAGACGGTGTATCCTCCAAAATCACATAGCATCCTTTCCACATTATCTATGCACTGAAGCCCTCCCGATGCAAAAAGAGGGCACAGACACTCCATCTGTTAATGGGAATAGTGTCAAAGAATTTGCAGCCATTTTTAAACTTTCACACAGGTAAGGCTATGTCCTCTTCCGAACCTGTGCTGGCTTTGTGGCTTGCTTTGATCAACAGAATGTTCAGCTGTAAATGAGTGCAGGGTATATTGCTGGAGAAAAACTACATATAAAGAGAGAGAGAGAGCACGTGGAAAGAGAGGCCACATGGAGGAGAACTAAGGGTCCCGGCCTAGCCCAAGCTTCCAACATGTGAATGAGATGACTTAGAGTTTCCATCCCCTACCCAGCCACTGGCTGAATACAGCTGCGTGAGTTGATTCCCATGGTTGGCAGACAAACCATCCCTGCTCAGTCCTGCTCAAATTTCTGATCCACAGACTCACAGGTGGAAAAAAAAAAAAAAAGGACTCTGTTTTCAGCCACTAATTTTTGGATAATTCAAACAGTACGGCACCATTTAGTGTTCTGTTTTCTCCTTTTGATTGCTAAATCATTTCAATAAACTCTAGAAAAGAATTTGATAAAACTGAATATCCATTCCTATAAGCCAGGCATAGAAGGATTCTTCATTAACTTGAGAAAGAATATCTAACACTAGAGGGATTTCCATGAAAGCTCTAAATCAGACAACAAACCTGGATAAAATCATTATTGTTTCAAGTGTCTACAATAAAACTCAAACACAATAATGAGATTTAATGTTGGAAAGGAAACAAAATTATGCTTTCAGATATGTGATTATGTAACTAGAAAATCCAAGACGATGACCTTAAAATGATTAAATACAGTCAGATAACTTGTTTGCCAGATAGCAACAGTTTTCCTATATTCCAGTGATACCAGTTATAAAATATGCAGAAAAGTATTTCCATTAACAACAGCACCAGAAATGTAAAATACCCCAACTGTACTAGTACTCTATTAATGTGTAATAAATCATGCCAAAGCTTAGCAGCTCAAGACAATGACTCATTATTTCTGACAAAATTGTGGTGAACCACGCAGTTCTCTGCTCTACATGATATCAGCTGCAGTATTCTGAGGCTTCTACTGGGCCGGAACATCCAAGATGGCACATTCACATGACTGGTGATTGATGTTGCTGGTCAGTTGGGAGTTCCGTGGAGATGTTGACAGGCGGTGTATCATCTTATAGCCTCTCCAGGAGGCATGGCTTCTCACAGCATGAAGACTGGCTTCCAAGAGGAGACACCAAAGAATGAGCATTCTAAGAAACTCATCTGAAAGTCCTCTCATGAACTAATAATCTCTGAAGTCCAAAAGCATCACTTCCACTGCGTTCTATTGGTCAAGTGAGTGAAAAGACAGCAAGAAAAGCAGTGATAGCAGGAGGAGTGAAAATAACACCTTTAGACATCTTTAATCTATCACACAAAGAAATAGAAATCTTAACAAAAACATGAATGAGACCTATAGGAAGAAAACAACACAAACTTAAAAGAGGACCTAAATAAATAGTAGTAGATGAGAAGAATTATGTAGAAAAGGCCATCACTCTTCCTAATTTAATACATAAATATAAAGCAATTCCAATAAAATTTATAGGGATGTTTTTGTCATGATGGGTAATTTGTTTTTTTTTTAAATTTTTTTTAATTTTTTTTAACGTTTATTTATTTTTGAGACAGAGAGAGACAGAGCATGAACAGGGGAGGGTCAGAGAGAGGAAGACACAGAATCTGAAACAGGCTCCAGGCTCTGAGCCATCAGCACAGAGCCCAACGCGGGGCTCGAACACACGGACCGCGAGATCATGACCTGAGCCAAGTCGGCCGCTCAACCGACTGAGCCACCCAGGCGCCCCATGATGGGTAATTTGACTCTAAAGTTTTTCAGAAGACCAAATGAAGAGTATGATATTTTAATTCATAAAATATAGTGGTAATAAGGCATACATTGGATGGGTGGATGGATGGATGAATAAACAGGAAGAATTTCTCCACAGAGCATAAATGAAAATTGTTAAATTTGCGGGGGAAGACTCATTATCTGACATGATAAGCCCATATGGATTAAAAAGTTAAATGGACAAATGGAAACAATAAAAATATAAGCAAATATTTATATTATCTTTAAAGAGGAATTTCTTGAATAAAAGACTCTCTTGAACTTAAAATGTATACTGATCTAAAATAACCATACAGAAAGTTGAAAGTCAAATGATAAACTTGGGGATATTGCAGCATAGGAGAAAAGATTCTGAACCTATGAAGAACACATAACTCAGCAAGAAAAGGGCAAAGAACAAATACCCACTAAACTCCTGTGATATGCATGGCAGACGCTAGTTTGTCAAGTGTTCATCTTCACGTACTTACCTTCTTGTCTGCGAGACAGACAACAAATAAACAAAAACAAATATTACGATGTAATGTCTGATAATAAAGGAAAGTAAAGCAAGGTCAGGGGCACTTAAGGGAGGAACTAGATAAATAGTTGATGGATGGAGGAGAGTTTAGTCAGGGTAAGCAGAGCAGAGGTAGCATTTGAGCAGAGCCCTGAATAAAATGAAGGACTGTGATGCAGCTACTCAGAGGCTGAGGGTGGTATGTTCCAGGAGAAGAAACAAGGCCAGTCTGGCTAAACTAGAGCTAGCAAGGCAGACACAAGACCTAAGAGATAGGCAGAGTTTAATATATAATCTTTTAATTTGTCCTATAAGCCATTTCTGCCATTTCCTACTCTTCATCAATGTAATTTCTAATGGCAGCCTTGGGACATTCTAGTAAGTGGATGTCCTAAGGTTGTTTTTTAAGTATCTATCTATCTATCTATTTATTGAGACAGCATGAGAGGTGGAGGGGCAGAGACAGAGGGAGAGAGAGAATCCCAAGCAGGCTTCACACTGCCAGCGCACAGCCCAACATGAGACTCAAACTCATGAAACTGTGAGATCATGACCTGAGTCAAAACCAAGAGTCAGACGCCTAACTAACTGAGCCACCCAGGTGTCCCAGATGTCCTAAGGTTTAATAACTACACGAACCACTCTCTTACAGTTAGATGTGACATTAGATCCAATTCGAAACTACCATAAATAATGTACTGATGAATAGCTTTGTGCATAAATCATTTTTGCATTTAAGAGAAACACTTTTTGGATAGGGAATATAGGTTTATTTGACCCTTTTACAACACCCTCACTAAGGCCTCACAATCATGTTATCAAACATGATCCACTCAAGTTTTCTGTTTTGTGAGTTCTGTTCACCTTGTGGTTTTCCCATTTATCTCCTGGTGATTTTTCTTATCATATTTTATTTTATTTGTTTTAACTTTTATTTTAATTCAATTAGTTAACATGCAGTGTTATGTTAGTTTCAGGTGTACGATATAGTGATTCAACACTTCCATACATCCTCTGCTGCTCATTATTGACTGCACTGCTTAATCCCCATCACCTGTTTAACCCATCCCTCCACCCCCCACCTCCCCTCAGATAACCATCAGTTTGGTTCTCTATAATTAAGAGTCTGTTTCTTGGTTTGTCTCTCTTTTTTCCCTTTGCTCATTTGTTTTGTTTCTTAAATTCCGCATACAAGTGAAATCATATGGTATTTGTTTTCCTTTGACTGAATTATTTCATTTAGCATTATACTCTCCAACTTCATCCATGTCATTGCAAATGGCAAGATTTTATTCTTTTTATGGATGAATAATATTTCATTATATATAAACCATATCTTCTTTATCCATTCATCAATCAGTGAACACTTAGGCTGTAACTGTATCTTGGCTATTGTAAATAATGCTGCTATAAACATAGGGGTGCATGTATTCCTTCGAATTATTGTTTTTGTATTCTTTGGGTAAATACCCAGTAGCATGATGGCTGGATTGGAGGGTAGTTCTTTTGTTTAACTTTTTGCGGAAACTCCATACTATTTTCCACAGCGACTGCACCAGTTTGCATTCCCCCAACAGTGCTAGAGGGTTACTTTTTTCTCCACATCCTTGCCAACACCTCTCACTTCTTGAGTTTTTTATTTTAGCCATTCCATCAGGTGTGAGGTGATATTTCATTGTAGTTTTGATTTGAATTTCCCTGATAATTATTGATAATGAGCACCTTTTCATGGGTCTATGGGCCATCTGTGTATCTTTTGAGAAATGTCTGTTCATGTCTTCTCCCCATTTTGAAATTGGATTATTTGTTTTTTGGGAGTTTTATAAGTTGTTTTTTAAATAAGTTCTTTATATATTCTGGATACTAACCTTTTATCAGACATGTCATATGTCTCCCATTTCATAGGGTGCCTTTTAGTTTTGTTTCTTGTTTCCTTTGGTGTGCAGAAGCCTTTTATTTTGATGTAGTCCCAATAGTTTATTTTTGCTTTTGTTTCCCTTGCCTCAGGGGACCTATCTGGAAAAAAGTTGCTATGACTGATGTCAGAGAGGTTACTGCCTATGCTCTCTTCTAGGGTTTTTATGTTTTCAGGTCTCACATTTAGGTCTTCAATCCATTTTGAATTTATGGGGTAAGAAAGTATGGTGTAAGAAAGTGGTCGAGTTTCATTTTTTTGCATGTTGCTGTCCAATTTTCCTAGGACAATTTGTTGAAGAGACTGTTTTTTTTCCACTGGATATACTTTCCTGCTTTGTTGAAAATTGACCATATAATTGTGAGTTCATAACTGGGTTTTCTATTCTGTTCCATTGACCTATGTGTCTATTTTGGTGCCAGTACCATACTGTTTTGATTACTACAGCTTTGTAGTATATCTTGAAGTCCAGAATTGTGATGCCTCAAGCTTTGCTTTTTCAGGATTGCTTTGGCTATTTGGTGTCATTTGTAGTTCCACATAAATTTTAGGAATGTTTGTTCTAGTTCTGTGAAAAATGCTGTTGGTCTTTTGATAGGGATTGCATTAAATCTGTAGATTGTTTGGGGTAGTGTGTGTGTGTGTGTGTGTGTGTGTGTGTGTGTGTATTTGTTCTTCCAACCAATGAGCATGGAATGTCTTTCCATTTCTTTGTGTCATCTTCAATTTCTTTCATCAGTGTTTATAGTTTTCAGAGTACTGGTATTTCACCTCTTTGGTTAGGTTTATTCCTAGGTGTTCTATTATTTTTGGTGCAATTATAAATGGAATTGTTTTTTTTTAATTTCTCTTTCTGCTGCTTCATTATGGGTGTATAGATATACAACAGATTTCTGGGGTGCCTGGGTGGCTCAGTCAGTTAAGCATCTGACTCTTGATATTGGCTCAGGTCATAATCTTGAAGTTGTGAGATTGGGCCCTCTGCACTGAGTGTGGAGCTTGCTTGGGATTCTTTCTCTCCCTCTCTGTCTGTCTCTCCCTCACTTACACGCACACTCTCTCTCAAAATAAATAAATAAACAAACATTAAAAAAATAATGAAATACAGGGGTGCCTGGGTGGCTCAGCCAGTTAAGCCTCTGACTCTTGATTTCAGCTCAGGTCGTGATGTCACAGTTTGTGGGATTGAGCCCCACGTGGGACTCTGTGCTGCCAGAGCTTGCTTGGGATTCTCTATCTTCCTCTCTCTCTGCCCCTTTCTGCACACTCTCTCTCTCAAAATAAATGAATAAAAATTAAAAAAAATATATAACAGATTTCTGTGTCTTGATTTTGTATCCTGCAACTTTACTGAATTTGTGCATCAGTTCTAGCAGTGTTTTGGTGGAGTCTTTCGGGTTTTCAATATAGAGTATCATGTCATCTGCAAATAGTGAAAGTTTTACCTCTTCCTTACTGATTTGGATTCCTTTTATTTCTTTTTGTTTTCTGATTGCTGTGGCTAGGACTTCCAGTACTATGTTGAATAAAAGTGGTGAGGGGCATCTGGGTGTCTCAGTCGGTTAAGTGTCTGACTTCGGTTCAGGTCATGATCTCGTGGTTTGTGGGTTTGAGCCCCACGTCAGGCTCTGTGCTGACAGCTCAGAGCCTGGAGTCTGCTTCAGATTCTGTGTCTCCCTCTCTCTCTGCCCCTCCCCCACTCTCTCTGTCTCAAAAATGAATAAATATTTTAAAAAAATTTTTTAAAAAGAATAAAAGTTGTGAGAGTGGACATCCTTGTCTTGTTCCTGGTGTTAGCTGTGGGTTTTTCATATATGGCCTTTCTTATGTTGAGGTATCTTTCCTCTAAACCTACTTTATTGAGGTTTTTTGTTTTTTTTTTTTTAATCTTGAATGGATGTTGTACTTTGCCAAATGCTTTTTCTGCATCTATTGAAATGGTCATATGGTTCTTATCCTTTCTCTTATTGAGGTGATGTATCACATTGATTGATTTGCAAATATCAAACTACCCTTGCAACCCAGGAATATATCCCACTTGATCACGGTGAATGATTTAAAAAAATTTTTTTAATGTTTATTTATTTTTGAGAGAGACAGAGTGTGGGTGGGTTAGGGGTAGAGAGAGAGGGAGACACAGAATCCAAAGCAGGCTCCAGGCTCTGAGCTGTCAGCACAGAGCCCAACTTGGGGCTTGAACTCATGAACTGCGAGATCATGATCTGAGCCAAAGTCAGACGCTTAACTGACTGAGCTACTCAGGCTCCCCAAGTTTAAAATGTATTGTTAGGTTTGGTTTACTAGTATATGTTGAGGATTTTTTCATCTAAATTCATCAGATATATTGGCCTTAGTTCTCTCTCTCTCTCTCTCTCTCTCTCTCTTTTTTTTTTTTGGTGGTGTCTTTATCTGGTTTTGGTATCAGGGTAATGCTGGCCTCATGGAATGAATTTGGAAGTTTTCCTTCCTTTTCTATTTTTTGGAATAGTTTGAGAAGAATAGATATTAACTCTTCTTTAAATGTTCGGTAGAATTTCTCTGTGTAGCCATCTGGTCCTGGATTTTTGTTTGTGGAAAGTTTTTTTTTTTTTAATTTTTTTAATTATTTATTTATTTTTTTGTGTGGAAAGTTTTTTGATTACTGATTCAATTCTTTGCTGGTAATCAGGCTGTTAAAAGTTTTCTATTTTTTCCTGTTTCAGTTTTGGTAGGTTGTATGTCTCTAGGGATTTCTTCTAGCATTTCTAATTTGTTGGTATATAGTTTTTCATAATATTCTCATGTTTGTATTTCTATGGTGTTTGTTGTTATTTCTCATCTCTCATTCGTGATTTTATTTATTTGAGTCCTTTCTCTTTTTTCTTCATAAATCTGGCTAGAGGTTTATCAATTTTCATTGATTTTTTTTCTTTTTTTAAATAAATGTTTATTCATTTTTGAGAGAGCATGAGTGGGGTGGGGGCGGGGCAGAGGATCCGAAGTGGGCTCTGCACTAACAGCAGTGAGCTCAACGTGGGGCTGGAGCTCATGAATCATGAGATTATGACCTGAGCTGAAGCCGGATGCTCAACTGACTTAGCCATCCCGGCGCCCCTTCATTGATTGTTTTCAAAGAATGAGCTCCTGTTTTCATTGATCTGTTCTATTGTTGTTGTTTTTTCAGTTTCTACATCATTTATTTCTGCTCTGATCTTTATTGTTTCCTTCCTTTTCCAGGTTTTAGGTTTTGTTTTGTTTTGTTTTGTTTTGTTTTTTTGAGAGAGAGAGAGAGAGAGAGAGAGCAAGCAGGAGTTGGGTAGAGGGGGAGAAAGAGAGAATCTTAAGCAGGCTCTACACCCAGTGCTGAGCCTGACGCAGGGCTTGATTTCACGACTGACTGTGAGAGAGCCACCCAGGCGCCCCTGTTGTTCTTTTTCTAGCTCTTTTAAGTGTAAGATTAGGTTGTTTATTTACAATTTTTCTTGCATTTTGGTGCAGGCTGGTATTGCTATATACTTCCCTCTTAGAACCACTTTTGCTGCTTCCCAAAGGTTTCATTTTAATTTGTTTCCTTTTTAATTTCTTCTTGTATTTCCTACTTGACCCATGCATTCTTTAGTAGCATGTCATTTAACCTCCATGTATTCGTGGCCTTTCCAGATTTTTTCTTGTGTTTGACTTCTAGTTTCATAGCATTGTGGTTAGAGAAAAGATGCATGGTATAACTTCAATATTTTAAAATTTTTTGAAGTTTGTTTTGTGGCCTACTATGCAATCTATTTCATTCTATGTGCACTTGAAAAGTATGTGTATTCTGCTAAGATGGAATGTTCTGATTATATCTGTTTAGTCTATCTGGTCCAGTGTGTCATTCAAAGCCATTGTTTCCTTGTTGATTTTCTGTTTAGATGATCTGTCTATTGATGTAAGTGGGGTATGGAAGTCCCCTTCTATTATTGCATTATTATCAATTAGTTCCTTTTTGTTTGTTATTATTTGTGTCATGTATTTGGGTGCATAGATATTTACATTTTGATGCAGGCTGGTATTGCTATGAACTTCCCTCTTAGAACCACTTTTGCTGCATCTCAAACCAGCAAACCACTTTTGCTGTTATATCTTCTTGGATTATCTCCTTTATTTATTTATTTTTTCAAAAGGAAGGTGTTTTTTTTTTTTTATTAATTAACTGTCTCACACACCTCTCTAATACTTTTCCCCAACATTTAAACAATTATTTGTCTCTTCATAAAAAATGATTTTGTAATATTTGCTATGTGAGAAATAGAAAGATAATTCACATTTTCTTCCATCATGGCTCAATAAAATTTATTTACTAATGATAGTTGAGAAGAATTTTCTTCAGCTTCTCAATTCATTTGTAATGTCATGTATATATTGAGGTTTATGGTCAAATCTGGGGAAGTCTATCATTCATATATCAGCTATATGATTTCAGGAAATTTTCTAGCTTTCTTGTACAGTGTCTAATCTAAAATTTGTGTGTGTGTTTTATTTTTTTAATTTTATTTTTTATTTTTTAAAATTTACATCCAAATTAGTTAGCATATAGTGCAACAATGATTTCAGGAGTAGATTCCTTAGTGCTCCTTACCCATTTAGCCCAACCCCCCTCCCACAACCCTTCCAGTAACCCTCAGTTTGTTCTCCATATTTATGAGTCTCTTCTGTTTTGTCCCCCTCCCTGTTTTTATATTATTTTTGTTTCCCTTCCCTTACGTTCCTCTGTTTTCTCTCTTAAATTCCTCATATGAGTTAAGTCATATGATTTTTGTCTTTCTCTGACTCATTTCACTTAGCATACTATCCTCCAGTTCCATCCACGTAGTTGCAAATGGCAAGATTTCATTCTTTTTGATTGCCGAGTAATACTCCATTGTATATATATACCACATTTTCTTTATCCATTCATTCATTGATGGACATTTGGGCTCTTTCCATACTTTGGCTATTGTTAATAGTGCTGCTATAAACATGGGGATGCATGTGTCCCTTCGAAACAGCACAACTGTATCCCATGGATAAATGCCTAGTAGTACAATTGCTGTGTCGTAGGGTAGTTCTATTTTTAGTTTTTTGAGGAACCTCCATACTGTTTTCCAGAGTGGCTGCACCAGCTTGCATTCCCATCTCTTTTATCATTATATAATGCCCTTCTTTGTCTTTTGTTAGTCTTTGTTTTAAAGTCTATTTTGTCTGATATAAGTATTGCCACTCTGGCTTTCTTTTGATATACATTTGCATGATAAATGTTTCTCCAGCCCCCTCACTTTCAATCTGCAGGTGTTTTTAGGTCTAAAATGAGTTCTCCTGTAAGAAGCATATGGATAGGTCTTGGTTTTTTATCCATTCTGTCACCCTACAACTTTTGATTGGAGTGTTTAGTCCATTTACATTCAAAGTAGTTATTGATAGATACGTATTTATTGCCATTGTATTACCTGTTTTGTGGTTGTTTCTGAAGATTTTCTCTGATCCTTTCTTGTCTTTCTCTCTTTCATGGTTTGCTGGTTTTCTTTAGTGGTATATTTGGATTTCTTTCTCTTTATTCTTTGCATATTTATTAGTGGTTTTTGATTTGTGGTTACCATTTGTATATAACCTTTTCTGCATATAGAAGTCTATATTAAATTTATGGTAATTTAAGTTTGAACCCATTCTCTACTCCAGCTTTCCCCATGTTTTAGGTATATGGTGTCTTATTTTATATACCTTTATTTTGTGAGTTCCTTGATAGGTTTCTGCTGAAAAATTCCCTGATAGCCTTATAGGGTGTCCCTTGTGTGTAACTGTCCTCTTTTGTCTTGCTGCTTTTAACTTCTTTATCAGTATATTTTGCCATTTTAATTATAATATGTCTTGGTGTGGATCTGATTTTGTTGATTTTGTTGGGGGTCCTCTGTGCACCCTGGATCTGATATCTGTTTCCTTCCTCAGATTAGAGAAGTTTTCAGCTATTATCTCTTCAAATACATTTTCTACCCCTTTTCTCTCTCTTCTTCAGGAACTCCCATAATGCAAATGTTATTACATTTGATGGAGTCACTGAGTTCCTTAAGTCTATTATTGTTTTTGCATAATTCTTTTTTCTCTTTTGTTCAGCTTGACTACTTTCCATTACTCTGTTTTCTAGGTCATTAATTTGTTCCTCTGCTTCTCCCAGACTGTAATTAATTCCATCAAGCATCTTTCTCATTTCGTTTATTGAGCCCTTTCTCTGCTATGTTATTCTTATCTCTGTGTTAAGGGTCTCACTGATGTCTTCTACTCTTTTCTCAAGTCCAGTGAGTATCTTTATGATCATTACTTTAAATTCTTTATCAAGAGTGTTACTTATATATGTTTCACTTAGATTTCTGGCCCTCTCCTTGTCCTGGTCTTTCATTTGTGACAAATTCTTCTGTCTAATCTCTGTGCTTGTTTCTTTGTGTTAAGAAAGTCAGCTATATCTCCTGTTCTTGAGGGTAATGACCTTATGAGGAAAGGTCCTGTAGTACCCTACTGTGTAATGTCTCCTGTTCCCCAGGGCCTGGCACTTCAGCGAGTGTCCCCAACATGTGCTGTGTGTGCTCTGCTGTTTTATCCTGGCCACTTTATCCTTCAGGCCCGTCGTCTGCAGAAGCTCTTTGCTTGTTGTGGGCAGTGTTTGGTACCTGGCCTGAATGTGGTGCATTTTAATGATGTGTGCTCTGGTCTGCTTGTGTGGGTCTATTTCCACCACTGCCCAGACCGAGGCCCCACAAAATTCCCTGGTTGGAGATGTGGTGTAGGCAGGGGTTTGGGCCAGTCTTCTGGGGGAGGGAGCCCACTACACTGGGACTGAGGCAAGTGTGGGAAAGGCGATTCCACTGGAGTGTGGAGGGCAGGGCTTGGTGTAAGCAAGATAGGTAGCAAGTGTCAGTGGTAGCTAGTTCTTGCAAGTGGCCCTGTGTTTATGCTGAGACATGGAGAGAAATGGCACTGGCTATTTCCTTTGTTCCTGGAGGAGGCTCTCCATGAACACTGCCTCTCTGGGACACACTCTGAGATGAGCAACTAACCTTTCCACTGTGTGTCCAAGGCATTCTTCAGATTGCTGTTTCTGCCCTGTATATCTCTGGGTTGCCTGCCTGCCTTCTCCCCAAGAGCAGCTCCAATGCCCCCAAGGCTCTATCCCAGCCAACTCTGCTGACCTTTAAAACTCCAGGCTTTAAGCTCCACTGGTTTCCAGAATCACAAAATTCAGCCCCTCTCATTTTCCAAGCCAATTGCTGTGGGGATTTGCTTTCTTCCTGTGTTCCCCTGTGTGCTAGTCTGTCTCTCATCCTACTCCATGACCTCACCTCCTTCCCTTGTGGGGCCACGATCTGTTTCTCAAACTTTGTCTCTGTATTTCCTACTTCCTTTGATGTGGCCTCTTCTTTACCTTTTGTTGTGGAGTTTACTCTGCTTGTCTTCTGGCTGATTTCTAGGGCATTTAGGATGATTTCATAGTTGTCTAGTTGTATTCATGGGAGGAAGTAAGCCTAGGGTCCTCCTACTCCACCACCGTCTTCCCCTCACTACTTTCTTATCAAATTTTAGAAGCATTTTCATAATAAAATTATAAACCCTATGTCATAATGTCTGGAAGGACTATTTGCCCTTTAATTTATGGCCAAAAAGAAGTGACAATGTGCAGCCAAGTGCCTGGAAGACATGGGCTTTGTGAAATCTTGTCCATTAATTGTTCATTTTTTCAGGACACACAACAATCTGACTTATGGTGATGCACACCCTCAGGGCTCCACAAGCTGTGTCTGTGGTGTCGACAAGTCACTAACAATCTGTGTGCCTGGGCTAGTCAGCTCTGACATGGACACAGTGAAGCACTCCTGCTATGGATTGAATGCTTGTGTTCCCTCCAAAAGTCATATGTTGAAGGCCTAGCCCCAATGAAATGGTATTTGGCAGTGGGAGGTAATTCAGTTTAGGTGAGGTCATGGGGTGGGGTCTATGATGGGATTAGTGCCCTTATAAGAAGAGGAAGGAACACCAGACATGTGAGGACATGGCAAATAGGGAGCTGTCTGCAAGCCAGGAAGAGTTCTCTCACCAGAGTCCGACTGCGCTGGCACCCTGCTCCTGGACTTCCAGCCCCCAGATCTGTGAGAAAAAGCAAGTTCTGTTGTTTAAGCAACACAATCTGTGGTATTTTGTTATGGTAGCCCTAGCTGACTGATACAACTCCACTTAACTCTGGGAGAATTCATTCGTTATTCACACCAACAAAATGAAACTATTCAATTGTCCTCAGCTGAGTAGCTAAAGGGTCAAGAGACTCAGGCAGAGAAAATCTGGAAAGCACCATTGGAAAGCATCCATGGCATGAAATGACATTAGCTGGTTGTCTGGCCTGAAAAGTACTCCAGGGCAATTTAAAAACAAAGAGAATTTTAGGCATTTTGAGCAATGGATATAACCCAGGATTTGATACAGACCCTTTTATCTCGGCCATTTGGAAGGATATAGTCCATTTGGATGCATAAAATGCAGCGTATGAGTTAAGAAAATTGTTTTAATTACCTTATAATGTAACTCATAGACATTAATTTTTAAAAGCTTGTAAAGGAAGGGGCGCCTGGGTGGCTCAGTCAGTTAAGCATCCGACTTCAGCTCAGGTCATGATCTCACAGTCTGTGAGTTCGAGCCCCACATCAGGCTCTGTGCTGACAGCTCAGAGCCTGGAGACTGCTTCAGATTCTGTGTCTCCTTCTCTCTCTGCCCCTCCCCTGATCGTGCTCTGTCTCTCTCTGTCTCAAAAATAAAACATTAAAAAATTTTTTAAAATAAAAAATAAATAAAATAAAATAAAATAAATAAAAATAAAAATAATATATAAAATAAATATATAAAAAATATAAAAATATATAAAAATAAAAATAAATAAAATAAAATAAAAAAAATAAAAGCTTATAAAGGAAAAACAACCATGTTCTACAAATAGTTGAAATGTTATTTTTAAGGAAAAAGTCCTGGGATGAGAAAGAGAATTGTTTTTGCTGAATGTAGGAGTTGTAAGAGTTTTGAATTTGTTAAGTAATAAGCAAAAAAGAAGGGCAGTAAAGGAATCTTAGCTATTAAGTCTCATAAAATTTGCATACTGATCTCTTTGAGCTACACCTGCTAATGCTAACCTGATTAGCTAAAAAGGACAAAAACTTACCCCCTTCAATCAGCTGGAAAAAAGGAGGTTGATTTTTTATTCTTGTGTTTGTTAAAAATAATAGCAAACATAGAAAACCAGAAAAGGCAATTCCAGATGGTATCAAAGGGTCACCTATAATTTTCAAAGAAAAACATCTGAATTAAATTGTCTTAAAAAAAATCCCTTCTCTAATTTTTGCAGCATAGTTTGGGAATTGCCAAATAGGAAAGAACTCTAGGTAGTACACTGTAATATTGAGGTAAATCCAAGATAATAGGGTTGATCACTGTAGTGTCTAGAGTAATTAATTTTAGATTAATGTTGGAGATGGGCACTGTATAGGCTTTTGACATGCCAGTTTTAATATTTGCCAAATTCAAAGTTACTTCTCTTAAAAACTGGGCATCATATCTGTAACACTAAACTCCCTCCTCATTTATAACATTGTTTCTAGATGTTATAAAAATATAAATACATTATTTTTACATTTTTCTAGAAAGTTAATCAAAAGTATTAGGAGAAAGGACTCACTTTATTGATTAATTTTGTGGTGAAAATATGTTATTTGTAGTTTCTCCCAGTGTTTATTACCTAATATTTAGTAAGAGATAAAAATTCATTACAATATTTTACAAATTTGACATATTCATAGGAATCCTTCATTAGAAACAGATAATGTTGTATAAATGACATACTATGAAGTACTTCTCACAATCATTATTCATAGAATATCTCTCTTGGATTGATCTTTCACTGATGTTGAGAAGTTTGCATTGTAGCTGAAATATTTCTCACGTTAAATATATTTGTTGAATTTCTCTTGTCTGAATTCGTGTTGGCACATTCTTAAGACTTCTTCCTCTTATGAATCCTTGATGTTGAATAAGGTGGCACTTATTTTTGTAAAATTTTTAATGTTTATTTTATTTTGGAGAGACAGAGCACGAGTGGGGGAGGGGCAGAGAGAGAGGGAGACACAGAATCTGAAGCAGTCTCCAGGCTCAGTCTGAGCTGTCAGCACAGAGCCCAATGCAGGGCTCAAACTCATGAACTGTGAGATCATGACCTGAGCCAAAGTCAGACGCTCAACTGACTGAGCCACCCAGGTGCCCCAAGGTGGCACTTATGATGAAGTCTTTCCCACATTTCATACATTCATAGGGTTTTCCCCTGGTATGCATCCTCTGGCATTGAGTCAGATACACACTCTGACCAAAAGATTTACAACAGTTACTACACTTGTAGGGGTTCTCTTCAGTATGAGTTCTCTCATGTTGATTAAGGTATGTACTTCTGAAAGATTTACCACATTTTGCAATTATAAGGATTTTCTTGGTGTGAATTCTTGGTGTTGAGTAAAATGTGTATTCCATCAGAAAACTTTCCCATATTCATTACATTCAAAAGGTTTTTCTCCAGTATGGATCCTCTTGAGTTGAGGATCCTATGACCTATGACCTATGATTTATGACTGTAGGCTTGGCTGCATACAGTTCAGTCATAGGACTTCTCTCAGATATAAAGTAAGTTGAATGCTCTGAGTAAAGGCTTTCCCACATTTTTTATATTCAAATAGTTTTTCTCCAGTACAAATCTTGTGTTGAATAAGGGATAACCTATGATTATAGATTTTGCCACATTCATGACATTGATAGAGCTTTACTCCGGTATGAGCTCTGTGATTCACAGTAATACAGGTACTTTAGTTAAGAGCCTTCCCACATTGATTATATTAATAGGCGTTCACTTTGTGAATCTTCTGATGTTGCATGATGTAAGTGTTTGATTATAAGCTTTGCCACACTCATTACATTCATAGGGTTTCTCCCTACTATGACTCTGAAGTTGGATGAAGGATAAGTCCCAGCCAGCTGAATGATTTTCATTTACATTATACTCATATGGTGTCTCTTTGCATGTGTGCTGTATAATGTGTGAAATCTATGAAAGATTTCCCACCATTTCAGCATTTGTAGAACATTTTTCCAGTACAAATTCTCTGATGTTAATTAGGAGAAGTTATTACTGAAGGCTCTCTCACATTTATTACATTAATAAGATTTCATTCCTACACCTGAAACTAATGTAACATTATGTGTTGACTAGACTCAAATAAAAAAGTAAAATAAAAAAGAAAACAAAAACCGTAATTCAAAAAGATGTATGCATGTTTGTGTTTATTGCAGCGTTATTTACAATAGCCAAGATATGGAAACAACCTAATTGTCCATTAATAAGTGAATAGATAAAGGAAATATTATACAGTAAAACCTTGGATTGTGAGTAGCTTGTTCTGTGAGTGTTCTGCAAGATGAGAAAGCATTTCTAATAATTTTTAACTTGACAAATGAGTGATGTCTTGCAATACAAGTAGTATATTACACCGAAAGTTACACGATCACAACTAAAGCCAATGGTTCTCTCTCTCTCTTGCTGTAGGATAGTGGGTGATCATCTCTGATGCTTGGTCTCAGGCCATAGTGTTTGGAGAACACTGTGGCCTGATTGTGTTCTTGGACATGACTTAGAAGGGCTTGCTTATAAACAGGAGCCGCCAGTTGTCAATGAAATTGTGACCTTGGGGAAGACCATGGGACTGGAGGTGAACGAGGACGACATTCAAAAGCTGGTGAAGGAACATGGCCAAGAGCTGACCACCAATGAACTGATGGATCTGCATCATGGGCAACAGCAAGAGGTTATGGAGGAGATCTCATCTGCAGAGGAGGAGGAGAACAAGGCAGAGGACTCCCTCACTTCAAATGAGATTAGGGAGATGTGTAAAATGTGGGAAACAGTGCAAAATTTTGTAGAAAAGCACCACCCGAATAAGGCTGTAGCAGTGTGAGCCATAAACCTGTTTAATGACAATGCAATGTCACATTTCTGTGAAATCCTCAAAAGGAGGCAAAAGCAAGTGTCATTGGATGGGTTCCTTGTTAAAGTTTCATGAAAAGAAAAACATTCCATTGAGCCAACAGACAGCAGTGATTCCATTAGTGTTAGTGAAAGTTGTCCTACACAATAACCCTCCTCTCTCTTGTCTCCCTCACACCAGCCATGAAGGTTTTCAAAGGTAAGTGCAGGTTAATTTGTTCATTTTTCTTTATATTTTGTATATTCTTTATTATTTTGCATTATATTGCAGTATTGCTATCATTTTTATATGAATATTTTTGGGTTGTGGAACAAATCATCTGAGTTTCCATTGTTTCTTATGGGGAAATTCGCTTTGATATACAAGTACTTTGGATTACCAGCATATTTCTGGAATGAATTATGTTTGCAAACCAAGGTTTTACTGTATATACAATGTACTATTACTCAACCATCAAAAAAGAATGAGATCTTGCCATTTGAGATGAGGTGGATGGACCTAGAGAGTATTATCCTAAGCAAAATAAGTAAGACAGGGAAAGATAAATACCATATGATTTCACCTATATGTAGAATCATATAGCATCTAAAAAACAAAACAGATGAAGAAACCAAAAAATAGAAACACACTCAAAAATATAGAGAATAAACTGATGGCTGCTAGAGAGAAGGGAGCTGGGGGGATAGGCAAAATAGGTGAAGGGGATTAAGAGGTTTAAACTTCTGGGTATAAAATAAATAAGTCATAGAGATGAAAAGCACAGCATAGAGAATATAGTCAATAATATAATAACATATGGTTAGGACAGATGGTGACTACATTTATTGTGGTGAGCACTGAGTAATATATAGAATTGTGGAATCGATATATTATACATCTGAAACGAATATAACATTGTATGTTAATTATACTTCAATAATAAGATATACATATATATCCTAGTATATATATAGAGAGAGTCTTTGATGTTCAATAAGATAAGATATGCACTATCACTGAATGTGTACCTATACCATTGCAATTGCAGGTTTTGTCTCCAGTGTGAGGCGGTATATCTCTGAAAGTCCAGTATGTTTCTGAATTTGAGGAAGATATGTAATGCAGCTGAGGTGTTTCCCATGTTCACTATATTTGTTTTTCACTTGTATAGCTTCTCTGTTGATTGATTAGGTTCTGGGTTGTGTGAAGTTATTGCTATCATTGTTACAGTTGTGCACTATGTAACCTTCAGGTGTATACTTCCATTAAATAAGGTTTGAATTCAGACTAAAGTCTTCCCCAAATTCATTAAATTTAAGTACATTCTGAATCAGGCTTTTTCTTATGAATAAAAATTACTTACCAGGTGGATTCTCCAGTGATACCCTAAGTAATCACCAAAATCTGAGACTTCACTTAGGGAGTACAAAATGCCATCTGACTTGAATTTTTCTGCTATTGCATGGGGAAAAGTCTTCAGAAATAATGTAGTTCAGACTCGAATCTTTGGTTCAAGTTCTTATTTCTTGGCCTGAAAGAAATTACACATGCAAAATCTCTGTAATGGAAGAAACTTCTATGGAGAAACTGAAGCATAAACTAATTGTAACATGTGTAAGTTTAGTGGGACTTGTCAGCTTTCAAATAATAACCTATATGAGTTACATATGGAATTTTGAGCACTGAGAATGAGAGCCATTGTGATACATGAGCAGGGATAAAAAGTGGTTACAGAGGGTCCAATAAGTATATTAGATGGGGGCAGAAAATAAAAATAGTACTTCGGGGAGGACTGAGGGGCAACAATTGGGGCCATGGAAACAGACATTTGTGACAGGGGAAAGGGGAACTGCAGAAAGAACTAAGTACAGAGAAGGCAGAGAAGGGCACAGCCCAACTCAACACAAAGAGAGATGACAGCACAGTTAAGCAAGTCTGCTGGGGGGAATAAGTTTAAGAATTCCCTGAACTTGCACCAATGGGTTAACAAGGCTTAGAGCAGAAAGCCACTTAACAGGACAAAAGTGTCCAAGAACAGGTAGGGCAAAAGCACCCCAGCATAGAACAAAGCATAGAGCAGAAAGCCAGTTCCATGGGACAAAAGTGTCCGAGAACAAGTAGAGGTGAAAAACCGCTACAGCAGGGCGAAAATGCCCAGAGCTAATTAGCAAGAAAAATGCCTTGTTAACCCTGAGGTAGCATGCTCTATCTGACTTAGCTCCTAGAAAAGTTAAGATAAATAGACATAGTGCCTGGTGCCTGCAGTAAATGGCCATCTGCTTGGCGCTGGGACCTTGACTTGTATTCACCCTAACCCCTGACACTGCATACCTTTGAAAGCCCTTTTCTCTCACACATTAGCCCTTTTCTCTAACATGAGTTAATGATCACTGTTTTATTGTCTCTGCACATCCATCAGGTTTGTTAGCCTTCTGATCCTAATAAATACAGAACAAGGACCCTTACTTTGGACAAGGACATTAGCCTCTCTCATATTCAATTCTGCATCCACTCTCTTGCTGGACAGGAGAGAACTCCAGACTCAAAGTCTGCGACAGTCTGCAAAGGTATGACAGTAGGACCTGAGAGAAATGCAAGAGGAAGAAAAGTGCAGTCTGGAAGAGACACCATTTATAGAGCACAGATGGAAGGATGTGCATTGTAGAACAGAGCAAATAGGACCATGAGAAAGTTCATGCTCAAAAAGTGGCACCCAGAGGCAAGGCTGAGGCAACTTGGTGTTCCTGAAGCAGCCCCAAATTTCCCTGGAAGAACGCTCTGTGGCCACATGTCTAGAAACCACTGGCTTGCTGGACGGCCTTGTGTGTAAGTATTCAGAACTTCTTCTCACCTGTTCACCTGGAAAAGGCCCCCTAGAGATGTCCTTCATGCCATCCATGGGAATTTGCCTTGGTCCAACCAGGAGATCACATCAGGCCTGGAATCCTGATATCTTGCTAGGGAAAGACAAGAGTCTTAGGTGTTGGGGCTGGTGGCATGTGTCAGCCCAGCGCCCTGCCTCCATTCTTGTGCCTTTAGGTCCTTTACAACATGAATGAATGGTGACATGTCCCAGGGAGCAGAAGACTCTGATCTCTGAGCATCAAAATATGGTACCATGAGTCAGAGGCCTCAAGGCTTCAGTATTCAAATTTTGGATAGAGAACAGAAAGTTGATTCCTCATTTGTTTAGCCCTATTGTCAAAGAAAGCTGCACACAGGCCTCTAAGGATTCATAGGCAATGTGTGTCTGCAAGTTTAAAACCTCTTCCCAGTGTTTGTTGTCTCTTTTATTTTTTTTATTTTTATTTTTTTTAATTTTTTTTAAGGTTTATTTATTTTTGAGACAGGGAGAGACAGCATGAACGGGGGAGGGTCAGAGAGAGAGGGAGACACAGAATCTGAAACAGGCTCCAGGCTCTGAGCTGTCAGCACAGAGCCTGACGCGGGGCTCAAACTCACGGACCGCAAGATCATGACCTGAGCCGAAGTCGGACACCTAACCGACTGAGCCACCCAGGCGCCCCTGTTGTCTCTTTTAAAATCACACACATTTCCTTGTAATCTATAACACATCCATACTTATAATCATTTGCCAGTTAAACTAACATTTCTCTCTCCCCCTATCAGCTAAGAGACATTCTGGAAAGATAGTACCCTCTTCCCCCTGCCCCTTGTCATACTCATAAGAGATATTGGTCTATAGTTTTCTTTTCTTGTGATGACTTTGGTATTAGGATGATACTGGTCTCATACAATGAGTTGATAAGTGTTTCCCTCCCCTGTATTCCTTGGAAGAGTTTGTGAAGGATTCGAAGTAATTCTATAAACAGGTGGTAGAATTCACCAGTGAAGCCATCTCATCCTGAGCTTGTGTTTGCAGGAAATGTCTTTTCCCTCTCCAGTTTCCTTCCTACCTTCCTTCCACCCTCCCTTCTTTCTCTTTTTCTTTCTTTCTTTCTTTTTCTTTTTCCCTCCCTCCCTCTTTCCTTCCCTCCACCCTTTTCTTTTTCTTTCTTTCTAAATTAAAATGAACATACAGTGTGATATTAGTTTCAGGTGTACAATATAGTGATTCAAGATTTCTATACATTACTCAGTGTTCATTACAATAAGCATAGACTTTGTAAAAAGTTTTTTGATCATTAACTCAATCCCTTATTTTAGGTCCATTCAGGTGATCTATTTTTTCTTGAGTCAGTTTTGGTAGTTTGTGTCTTTCTAGGAATTAGTCTGTTTCATTCATTTGGTCAGTATTAATGTACCCTCTTTCATTTTGGATTTTAGCAGTTTGAGTCTTTTTTCCTTAACCAGTCTAGCTAGAGATTTGTCAGTTCTGTTGATCTTTCCAAAGAACCAATTTTTGTGTTCATTGTTTTCTCTATTGTTTTTCTATTTTCCATTTCACTTATTTTCACCCTAATATGTATTATTTTCTTGTTTTTGCTTGTTTTGGATTTAGTTGGAATTTAATTTCTCTAGTTTAATAAGGTAGAAATTTGTGTTGCTGATTTAAAAGTCTTCTGCTGGCGGGGGGGAGTGCCTGACTGGCTCAGCCAGTGGGCGTGTGACTCTTGATCTCAGGGTTGTAAGTTCAAGTCCCACATTAGCTGTAGAGATTACTTAAAAATTAAATCTTAAAAAAAAGAGCTTTCTTCTGTTTTAATGTAGGTGCTTATAGCTATATATTTCTATCTAGACAGTGCTTTTGCTGCATCGATTAAGTCTTGGTATCTGGAACTTTCATTTTAATTAACCTCAAAATGTTTTCTAATTTCCCTTGTGATTTCTTCTCTGACCAACTGGGTATGTAGGAATTTGTTACTTAGTTTCCACATATTTGTGAATTTTCCGAATTTCTGGGTTTTATTTCTAAATCCATCCCTTTGTGTTCAGAGAACATATTTTGTATTACTTCATTTCTTTTTTTTTTTTATTTGAGAGAGAGAGAGAATGAGTGGGGGAGGGAGGGAGGGAGGGAGGGAGGGAGAGAGAGAGAGAGAGGGAGAGAGAGAGAATCCTAATCAGGCTCCACACTCATCCCAGAACCCAACATGGGACTCAATTCCATGATCTTGGAATTATGACCTGAGCCAAAATCAAGAGCCAGACACTCAACCAACTGAGCCACCCAGGCGCCCCTAATTTCTTTTAAATGTATGGAACCTTGTTTTATGGTTTATCCTGGAGACTGTTCTATGTCTACATGAGAAGATATGCATTTGCTGTTGCTGAGTGGAGCACTGTATAGTTTTCTGTGAGGTTTAGTTGCTTTCTATTCTCCTTCAAGTCTTTCGTTGCTGATCTTCTGTCCAGTTATTTTGTCCATTATTGAAAGTGGGGTGTCAAATCTCTAAGTCTTATTGTTGAATTGTCTATTTCTCCCTTCAACTGTGTCAGGTTTTGCTTCATGTATTTGGGGGGGGTGCCTATTGTTAGGTGTATTTATTGTGTGTCTATATGTTTGAAATGGTTACATCTTGTTGATGGATTGACTCTTTTATCATTCTATAATGTCCTGTCTCTAGTAACAAGTTTTATCTTCAGGTCTATTTTACCTGATATTAGTATAGCCACTCAGTTCTCTTTTGGTTATATGTTTGCAGGGAATATCTTTTCCTCCTACTTTTCCTTGCAACCTATTTGTGTCTTTGAATCTAAATTGAGTCTCTCTTTCCTTTTTTTTTTTTTTTTTTTTTTGGATTATTTGAGAGAGAGAGAGAGAGAGAGAGAGAGAGAATCTTAAGCAGGTTCCCCACTCAGCATGGACCCCAACGTGGGCTTGATCCCACAACCCTGGGATCATGACCTGAGATGAAATTAAGAGATGCTCAACTGACTGGGCCATTCTGGTGCCCCTAAATTGAGTCTCTTAGAGACAACACATGGTTGGATCATGTTTTTAAATCCATTCTATCAATATTTGCCTTCTAATGGAAGTGTTTGATCCATTTACAGTTAATGAGATTACAGATAAGGAAGAACTTACATTTGCCATCTAGCCATTTGTTTTCTATATCCTGTATGTTTTTATTTGTTACTCAGTTCTATTATTGCCTTCTTTAATGTTAAACATATATTTTCTAATGTCTTGTTTCTTTTACCACAAATATTTTGGTTGTTTTCTTAGTGATTGCCTTGGGGATTATAATTCACATCTTAATTTATAGCAATCATATAGCACCAATTTAATTTCAGTAGTATACAAAAACTTTCATACAGCTCTATTTTCTCTCCTTTATACTGTTATTACAAAGCCTAAAATAATTTAAATATTACCAGAACTAACAGGAGAGTTTAATAATGCAGCTGGCTATAATATTATGATATAAAAATAAGCTAAGTTTTTATATACTAATTATACAGCAGGTAGAAAATACTATTTTAAAATACGCTATTTACAATAACAACAGAAACTAAAGATAAGTAAAACACTGAAAAAATTATGCAAAACTATATGGAAAAATTATAAAATTTGGCTTAAAGATATTTAAAAGACCTAAATGAGAGAGATAATATAACATGTTTGTAGATTGGAGAATTCAGTATTATAAAGCTGTCCCAAATTGGTCTACAGATTTAATATGATTCCAATAAAAAATTCCAATAAAAATTTCAAGTGTGGGTGTGTACATGTGTGTAATTTGATCAGCTGACTCAAAATGTATATGGAAAAGCAAGACATTCATGAAGAAAAATAGGATAGGAAGATTTGTTTTACCAGATAACAAAATATTTTATAGAACTATAATAATTAAGACACACTGATAGTGATGCAGGGATAGACAAAATGACCAATAGAACAAACCAGAGAGCCTGAAAATAGACCCAAGTACATATAACAGAAGTAGTACATCAAATAAACACTGCTGAGATAATCCACTATCTAAATGGAAAAAAAGCAGGATTGAATTCCAACCTCACACTGAACACAAAAATCAATTTTATACAGATATGAGACTACATGTTAAAAGCAACACTTTCAATTTTAACGTTTTTATTTATTTTTGGGACAGAGAGAGACAGAGCATGAACGGGGGAGGGGCAGAGAGAGAGGGAGACACAGAATCGGAAACAGGCTCCAGGCTCCGAGCCATCAGCCCAGAGCCTGACGCGGGGCTCGAACTCATGGACCACGAGATCGTGACCTGGCTGAAGCCTGACGCTTAACCGACTGCGCCACCCAGGCGCCCCAACACTTTCAATTTTTAAATGAAAATATAGAATGCTATCTTATTGCTGTTGGGTAAGAAAAATTTTATTAAACAAGACACAAAATCACTAGCAATAAAAAAAACGGTTGATAATTACATTAAAGCTTAAAATTTCTGTTCATCAAACACCACCACAAAGAAAGTTCCAAAATCATTTGCTATAGAAAAGAGAGTTGCACATATACACATAGTAGACAAAAGAGCATTCCAAATACTTAAAGTTTATTGACTTAAAAGCAGTTGCTTTTTGGGGGTACTGACTGAGAGGGAGACTTATGGGTGCTATAAATGTACATCTTGATCTGGGTGTTAGTTACATGGATGCTATGGTCTAAATATTTGTGTGCCCTGCCCCCAAATTCATATGTTGAAATCTTAATCCCCAGTGTGATGGCATTACGGGGGTGAAGTCTGTGGGAGGTGCTTAAGTCATGAAGGGGGAGCCCTCATGAATAGGATTAGTGCCTTACAAAAGAAGCTCCAGAGACATCTCTAGCCTCTTCCACCAAGTGAGAACAAGGCAGAAAGCATGAGCTATGAACCAAGAAGGGGGCCCTTGTCCGAAGGCAACCATGCTGGCACCCTGATCTTAAATTTTCCAGTCTCAGAACTGTGAGAGATAAATTTCTGTTGTTTATAAGCCACCTGCTCTATGGTATTTTGTTATAGCTGCCTGAACAGACTAAGACAACGAGAGAACATGAATACAAAAACACACTTGTACATCTAAGATATGCGCACTATACTATTTGCAAATCGTATTTTGACAAAAATAAATGAATTAAGGGGCACCTGGGTGGCTTAGTTCAGTGTCTGACTTCAGCTCAGGTCATGATCTTGCAGTTTGTGCATATTAGCCCCATATCAGGTTTGCTGCTGTCAGCCTGTCAGCACAGAACCCGCTTCAGATCCTCTGTGCCTCTCTGCCCTTCCCCCGCTTTCACTCTTTCAAAAATAAACAAATATATTTTTTTTAAAAAGTGAGTTAAATAAGACACCTATAATTCAATAAGAAAAAAGAAACCCAAAACAACTCAATAGGAAAACTGGTAAAAGCCATGAACAAGCATTTCACAGAACTGGGACCATAAATGGCAAATAAGCATATGAAAAGTTGCACAACTTCACCAGTAATGAAGGAAGCACAAAGTGAAATATCAATTAATACCCACTTGATTGGCAAAATACAAGAATCCTGTCAGGGCCAAGTGTTAGATACTTGTGAACCAACAGAGATCCTCCCATGTGGCTGGTGAGGGTGGGTATTCATGAACAATTTGGCATTTTCTCAAATATTTGCATGGTATTACACCAGGTCCATTTTCCAATACATTCCTTGGAGAAATTCTTGTCTATGGGTCCCAGGGGACAGGTACAAAAATGTCCACAGAGGTACAGTTACTAATAGCAAAAAACACAAATGATTCAAATATCCATTGACAGGAGAATGGATAAATCAATTGAAATATTATACAGCAGTGAAAAAGAATGAATGACCGCCACACCACACAACCTAATGAATCTCAGAAGTAATGTTAGTAATGAATACCAGAAGAGCACACCCAGTGTAATGTCATTTTTATGACATTTAAAGACAAGCAAAACCAAATGGCACAAAGTTTATACGTATATACATGAAATGATATACATGAAAATGTACATACATGAAAAAAAAAATATATATATATATATAATCCAGGGAAACACACAATTCGGGACAGAAGGTGCCTTTGGAGACAAGGAGATGAGTCACTTGTACTGAAGCAATTCCTGGATTGGGTAGTTGATTCACAGGTAGTTGTTCTGTTATGATGCTTTTAGTGCATATACGTTACATGGTATTTTGTGTTATTATACAGTACATTAAACACATAATAAAGAGAAAATTTATTTCCTTCAAACTTAATTTTGAGGCAGGAAGGTGTAGGGGGGAAGATCTTGATGTGGGTGTTACTTACAAGGATACACATAAATGTCAGACACGACCCGGTTCAAATCTTGGAAAGTAGTCTATACCTACAGTCCCATTTCTCCCTCCCTCAGCTAGACTTGTGAAAGGATTCAGAGGTGGTTCAGTGGGGTAGGTGGGGAGCCAGGGCTCCCCTCCTGTGACATACACCCTCCCATACTGCCCTCAGTTCATCCCTCCAGCTCATGTTTCCCCTAACTCTTCCTTGCCCTGACACTCTCTCCCTGCTTGAATAGCACCCTAAATTGCTTCCCCCTATGTGTCCCAGGCCTGCTCCCCAACAGCAAACCCCCCACTTATATTCTCCCTATCCCCTCCCCTGCCATCCCACCATGCCACAGAAGTGGGACACAGCCTCTATATGTGGAAGGTGAGGGCAGAGAGCCTGGCCAGGGCCAACTCCAGGCCCTAGGATTGAGCTGAGCAAGGACCCTGTCCTGGACAGGGAACACTAGAGACACAGCCATCCCTGACAGCTGGCACTGCCATGAGCACCCCTAGCCCTGCAGGCCTGGAAATAATAAAGCCAACACTGAGTGCTTACTCAAAGCCAGTCCCAGTACAGACACCTTTACTCACTGATAGTGGATTTATGCTGTGCCCACTGTGCCAGGCAATTTTCTGGACCTTGAGGATGCAAGGGTGTCTCCTGCCCTCTTGGAAGTCAAACCCAAAGAAAGATAGAGACCAGAGACCCAACATTCCAGGTGGAACTGAAAAGCTTGGTGAGTGCCAGCTAGACAGATGCAAGGGTAGCATGGAGAAGGGCTCCCGGGTCAGGGAAGGCCTTTCTAGGAGGCTGTGTAAATTGGGACCTGAGGCTGAGGGAGCAGGACGTGCATGGCCTGGAGGTGGGATGCTGGCTGGGTGGACAAGAGGAAGCAGATCACTGAGGGGCCGGTCCAAACCCTGGGGGCACACAGGACCCCAGGCTCTGCAGGAGTGACGTGGGAGCTCATGTTGGGCAGAGGTGCATCTTAACCAGAATTTAGGTTGATCAGGCTCCCACTGAGAAGGCAAGGGCGAAACCTGAGGCTTGGAGAAGTGAGGCAGGTGGGGGTATGGGAGTCCAGGGGGATGGCATGGGAGTGAGAGGTGTCTGCCGGGGTCTGGGGTCACCAGGAGGGCATGAGAAGGGCATAGCCAGTTGTGTCAGTGCTGCTAAAAGATCAAAGATGAGGACAGAAAAGTGACCTTTGGCCACAGGGGGTGGAGGGGACCCTGATGGAGCAGGCTGACCCACCCCTCAGACCCCCCTCATAGTCTCCTATACCAGGAATGGCAAGACGAGGGGGCATCCCAGGGGCCAGTTGTTGTAAGGATGGCCCTGACTGGAGCCCCCAGCCAGCTGGCAGAAGGAGAGCCCCTGAAGAGCCCTGTGTGAGCAGAGAGTGTCCCTTAGAGGCAGCCCGCCTCACTGCCCCATGAGGACCCTCTTGCCCCACCTGTGGGTGAGTGAGGCACAGAGGTTAAAGGGCCCACCTGCCCAGATTGTGCAGCTGAGGTGGGGGTAGGGTCAGGAACCCAGAATTTTCCCACTGGAAGCCAAGCCTGGGCCTGCAGGGCACACAGATGCTGGCAGGCCTGATGCCCCATCTGGGGCAAGTTGGGAGGTTGAAGGCCACGGTCTTGACTTGTCAGAGCCAACCCAGGCCAGACATTCTAGGGCTGCTGACGCCAGGATGAGGCAAACAAGGTCATTACCAGGTAATGAGCCATTACTGAGGTCAGACAAGGTCATTACTGGGTAATGAGTTGTCCCCTGCAGAGCCACTTGCCCCAGGACAGTTCCTAGGGAATGTCTAGGTAGCCAGAGCCACCAGCAGGCCAAGGCACAGTTCCAGGGCCTGGTAGCCAGGGGGTGTTCAGGGGCAAAGTGTGCCCAAGTCCAGTCCCCACAGGAAGCCCCGGACCCTCTGGCCCCTTCTTTAAATGAGGAGACAGCTGCAGCTCAGGGGTCTGGGCAGCAGGGCCCCAGAGTAGACGGATCTGCCCTTTAGGCTACAGGCCTCCCATGGTGCCTGCACACCTCCCAACATCTGTCACCTCTGACACCCTCACCATCTCCTGGCCAGGAAAGACTCTACCTGGGCTCTGATAAGGGGAACACCGAGGCGAGGCAATAGGGCCACGAGAGGCCCATAAAGCAGAACAAACCAGCCCAGAATGGTGTCTTGAACAATGGCCCAAGCCAGACCTGCTGGCTTAGTCCTCTGAACCTCTACTACATGGCCTGCACTTTGGGGGCCGAAAAGGCACCACGGCCTTCCCTTCCTAACTGCCCTGGGCCCAAGGTCGAGGTCCCAGCCAAGCTGGCCTTGCTTGCTCACAGCCAAAGGCCTAGTCAGTCTGGCTCCTAGAGCAAGCACCATAGCTGGAGTAGAGAATGGATGGGCACCTATGTTCTGGAGTCTATGTTGAGGCCCAGGGTCTGTGACCAGAAAGGAAAGTAGCAGCCCACACCCTGGACTCTGTGCCTGCACTGCCCCTTCCAGGACCAGCTCCAAAGCTAACCCAGGATGGGTGGTGGCTCAGGGGTCTCCCTCCCCACACAGACCCTCAGAGCCAGCTTCACGGACCCCCACCTGCATTTCCATGTGCCCCCTTCACTGAGACCCAAGATGGGCCAGAACTTGGTGTGAAGACAGTGGTGGAAAAAGACAAATACCACCCTGCCTTGAAGCAGTTCTACCTAACAGGGTCAGGGGAGGGGGCGACCTGGGCATCTGCATTTCTAGACACTCCCGTGACGACTGTGAGGCTCCCCTGACCCCTCTGAGGCCATCAGGTCCCCTCCCACATACAAAGCCACCTGGTCCTCGGGCTTTGGAAAATAAAACCTCTTCTCTGGGTGGCTGCCAGGGTTTAATGGCAACAGAGTGTAAAGGTGACGGCAGTTAAGTCCCATGGAGGCCGCCCCCTTTCTCCAGGCAGAGGCAGAGCCTCAGGGTTTTCCCTCCTCCCCAGGCCCTGCAGGGGCCCCGAACCATTAATGAGTTAATAAGTGGCAAAGCCCACGAATCACCCAACTCTGCCTGTGCAGAAGGGCCCACTTGAATGCACAGAACCTAGATGGGGACAGTGTCTGGAGCTGGTGTTCCCACAGTCACCGCCAGCCTCCTCACCCCCAGCAGACCTGGCCCCTGGCCCAGGCACACAGACAGGGCCAGAGTGGGGAAGAAGCTGGGCCCTGCACAGTGCAGGGAGCTGGGCAGGCTGGGCTATTAGGATATTCCAGAAAGCAGAAGCAGAAAGCAGGCCTGTGTGCTGGTCCCCTTGGCTCAGTAGCTTTGTCCCTTCTTGGCCCATTCCTTCTGAAGCTACCTCTGTTCTGACCAACCAGCCTGGGGCAAGGGCTCCCCAACCTATTCCCCCACCTCTAATCTTCAGCTTCTGCTGGCCCCTCCACCCATGAAGCTCGTGCTGGGGTCTCCACAACCTATTTCTTTCTTTTTTTTTTTTTTAACGTTTATTTATTTTTGAACAGAGACAGACAGAGCATGAGCGGGGGAGGGTCAGAGAGATGGAGACACAGAATCCGAAACAGGCTCCAGGCTCTGAGCAGTCAGCACAGAGCCCGATGTGGGGCTCGAACTCACGGACCGCGAGATCATGACCTGAGCCGAAGTCGGCCGCTTAACCGACTGAGCCACCCAGGCGCCCCACCACAACCTATTTCTTGACCATTGCTGGATTTGACCTCAGGGGCTTCAGGGTCATGTTGACCACAGCTGCCTGTTCACTCCTCACCAATACCTCTGCAGCCCTCCTCGGGGCTCGTTGGGGTCCCTGGGGCCTCCCTTCCCACTCTACACTTGCTCCTGTGCAATCTGTCATGCTTCACAACCTGACTCTGGGACTCTACCACCAGCCATGACCTCATCCTGCAGCACCTGTAGGATCGTGAACTCCTCGCCGCAGCAAAGGCTTTGTTCATATCACATCTCTCCATCAGCCTCAACAGTCAGGGAAAACCTCATAGCCCCTGTCTCCCCAGGCAGCCCAGCCCTGCCCGCCCAGGCAGCCCAGCTCTGCCCTTCCTGGCTCTCATACCACATCACAAATCTGGAGTCTGTCTACCTCTGCTCTCCCCAGCCTTTTCCAGCCCCCCTGCTGTCCCCTCCCAGGGATCTTAGGGGTCTCCTTCATTTCATAGGTGAGGCTCAGAGAAGGCAGAGACCCTGGGTCACACAGCTTGACTCTAGCAGGCCTGGGGAAGGAATCCAGGGTATTTTGGCCTGCAGTATTTTAATTACTAAGGGGAGGAGGGCAAGAGTATCGTTAACGAGACTCTAGGGACCAGCAGAAACAGATGCTAGAGGTCCCAGGGGGCCCGGTGACTCAGCAGGAATGGGGGGGGGGTTGTCTGGGGTTGACAGAGTGCCAAATTCTCACCTCTCCTTGTACCTTCCAGAGAGACAGGCTGCAATCAACAAACGAATGAATGAATGAATGAATGAATGGAGGGGATCTAGGAGCATTCATGGTGGCCAGGGCCAGGACTGCCAAAGAACAGGGTTGGCAGCATCCTCAATCACACACACACACACACACACACACACACACACACACACACAGGCACAGAGCTGCATAGAGGCTAGGCCCCTGTGGGATCTAGGGACACAGGTCCCAGTGGCTGCCTTGCCATCTCCCTCCCAGCCCAGCCAGGACCCACGCCAGACCCTCCCTCCCCACAATTCACTGGGGAGGCTCCCAGGGCACCCGGAGTCCTAACTAGCCCCTAGGGTTCAGTGAGAACAACATGCAGGGTAGAGGGATACTGCCCTCCAGACGGGCCCACAGTGCACTGCCCATGACCCTGTGATGGACACAGGCAGCATGTGTGAAGGCACCAGGGTGAGAAAGACTGGAGTGCAGTAGTGAGGAGCTCCCACACAATGGAAAAGGTGGCAGGGACAGAAAAGCCAGCACAGGTGACCATGAGGGTCTTGAATGCCAGGCCTGAGGAGGTGCGTTGGCTGACTAGGGTGGGTGGTAACGGCCCTGCCCCACCCAGGATGCTCAGCCCCAGACTCATTCACTCATTTACTCCTGCATCCAACATCTGGCATGTTTAGTATCTCTGGGAACTAAGTGACCTAGTCGTCCTGTGCTCAGGGCCCCTACTGTGAATCCAGGTGGACAGAGAACAGAGAGCCATTTAAACAGGCTGTGGGTGTGGGGCCTGAGTCACCTGCTGGAAGCTGGGGTGGCCAAAGAAGGCTGCCCTGCAGAAGTGGGATGAGTGGAAGCTGCCAGGTATATGGTGTGTGTGTGTGTGTGTGTGTGTGTGTGTGTGTGTGTGTGTGTGGTGTGTGTGTGTGGCGGGGGGCATTCCCAGCAGAGAAACGGCCTGAGCAAAGGCCCAGAGGGGTGGAGGTTGTTGGATTAGAGCAGGTAAAAGAAGACATGGCCAGAATAGTGTGGGGTGGGCCAGGTCATCCAGTGGCTTCCTGAGGACTGGGGCTCAGCAGGGAGATACCCAGACCAGGAAGGGCTTGAATGGAGGTACCTGTGAGGAGGATGAATTCCTGCAGCTGTGGGGGGTGGGGGTGGGGGGCCTGAACTATAGTATGGAGGTGGTGGCCCTAGCCAGAGAGGAGGACTGGGGACAGGTGGGTCCATAACCACACCTGCCTTCCCCTGACTGTGATCAGGACAGTAGTTTGGAGTACATGGTGTGAGCCTGTTTCCTGACTCTGGTGTGGGCGCCTAGGCTTCTGCAGCCTTCATTCCACGTCCTGTCACCTCCTGCCCAAAAGCCGGTCCAAGCTCCTCGACCCACGCTGGGACCCACCGACAGCACAGTCCCCCTGAGCAGGTCTAGCACACTCAAGGCTGCCTGCAATTGCCCACACCCCCGCGTTCCCTGGCGCTCCATCTACCACCCCCTCTCCCCTGTCGGAGTTCCCCGGGCCCAGGCCAGATTGCCCGCCCCCCACCCCCACCCCCACGAGACCTCAGTCATTCCCACAGCCATCCCGGGGGCCCTCTCCACGGAGCGTCGCCGGGGCCCCAGCGGTCGCTAGGCTGCGGGCTGGAGCTCCCGGCCAGGCCCAGCGCCGGTGGCGGTGGCGGCTGCGGCACGGATGGCGGTGGAACCCGGGCGCCCGTGGGCCCAGGCGCGCAGTGTGTACGGCGCGAGCGAGGCGCTGCGACGGGCCGCTGGCCGCCGGCGGGACAACGGGCCGCAGCCCAACGGGCCAGGCCCTGAAGAAGCCCGCGCCCCGGGCCGCCTGGCTCGCCTGCGGGGCCAGATCCGGGCCGAGGCGGCGGCGCGGGCCGACGCACCCCGGCTGCTGCGGCTGGTGGAGCGGGCAGGGGCTGCGGCGGGGGAGGCGCGGGCGCCGGGGGCAGGGGAGCGAGCGGACGCGCGCAGCAGCGGCTCGGTGTGCTCTGTGTGCGGGGAGCCGCGCGGCGGGGCCACCTACCCGGCGGGCGTCCTGGAGGTGAGCGAGCGGCGGCTTCAGGAGGGCCTGGCGGCAGTGCGCGCGGAGCTGGGCGCGGGGCTCGAGGCGCTGCGTGCGGAGCTGCGTGCCGAGCTGGACGCCCTGCGCGCACTGCTGCCGCCCCCGCCGCGGTCCGCCCGCCGGGAGCCCCGCGCAGTCCCCCGCGCCGCGCCCCGCGGCCCGACCCTGCTGCGAGCGCTGGGCACCATGAACGCCCTGGCCACGGTCGCGAGGCACGCCGACGACGCACCGGACGGCCCTGCCGACGGCAGCGCGAACCGGGCCCTGGCCCGGAAGAACTTCAAGAAGACGCCGCTGCCGCCAGGGGCCCCGCAGAGCGGCGGGGATTGAGGGCTGCCCTGCCGAGGGTAGCCGCGACCAGGTGCAGGAAGTGCCCTCCTCCTATCTATTTATATGGACAGATACACCACCCTTGTAGATGGAGAAGGGTCCTCAGAAGCCGCCTGCTAGCGCTCCAGCATTAGGGTGTGGGTGGCGGGACGCGCCAAAGCTGAGGACTGCCGGGGGTCACGTCTGGGGAGTGCGGAGAGCCTCCGCGCAGCCAGTGATCTTCGCTGGAGACTGAGTCGGGGGCTGGAAGAGGGGTGGATACCTTTCTGGCCTTAGAGCTGCAGAAGGGTCTGGGCCAGGGATGTGGCAGCCTCCCAGAGAGCCTCCGGGAGAGCCCAAGGGTCTTTCTTAGGGGAGGGTGTTACAGGTTTTTGTTTGTATTTGTTTTGTATTAAGGGTCTTGGGCTGGAGGCTGGGCCTCCAGACACTGATATAGTGTGTGACCCACACACTACTCAATAGATGTTAGGGACATGTGGGCTGCTGGGACATTGTTACCTGGACACAGACTCACCCAGGGCAATGCCGCCTGGATATACAACCGCAGTCTGCAGGGCATCAACTGGACCACAGCTAGTCCCTGGCCAGCTTCACTCTGCTGACAGACCCAAACTCTTACTGGACAACATTGCCTGGGCACAGTGGCATCTAGTCAATATTCTTGGGACTCTTAGCTTCGTTATGGACAGTGACACCAAGGACACTTAACCTTTCACTTAGCCTCACCACAGGCAGACACCTGGACACCACTGTCTCTCCAGAAAGTGTCACCCTACACTCAGGTTCCATAGCCTAACTTCCCAGTGTCATCGGGGAGTGGTTTCACCTTGCACAGAGAGCCCTTCACTAGCTGTCCTTGTCACCAGGACCCACCCCACCTAGCACAGCCTGCAGCAGAGCCTGGAACCGGTAGCTTCTCACCTCCTGGCTTCGGAAACGTCAGTTGAAGTCATCATTTAATAGCACACAGTGTCCTGGGGTCAGCCAGCTTTTTTTTTTTTTTTTTAAATAAAGTGTAGTATTAGACTTTAACAGGTGGCGTTTCCAAGCCCTGCTAGTTTTTCTCCTTGGAAATGGGGAATCAGAGGGAACTGGGGAGGTGTGTGTGTTCTGGATACAGGTATGGGACTGGCTGTGATGGGGTGGGGGAGGGTCGCTCAGGGGTCCCCTGTTGTATGGCAGGCACACTGAGGCCTCAGTGGAATTCGGGCAGGAATCTCGCCTCCGTGGGAGAGGTAGTGTATTCCCACCCCACCCCCGCAAAATATGTGAGGCCAAGGTCACTCTGTATCGTTTATTGCGGGAAGGGGTCGAATCTGGTTCCTAGGGGCTCTGCCAGAGCCACAGGCCCAGCAGAGCCGCGTGCACACGGGCTAGGGTTGGGGCGGGCGCCGAGGCTGCTGCGCGGATGGAGGCACCTGGAGAGGCCGAGACCCTGCGACCCCCGAGAGGCTGCTGCGGGCGGAAGTTCTCGGTGAGCGGTGCAGGGTGCGAGCCGGGGAGCCCAGCCTGGAGCATGGTCTGGAACTGGGCCACCTGAGGGCTCGGAGCAGAGACAGGTTAAGACGTGGGCCGGGGCTGCGGGAGGGAGGGAAGAGGGCAGAGCTGCCCAGTGGAAAGGGTGGGGGCCCCACCTGTGAGCGCCCGATGGGTACCGCGTCCTCGAAGACAGTCCAGACAACCGCAGGCTGGCAGCCAGGCGTGGTTAGCGACCCCGAGTAGCGGTAGTAGCGCGAGAGGCCTGAGGCGCCCGGCAGCAGCGAGGCCAGCGGGAAGGTGGAGGCCAGATTCACAGAGACTCCTGGTCCGGGGAGGGGAGGTGGGATTGCAATCGGCCTCCTTGTGCCCAGCCGCCCCCCTGGCCCCCAGCTAACCCCGTGCCCCGGGTGCGACCCCGTGGCTCCTCACCGCGCTCAGACACGTTCTTCAGGCTGGATACCAGGACGGAGAAGTTGGCGTTGTCAGTGTCCTGCTCCTGGGGAGGGGGCTCCAAGTGAGAAGGGCTCTGAGTGGGTGGGTCTCCAAAGGGGAAATCTGAGGTGGGGAGAGGTCTAGAGGAGACTGTAAGTGGGATGGGGGTAGGCTCCCAGTGGGGGCAGCTTGGAGATCTGCTGGGGGAAGGGTCACCCTCCCTCCCCACTGACCCTGCAGACCCGGTACCTCTCCTTCGCCCCATCCTCCCACAGAACCCTTTAAATCCTATAAACCGTACAGACTCCCCCAACAGCCCCACCAAAACTCTACAGGCCCACTCTGCTCCCTTTGCAGCCCCCCTTTCTGGGAAGCACAAGGAGTCACAGAACTCCTCTGTCCCTCCCTCACTGCCAGGAGTTGCACAACTTCTCCCTCACCACTAACAGCACCGCCAGCACAGCCAGCCCATCGGGGTGACCTCGAGCTTCCCCCATGCTCTGGTACCTCGTGTTCATGTGGACCACGTGCATCTGGAGAGGCACAGACCGTGAGAGGTACCAGCTGCTCCTTCCACAGGGCACACCTACCACCCTACCCCCTACCCAAGCCCACCTCCATGGGGCGGCGCTGCCCATCCAGGCTGTGCTCTGAACCTGCTCGACCAGGGCCCCCCCAGTGGAAGTGCAGCTGCAGTGCGCGGTAGGCAGGCAGTGGCAGCCCGGCTCCCCGAATCTCCAGGTGGCTCTGTGGGCCAGCATCTATGTGGAGCAGCACTGGGGGTAAAGGAGCACATGACACTCTTTCCCTCCACCCGCTTGCCCTTGTGCTGTTAGGGCACAGAGTGCCAGCACAGGGCCCCTTTGGGCTAGTCTGCTCCCTGGCCGGGCTTGGTCAGCAGATGGCAGTGGAAAAAACCTACCCTGCAATGAGGGGGAGAAGAGGGTGGCCCTCCTGTGGTGGGAGTTTTGACCCACCACAGCTGTGTGTGATACTGGGGGGCTGTGATGACTTCCGAGGTGCTGTGAGGGGCTCTGACTTCTGGGAATGTCCCGACTTCTGGTCCTCAGGGGCAATGGCTGATTGCTATTGTTAGGGGGATCCTGACACCTGTATGTGGGGGTTCATGACCCCTGTTGGGGGTGTCTACCAGCGAGTATGGATGTTACTGTGCTCTTTGTGGAGATTTTGATCCTTATGGGTGTGTTGGGGGGTAGTTCTCACTCCAAGGTGGGTTTCAGCTTGTGTCTGTGGGGATCCTGGCCGTAGGGTACTGACCTGTATGGCCATCATTCTCCAGGGTCCACGGGCCTGGAGGTGCTGTGTTGTAGCCCTGTAAGATGAAGGGTCCCAGGGTGGGGTCCCGCTGAACCAAGTGAAGGTCAATGTTGATGGGGGACTGGGCTGGGCCCCCACAGGCAGGGGCCATCTCCTTCCAGTGGGTGGGGCCTGAGGGAACAAGGTCAGGGATATGTGGGGGGGGGCTCGGGGGACAACTTGGGGATACACAGGGGAAGGCAGTGCCTCTCTCCCTCCCTCCTGCACATACCTAGAGAATCACCCAGCCTCAGGAAGCTCCTTCCTGCTCACCCACACACCTGGACAGGTCACAACTGCCACACGTACCCCGACCTAGCCTGGCCATAGTGTTTGTAACACTCTCACATAGGTAGGCACCACCTGGTCTGGGCCATACTCTGACACACAATCACCTGCAGCTAGAGTGCCACACAGGGAATGGGGATGGAAGGGTCTCCTGGCATGACAGACACACCCACACTGGGGACATGTATCACTTACTCACACATGGGCTGACCATGCTGACAGCCTTATAGTCCCCACTTATATGAACAGCTTGGCACACATGCCAGGACTGGAGATCACATCAGCAACAAACACAGACACACAGGCATGGGGGGGGGGGGCGTCACACGCATGCTGCCTGGTACCCAGACAGCCACTGTGGCCCAGGACTCCAGACACAAACCTGCAGAAACCAGAGAAACTTGGCATGCACACTGCTTTTGGTTCATGCTAGCATCAGACTGTCTAGTGGCCACAGGACAAAGACTGATACCATATAGCCTCACATGACACTCTGTCCTCACCACACTTTGGGTCCTGGGAGTCGTAGCACCAGGTGCCTGCAGACAGTGGACAGGGAACTGAGATGAGGGACAGCAATCTGGGCTCTCTCTGAGCTCCATGCAAGAATGGGGCTCCTCCTCTCCTAAGACCCCAACATCTCCTCCCCCAAAGAAACCCCCCAGTGGCAGAGCTTTACAGGGAGAAGGGGGAGCTACAAGGGAGGGTAGATTCGAGAAGGGTAGAATTCGAGATGGGCAGGGTCCAGGTGCTCACCCTCTGAGTCCCCGCGCACCACCAGTGGCACGGTGAGGAAGGCGAGTGCAAAGCCTGGAGACCGCATGGTGCAGCAGCCACTGTGACTCCAGAGGACTGGAAAGTGCCAGAGAACTGTGGGGCAGGCTAGGCAGCTGTTTATTAGTGGGGTGGGCTTAGGGGCGTGGCTAAGTCTTGTGGGCTCTCTGGCAGGCCACTGCAGAGAGGGTCAGAGGGGGCGGTGTCCAGGCAGGGCCACCAGCAGAGAAGACAGAGGTCTGAGATCACCAGGCACATGCTCTGATCCCAGGGCCGCGGCTGTGTTCCAGCAACAGTTGCTGGCATTTACCGGAGCAAAACACTTTAAACAGACTCCCCCAATTAATTGGGGGGAGGTGCTATTATGCCCACTTAAAGAGGAGGAAACAGGCTGGGGGCCAGGAGTGACATGCCAAGGCCACCAAGTAAGGATGGAAATGAAAGGGGAGGGCGCTTTGAATCCCAGTGCCCTTGACTTTTGAGGCTGGGGTGGGGAGGGTGTATTTCCCTTCTGTTGTGGGCCTGGGACCTCCCAAAGACCATAGGCTCTCTTGTATAGGTGTCTCCCCCCCCCCCCCCCACGCCGCCCCGCACACCTGGGAAAAGGCCCTCCTTTGGGGGATTACTCCACCAACAGGTCTTTGGGAAGCCACAGCTCTCCCACTCTGCCCCGCACCAGCCTGGTGGCGACACTTCAGGCTTCCCCAACAGCTCCTGAGGCTCTGACTCCAGGCTGTGGCCTGAGCCTCAGCCCCTCAATTCATTCTCCTGGCAAGTGGAGCTGATTTTGCAGCCTCTTGGTGTAGCTGGGAGAGAAAGCAACACTGGAAAGCTCTTTACCCAGCATGTGTGTGCCTGTGGATGTGAGCATAATTGGGCCAGTGATGTGAAGGGAGATGGGGTGGGCTGGGTGGGGGGGTATCTTTCTCCAATCCCCAGAGGGTCAGGCTCTCCCCACTTTGGGGAAGGGGCGCTGTCAGCAGTGCTGACGGCACCCAGGACCCCCACCACCACCCTAGCAGGTATGTTCAGAAATGAGGGATGCTGTCCTCGAAGCTCCTATCCACACCAAGGGACTCCCTGTTCCTTTTTTAACCCTGGCCCCTCGCCTGTCAGGCCCCCAGGATCCCCCTGCCCAGGCTGGAGCTGACTGCCAGGACGCTGGGTTAGGAAGGTAAGCACAAGGACCCACCTGAGGTTGAGTCCCCTGGACACCCTTTTGTTCCTCCATCACAGACTGGGAGATTATTGAAAGGACCCTGGTCAGTGGGGCATCTTGGAGCCCTGCACCCCAGCCTGGCTCACCTAGATGCCCCAACTCCTCCATCCACCTATCTCAGCCACCCTGGCTGGAGTCTTCCATCGCAACTTAGGTCACACCAAAGATTGACCACGCCTCTTCCAGAACACAAATTTATTTGGCATTTGGATGAAATGGTTCTCACAGCATCTTAAGAAAAGGATTAGTGCCAACCCAACCAAAAATAAACCCAAACTAAAACCCTTAGTGAAAGGAGAACATAAAAAACAGGCATTGAGACAATGTACAGTATCGACTCCTTCCTCCACCAGGTAAGTCGGGTCCTGGGGGAAGAGGCCCCTCCCAAGAGCCTGGCCTGTACCTCTGGGAGCCCAGTCAATCACAGGAGCACAAGAGTCTCAGCTCGGGTTGGCCTTGGGATTCTTCATCAGACCCTGGAGCAGTTAGAACTTAACAAAGGGCGGCAATTGGACAGGAGGCCAAGGGCAGCCAGGCAGACCCCGGCTCCCCCACCTTGTTCCCCTCACAACCGCCCTCCAGCAGAGCTCACTCCTAGGCACCAGCTCCTGCACACATGGCATGCAGGCCTCTGTAGAGCCCAAGGACCCCAGTGGGCTGAGCACCCTGGTGCTGGGACAGAACCCTGGCCAGTCCAGAAGCGGGCCCACCATACTTCAGGCCACCTCCTCAATGCCTCCTGCATGCCTGATTGGCCCCAGTAGTCCTTCGGTCCCCAAAGGGAGCTCCCCAGTCCCAGACATCTTGTGCCAACTGCCTTGTCCTCAACACATGGTTCTGAGGTCTGGGCCAGAGAGAGGGGAGCTGTGAAGGACTCTCGGCTGTTGAAGTCAGGCCCCTATGTGCTCCGCTGGGATAGTCACTCCAAAGCAGACACGCTCAGGACACTCACCTGGCACCAGTAAGACCTGTGGCTGCTGCTCTAGACCTCGGCTCCCCTGAGCCCAGCACGCTGGAGGCACAACACACTTCCTGCTTTGTCTTCAGCAGCCAACGTGGGGCACACGTGCCCAGGGTGTATTCTTGAAGGATCAGCCCTATGGCAAGGGGAGCTCAGGCCTGTTTGGCATGCAGCCCGCCTGAGTCCTGCCTCCAGCACGCTGGATCCTGCGAGCCTAGACAGGCAGTTCAAAATTCACACCTCTGGCCGGCTCAAGGGATGACAGTTCTGTGGGGAAACTCAAAAATCTCATTCCATACTGGAAGAACACAATGGGTTTCCAATGGGAGAGTGTGAGAACATGCCTAGGACTGGACTGTGCCACCGAGGTCTGTCACCACAAAGCACCACAGAAACACCCACTTCTAGTCAACCCTCCTGTCACTGCATGCTGGTCTGGAAGAGCTACAAGGGGGACCAGGAGCAGGGCTCCATGCTCTCAGCCAAGGGGCAGAGGTGCAGACCTGGCCACACCTCAGTGCCGCCAAAGATGCCATGGCTGGCCTGGGAAACTGGGGCCCCAAGGCCGAATTCTGGCATACTGCCACCACCTGCAAAACTTGGACACAGATGTACACACACACACAGACACACGCGTACACACAGAAAGAAAAGATCCAGACATTCAACGTAGAAAAGATATGGATGTGCTAAAAATCGCACAGAACCCGCTTAATCTCCAAACCTCAGAAATGCTAAAAGCCCCGTGTCAGGAGACAAGACCACTGCCCAGGAGCAGGCAACAGGGTCTCTTGGTCAAAAGGCCCCTGGGCAGGGAACCCAGCACCCCGAGCTGCTGAGGATGGGAAGGTGGCATGCGGCCACTGGGCACTCGGCTCAGTGGTGGTGGTGTGCAAGTGGACTTTCAGGAGATGGACACAGCCCAGGGCATTAATTTCAGCCACCCCTCCCCCCAAAGAAACAACCCTTTATGGCACAAACAAGATAGGGTGGGGGGGCAGACCAGACCCACGAGCAAATTCAATAGGAGTGGGGGGCTCCAGAGGGTAGCGGACTGGCTGGCTTAGCCCCCAACCCCCAAAGGAGGATCCAGGGCCAGGACACTCATGCGTGGCTAGGGGCCTTGGCCCAGCTCCAGGGTTGCCTCTTGAGGGAGCCATGCACAGCAATGCTGGGGAGAAAAATGACAGGGTAGGGCCAGGGCCCCCTGGCACAGAACCGGGCTTCACAGAGACCCAGCTTGAAAGACAGAGTGGAGAGTTCAACTTCCTTCCAAGACTCCATCTGAGGGTCTTGGGCACCAGAGGCCCAGGCCAGCCCCCAACCCAGGGTAGGGTCACCCTTGATGTTCATGGCTGGGCTGGGGGGTATCCTCAGAGCGGCCACTATAGTAACCTCCAAGGGCATCTACCCTGAGGCAGACCAACCACCCAGACTATACTGACAGTCCACACACACAGTAGTGCCTGGAAGTGCTCCTCCTGAACAGTGGCTAGCGAGGTACACGTGGCAGCCCCAGGGCTCAGTGGCTGGCTGGCAGGCTCCTCTGGACGGCATGCTGCAGCGAGCAGGCCCACCAAAGCCAGGTGTGGTCTGACTCCCACCCGTGCCCACAGTGCCTTCTTTGTTCCCTACTTCTGAAACGTGTGGTCTGAACAAACTTCGTCATTCTTCTGCCATTTGGAAAGAAAAAGACAGGGACCCAAAGCTAAGCATGTTTTTGGAGCCCTCAAGGAGACTCGGTGCAGGTGTTTGCTCCCTCGGGAGGTCGGTGTGGTCTCTACTCGTACATGCACGCCGTCAGCGGGTGTGCAGCAGTGCAGCTGGGTCCAGACTCACTTGGGGGCCCCTCAAATCTCCCACAGGGATCAGTGTTTTCTTGTCAGCAAAAAGGTGCTCTCTGCCCATTGGGGCCGTGGGCTGGGCCATCCTCTACACCACGGTATTGAGGGAACTGCGGCTGTGGCGGCCGCCCCCTGGCAGCGCCTCTGTCGCTGGGGTGCTCCCACTCTGGGTAGGGTCAGGGGGCACAAGCAGGGCACTGCTGCTGTCGGCTGAGTCTTCCAGGTCTGCCAGAGAGGCCCCTGTGGCAGGCACAGGGTGCTCCAGGCGCCGGGGTGATGCACCTTCACCGCCACCATCTCCTGGGGTTGGTGGCCTGGCCTCTGCTGGCTCAAAGGCATCGTCGTCTGCAGGGAGACAAAAGGGAGTCAGCAGGATGGCAGGCCTGGCACGGGAGAAGACGGTGGGCTGCACAGAACCAGGGGCTACTTCTCCTGCCTGAATGCTCCCGTGGTGGCGGGAGGAGGGGGAAGCTGTGCTCACCCCCCACTTTTGCCACCTGGCCCGGTGCAAGGCGCAGGGGTACAGTCGTGAGCAAGCCATGGCAATGTGATATGGAGGGACAGGCTTTGACAGAGCCCGCAGAACAAAGTTGGGGGAGAGGGAAAGTCCTCTCAGACTTGTTGGAGGTTGAAGCAGGGCTCACGTGACACAAAGGAGTTACTGGGCCGGATGTGGGCAGGCGGAACAGGGGACACAGCCCCCAGAAAAGGTGCTGTGGCTGGAATATGGGGATGAGAATGTAGAAGACAGGACCAGAGCAGACAGCTCCACAAACCTTACCGGGGTCTGTAGAAATCTCTGGTTTGAGGGAGGCTCTGTGGCAGCCCATTCCTTTCAGCGTGCCTGCTCCTTATTCCGGCTTTCTCCAAAAGCTCAAGGCATGGGGGCCCCTGTTTCCTGGCTGGCTCCCCCCCCCCCCCAGCCTCAGCAGCCCTGTTACCTGCCCCAGGGAGCAACTGCTCCCTCACAGCCTGCTCCATGCAGCCATCTGGGACCCGCTGCCCTCCAGCAGCATCCCTGGCAGGAGCCTGTTCTACCCCGACCCCCTGGACGGCAGACTGAGACAAACTGTGTGTGCAGGGGTCAAATCCAGGTCTTGCCTGCACACCACAGAGAAGCAGTACTAGCAAACAGGCCCAAAAACACAGCGGCGCTGGCCCCACGACACACATTCTGCTGTGCTGTGTGGGTGTGCAAGGAGCCAGGCAAGCAGTGCAAGGAGTGGGGCACTGCCTGCTGTCATACTGCAGGGGGTTGTGTGCATGTTAGAGGGTATTAACATGTAGGCAAACGGGATGGGACACCTGAGCTGCACATCAGGGACAGGAACAAGCTGGGCAATGGTGAGGAAACTGGCATTCCCTCTGTGCTACACAGACCTGTGAGGAATGATCTTCCACAGGAGCAGATGGACAAAAGATTTAAGCAGTAAGGCCAACATCACAGAACCAGTGCTTTCTTCCCATTTCACAGACAGGAAGGAATGTCACAAAGGCATCTCTAACAATTACCACATATGCACATGTGTCTTTGTGACCCAGCAGTTGGCTCTGGGCAGGCACCTGGAAGACCTGGGCCAGTCCTACCCCACAACCGCAACACCCGGCTCCCCATCTCTCCATACTGCCCAGCTGAGTGTGCCCCAAGGGCTGCTTGCTAACAGGTGTTCATGGGAGGAAGGCAAGGGACAGCATGGCCACTGCCCACGGTCATCTGCATGTACAACCCTGGGAAGAGCCTGCCCACCAACAGGTGGTTCCACCTTAAATGGAAAGTCAAAAAGAAGCAGAAGGCCAAGGAAGAAGTGGAGGTTCAGGGTCCTGTGTACTGGGGAGGAGGAGCAGTGAGCCTCTGGCTGCAAACAGAGGATGGCCAGTGATGTGCTGCTCCCTGTCCCTGGGAGGGAAGCACCTGCAGGGTCGTAGAACACGCTGTCGGGGTTAATGGAGGCCTCATAGGGCGGCGGTGGATCATCAGGCTGGTCGATGTCTGGGTACTTGTATGCGGTGTAGGGAGGAGGAGGGTCGTGGAAGTGGAACGTGCCGCCTTCTCCATCGTCAGAAAGGTGTAGGGGCGTGAGGCCGGTGCCGAACCCATCTGGGCCATAATCAAAGCCGGGGATCCTCCGGCCGAGGTTGAAGTGGTGCACTGAGCAACAGCAGGGAGAGACGGGCAACAGCTGAGTCACCCCAGAGGCCCACAGCATCTGACATCCCGACTGTCACACTTGTGTGCCCAGCTGCCCACATGAGAGCCCTGAAGCTCTGATGCGGACCCCCCCTCCTTCAGAAAGTCCCTGCCCCTCACCCATGTGCAACCCATCATGACATCCTGCCACTTGCACCGCCCAGTCCTCACCACACCTCTCCAGCTTGAGTGTCTTTGTAGATGACTAGGTGAAAACTGAGGGTCTGTGGAAGGGCTGTGCTGTGAGGCCCCCAACTGCAGCTGGCACAGTCCCTTTGTATTCCTACCACCTTGATGTGGGGCCCTCCCCGGAGGGTCTGTACCCATCCCACTGCTCCCCACACAGACTGGGGACTGGGCGCTAGGGAGCACAGCTTGCTCACTGACACAAGGTGATTCCAGCAGCCCTATGGAGGGCACAGGCCACAGCAGAGAACTCTCTTGCTGCAGTGAACTTGGGCTGAGGAGGGCCAAGTCACACTCTAAGTTGCCTGACATTCACGGGCGTCTGCTGCTCTGCCCTCTCTGCCCACGGCAGGTGGCCCCGCTCATGGTCCAGGCCGTCAGAAAAGGTAACATCAACTATCTAAACATACAGCAGCAGCTGCCTGTCCTGTTTCAAGGTCTGGAGGGCCGGGGAGCCTGGGGGCAGCTGGCACTGAGGGCACACCCCTCCCTCCACACATCCACGGCCTGATTTTGGGTCCCAAGGACAGCTCCTCTAGTTTCCCAGGTGTGCACTCAGCCCAGGAGCAGGTGAGTGGGTGGGACAGGGACACCCCACCAGGGCACCCCTATCATCTACACCCTCTTGCCTGTTCCCTTGCCCCCCCTTCCTACTTCCAGTACCCTCTCACCCTAAAGAGGACACAGCCCAGAGCAGGGCCCCCGCTGTGGCTATTATAGGTAGAGCCAAGCACACTCACAGTTTGCTCCAATCAGGGACTCAATGCGCTCCCGGCGCCTCTGGCGAAGCCGGTGGACCATGAAAAGCAGAAGCGACAGGATGAGGAAGGAGGAGATGCAGCTAACGATCAGACGCATCCCACTGGCCATGGAGTCAAACAGGCTGTTGCCATCTGTTACAAGGAGAGGAAAGAAATCGGCTGTTCTCAGAAAAGGAGAGCCTGATCCCCAGTGCTTAGTGCTACGGGAAGGCCACAGCCCTCCACCACCAGGCATCTATGTGGAAAAGGCAACTTGCTTCCTGATTCCCTGCACTTGACGTCTTAGGAGAGATGGGAAAAATGAAAACAGCTGAAAGTCAAGAATACTGTGGTTACATCAAAGGAGAGAAGCAAATCATGGGCCAGGAAAGATGTTTTACCTTCCAGTCTAGCACTCCTAAGTGCCAGGCAATGCGCCCCTTCTGCCTAAAAGCTGGCGGGTGCTGTGTTATGGGCCCCTGTGTCCCCAACCATATAGTACAAAATCAGGCAGATACGACCGAGCCACTGGACTCTAGACCAGGGATGCTCACCTGGGCGACTCTGCAACTTCCAGGGAACATTTGGCAATGCCTGGAGACTCTTTTGGTCATCATCAACCACTTGAGGGGTGGAGGCACTACTGGCATCTAGTGGGTAGAGGCCAGGGATGCTGCTCAACATCCTGCTATGCACAAGAAAGCCCCACATCACAGCACTCGGCCCCAAATGTTGACAGTTCCACCCTGCCTTACCCTGGCGCACACCGGTGCTGGTTAGGTGCTTGCTATGGAGCTGCTGTGCACAGATGGTGATCATGGGATGAGGGGTGAGGGAAGAGAACTTGCACTGGCTGAGTGCCTACAGTGTGACGGACATCTCCAGAGGCTCCTACCTAGATGAGATGAGCCACTCACACCAAGTCACAGAAGAGCAGAACCAGGAAGTGGTCCCAGGAACACCTGCCTCCACAAACCCAGAGGGAAGGCCAGGGAGGCTTCAGTGCAGGGGGGGGGGGGCAGGCACAGCGAGGAAGCGACCTATAGCCACTGGAAGCAGGACTCTGTGTGGGTGTAAGGGCCAAGGACTATCGTATCAATCCATACCAATGCAGATGGTCAGAGCTCACACTTGCCCTCCTCCCACGGGAGCCAGAAAGCTTCCCTCAAAGCTGCATTTATTGCTGACAACACTTGGGAAGTAAATATGTGGAAATGATACATTCTCTCACCAATTAGCTGCTTTTTTTGGTGCCTCTGATCCTCTTCCAGACTCAAGGGAACATTTTGTCTCTGTCTGTGGGAGGAAGTCTGTCAGCCCAGGGGGGCTACTGACATGTCTATTAATTGGTGGTCAGCTCAGAGATCCCAAGGGAGCACCTAAAGGAGCAGCCCCTTTGCAATGACTCTTAATCACTTCTAAAATAAACCCAAGGACACAGTCAAGGTCCCTGACCATTCCTCCATGATGATTACCAGGAAGGAGGAAGCATCTCCTAGAAGAAAGTCACCTGCAGTCAGACACAAAGACAGCACTGTTCTAGGGTCAGAAGTCAAAGATCCCTGGGGACTCGCCACAACTGGTCCCTCCATGGGGCTCTGGACAGTACCAGACGGGGCTGTGTTCTGTCTTCCAGGCTACTGGTCCTTAGTTAACCCTTGGGCCCCAGAGGACATGTCTTGCTGGGGAAGATGCTGTTGCAACTGAAGGTGCCCTGAAGTTCACCTGGCCTGGCCCTTGGTCTGATGCTTGAGCCATCCCAGGTCCTTTTCACGCAGCTGCCCAGTCTGTGCATGAAGAACTTCAGTGATCAGGAACTTAACCATTTCACTGAGCTTGGTTACATGGTTAATGGTTTCAAATCTCCGTCAGAGATGGGAGGTGAAACAGAAGCTCAGCAGGAATCAGAGGCCAATGCCCTGGATTCTAACGTGGGCTCTGCTCCTGGCAGCTGCTCTGCTGGGCACCTCGTCTCACCTCTTGGGAGCCTTGTGACCCCAGGCTTCCCCAGGGCACCAGTGCAGGACGGGAATGGAGAGCACCAGTTGCTCTGTGCCTCAGCCACCCTCAGAGCTGGCAATTCTGTTATTTTCATCTTCCATTAGGTGTGGTGGCCCAAGTGCATTCAATTTGTTTCCCTAGTGACCAGTTGAACATCTTTTCAGCTGTTTGGCTGCCATCATGTGTCTTCTTTGGTGAAGTGTCGTATTAAATCTTCTCCCCACTTTTTAAAAAAAAAGTTTATTTATTTATTTTGAGAAAGAGAGAGAGCATGTCTAGGTGCAAGAGGGGGTGGGGCAGAGAGAAAGGCAGAGACAGAATCCCAAGCAGGCTCCACACTGTCAGTGCAGAGCCCAATGTGGGGCTTGAACCCACAAACTGTGAGAGAGACCATGACCTGAGCTGAAATCAAGAGTCGGATGCTCAATTGAGCCACCCAGGCACCCCTCCCCACTTTTTAATAGGGTGGTTTCTTATTATTGGGGTTTGTAGAGTCTTTATATACTCTGAATAGAAGACTCTGACTTGTGTTTTGCAAATATTTTTTCTCTGCTGGTGGCTCATCTTTTCATTTCCTTAAGCAACTTTCAAAAGCAGAAGTTTTCAATTTTGATGAAGTCCAATTTATCAATTTTTCTTTTTTGGATCATGCTTTTGATGTCAGCTATAAATGTTGCCTATCCCAAGGTCACAAAGATTTTTGTTTTCTTTTAACAGACTTTATTTTTTTAGAGCCTATATTTTCTTCTAGAAGTTTCTGAATTTTGAGTCAATTAAAAATTTTTTTTAATTTAAGGTTATTTATTTAGAAAGAGAGACAGAGAGAGAGAGAGAGAGAGAGAGAGACAGAGAGAGAGAGAATGGGAGAGCAGGGGAGGGGCAGAGAGAGAAGGAGAGACAGAATCCCAAGCAGGCTCTGTACTGTCAGCACAGAGCCCGATGTGGGGCTTGATCCCATGAACCACGATCATGACCTGAGCCGAAATTAAGAGTCAGATGCTTAACTGACTGAGCCACCCAGGTGTCCCTTAAGTTAATTTTTATACATAGTAGAATGTGTAGTTAAAGATATGTATGTGTATATATGTGTGTGTATATTTGCATATGGATGTAAAATTTTCCAGCACCATTTGTTGAAAGATTATCCTTTCTCTATTTAATTGTTTTTGTACCGTTGTCAAATATCAGTTGACCATATAAGTGTGGGACTATTTCTAGACTCTATTCTAGAGTCCACTGATCTATATATCTCTTGATAATTCTGCAATGTTTTGTTTACCAGGACTGTACACTAAGTTTTACATCAGGTACCATGAATCCTCTAACTTATTAAAAACTGTTTTGGCTATTCTAATTCCTCTGCCATTCTACATAAATTTTAGAATCAGTCTGTCAATGTCTGCCAAAAGTCTGCTGGAATTTTGGTTGGGACTGCACTGTATCCATAGATAATTTGGGGGAATTAACTGTATAACGATATTGAGTCTTATGATCCATGAACATGGTACACCTCTCCTTTTATTTACACCTTTGATTTCTTTCATCAGTATTTTATGATTTGTAGCATACAGACTGCACATATTGGTAGGGATTATACCAAGGATTTCATGGTTTTGGTACTACTGTAAATGGTACTTTTCTTAGAAATTTCCATTTCCAACTGTTCATAGGCAGTATATATAAAAACAATGTAGTTTTATATATTGACCTTGTATCTGGAGACCCTGCTAAAGACACTTATTAGTTTTGGTATCTTTCCTGTAGATCCTCTGGGATTTCCTATGCAGACAATCATGTCATCTACTAAAAAAGATTATTTCACTTTTCTCTTCTGGTCTGGATACCACTTCATTTTCGGCATTGCCCTTGACCTCTTGAACAACCCTAAACAGAATAAGAGCAGATATCCTTACCTTATTGAAGGGGATACTTTCCCAAAGTCCCCAGTTTGGGTGGCAGTGTCTCTGTCCTTTTTGGAATACAGGCATTTCCCAGGAGAAAATGCTCCAACCTGGGAAGCAGTCAGGAGCCTGCAAAAGTAAGGCTGAAGCAAGAGGCAAGGAGAGGCCCTGGATAAGCTGCTCTGGCAGCACAGGAGAATGGCCTACAGCAGCTATGGTCTCATCCAGAGGCCCTGAAAGCCCTGCTCTGCTGAGAAGTCCTCAGTGTTGGTTAGGCTCTACAGGCCTTATATATATCTAATCATTCTTACAAAGCTTGGATGGAGAGGTAAGGCAACACTGGTAGACTCCTAAGAAATGGAATGAGAAGTCCAGGTGATGTGACTTGTGAAAGCCAGAGTTTGACTCATGTGGAAAATAAGTGAGTTGGAGGCTCAGAGTGATGTGGCCAGGACACAGACCTGGTAAACAATGACTAGGTGCTTGTCAGAATCCCATAGGAATTCATCCTACACAAGAGGTAGCATCTACCATGTGGGATAGGGAGGCCCAAGTATACTTTCACTGAACTCCATGTTCCCTGATGGCTCCATATCTGACTGCACGTTTGGGACGTGTGCCAGAGTGCCCCATTTGGCTAAATCTCAGATACCGCTGACATTACTTTGCCCTCTCCCCAGAAGCCTTCCTGGCATGCAGGACATTGACAGCTCTCTACTCAAGGAGAGCTCTTGTTGTTGTGGCCCTCACGGGCTAACTCTAGCTGTTGCACCAGCACTAGGCAAACGGTATCTCCTTCACAGGGGCCCTGGACGTTGGAGATGGCCTCCCTGCCCTGCCCAAGCTGTTCATCTACAGGGTCCACAAGCTCAGGAACAGCCACAAGTCCCTGCTCTCTCATATTGCAGCAGCCAAGATAAAAAACAAATTCATGCTTTTGATTTACATTTCTCTTAAGATCATGAATTTATAGAGATGCCAACTGCACTGGTGTGGAGAACAATCCAGCATGCTGTATGGAGTGTGATGCCCACTCATGGTCCTACAGATTACGTTGCTATCTGTTGTTGCTCTTTAGTGTGTGTGTGTACGTGGAAAAGGAAGGAAGAGGGTTATCCAGAGACCACATGCCTACAGAGTGTCTAACCACAAAGCACCACCTGGTAGAAAGGAGTTTTCTCTTGAAATTGAGGATAATATTTAATCTTTTTCTTGAAGATTTTAACAGTAAAAATCGAGGACTATAAGCAATAAAAAGTGTCATTATCCTCCAGATCACCATAGCCAAGAAAGAGCTCAAGTAGGGACATAAGCCTTGAGAAAGACAGGCCAGGTCTGAAGCTATCATTTACAACTGATTCATGAACAGACACTCATACTCAAGTCAAAGTTCACTGGTGCACAATACCTATTACCTGAGAGCTGACATGAGCCAACTTGAGAGGTGGCAGTTAGAGGAAGCTGGGTCATATGACACATACATGCCCACAAGAGTAATTGGCCAGCTCTGTGAACAAATGCTGCCACTGATGCTATGCCATGTGCCATGAGCTCTCATAAGTCCCCACCATTGAGAAAGCAAAAATACATGTAGGCTCCAGCTTGGAACAGGGAGGCTGACTCGTGACCCACCATCAGTCTCACCTGGGTCCAGGCACATGAACTTGCAGCACTCCTTGGGGTCCTTGCGGTACTGCTGGCAGCCCTGGGGCCTCTCACAGAGGGCAGCCACACACATCTCAGGCTCCCCACCGTGGCAGGTGCAGCTCAGGCATGGGTCGTCTCCTTTGGGGGTGAAATAGAACCCTTCATCCACCACATTGTCCTTGATGTCAACACATGTTTGACCTGCAACAAACCAAACACACACATGCCTATTACATATGCATTATCAGCAGGAGCCCTGACTCTCTCCACCTGGGGGGCAGATGACAACAGAGGAGTTGGCAAGATCAACCTGGGAGCCCTCCCAGTGCTGGAGTGTGTGAGTCTGCCCCATGGCCGCAGGGAGTGGCTATCTGAGAAAGGTCACTACAGCTCACTATTAGGACAAAGCACACCTGGCCATGAGCCCAGACAGCTACGAGAGAGAAGAGTGCTAGATTCCGGGGAAAAGCCCATGGAGAAGGGTTTGCTTTTAAGTGTTTGCCTAAGCAGTTTACTTAGAGGTTTCCTCAACTTTAAGATGCAGCTGCCATGTCTATTAACCATTTTGTGACACATTTGAGAATGTGTCTCAAATGAGTCTCCCGAGAAGCTGCTAGTTCTGCTTGTGAAGACATTTCACCAGTCCTAAGACAGACACATTGAACTGTATGCAGAGCTGACCTGGGGCTAGAGAAAGAGAAACAGCCATGGCCAGAGACAAGAGGGAGTTGAGAAGTCAGACTTTTTCTGCCAAAGTCAGCAAGCAGACACAACAGATGCCTGGGGGAAGGGATGAGTGATGAGGCAGGGGCAGTTCTCCAAAAGATACATGCTCGGTGAAAAGCAAAGGGACATAAGAAGTCTGTTTCAGTGTCTAAATGGAATAGAGATGTCTAGAAAAACTCATCAGAAATCCCACAACCAGGGGTCTGTGCCTCACTTTAAGACTGGCTACATAACTCATGTGGTCAGAAATCTACATAACTCATGTGGTCAGAAATTTTCAGGGCAAGAAACTCACGTAGAATTGTTCTCTGCTAGAAGAGAAAAAGAATGAAGAAAAATGAGCAGCTTTCAGAGAAATGCAGGACACCATCAAGTGCACCATCACAGACAAAACTCAAGTACCAGAAAGAGAAGAGAGTGGAAAAAGAAGAAATATCTGAAGAAGTAAGGGCTGAAAACCTGACGAATTCATTGAAAAACAAAACCTATATATGTAGGAAGCATAACAAACTCCAAGTTGGATAAATGCACAAAACCTAAACACATCCAACACATCATAGTAAAAGTGCTAAAGCTGGAGAAAAGGTGAAAACCTTAAAAACAGCAAACCAGAAATGACTTGTTACTGATAAGAGGACCCTCAGAAGACTAACAGCTGACTTCTCAGCAGAAAGAACAGAGGCAAGAAGGCAGTGGGTAACATAACAATGGTGCTCAAAGAAAAAACCGTCAACTAAGAATCCCATATCCAGCAAACCCAGCTTTCCAAACTTGACAGCAAAATAAAGACTTTCCCCAGAGAGACAAGACCCGAGAAATTTGTTGCTTTCACACTCACCTTACAAGAAATACCAAAGGAAGCCATTTTTTTAACCCCCCCTAAGGGAAGTTCTTCAGGCTAAAAGCAAGTGACCCTCAGAGAAGAATTTGAGTCCATACAAAAAAAAAAAAAAAAAAAAAAAAAACAACAACAACAACAAAAAACACCAGAAAAGATAATTATGTAATTATGAAAGACAATATAAATGAGTATTTTTTTCCTCTTAACTGACTGAAAAGGCAATTCTATAAAATACTGTCTTTATATAATGTTGTATTGGGCTTCTAACATATAGAAATGTAATGTACGTGTTTGCCAATAAAGCCCAAAGGAGGTGTGTGGAAGCAAAGCTGCTGTGGGCTAATACAATGACTGGAGGTGATAATTAATAACCACATATTGTTGGTTTGTAACACTAACAGACCTAATGTATGTAATAGTATTACTATAGAAAAAGGGAAAGGAAATGGAGTTATACAGAGGTAACATTTCACATATCACTGAAATGAACCTTACATCGATATGAATAAAATATATATGGCAAAATGCATATGTACACGTACATGGAATTAGTGGTTATAGTTGCACTTACCTGTGAATAAACTAAAGTGCTGAATGGTATACTTTAAATGGGGGATTTGTAAGGTATAGAATCTTGGATTGAGAGTAACTTGTTTTGCGAGTGTTCCACAAGACTAGCAAACATTTCTAATAAATTTTAACTTGATAAACAAATGATAACTTGCAATACGATACTGAATGTCACATGATCACAAAAAGAGTCAATGGTTCTTCTATCTCTTTCTCTCCCTGCAGGATTGTGGGTGATCATATCCTATGCTCAGACGCTCGGTCTCAGGCTATCGTGTTTGCAGTAATCGGTGATTTTTCAGAACGTTGGAAGGTGCCCACACTGGCACTACTGTATTTTTTGTCACTTCAAAGCACCTATGGACAGTCCTTTGCTTTTCCATACAAGAATACGCTTAGGAATGCCTTGCTTCATTCTAGGTAGGTCAGGCTGCCTGCAGATACAGACCCTTTCTTCTCCTGCCTTATTGCCAGTTACATTAAATACAGTATATGACAAGAGTTTATTAATACTGTTCTGTAGTCAACATCTGTGCGAACATATGCAATGGCCCCCATGCAGAAAAAGATTCCATTGAGGCAACAGATAACAGCGATTCCGTTAGTGATAATGAAAGTTATCTTACATGATAACCCTCCTCTATCCTGTCTCCCTCACACCAGCCATGAAAGTTTTCAAAGGTAAGTGTAGGTTAATTTATTTTTCTTTATATTCTGTGTTTTATTATTCTGTACTATATTATAGTATTGTAATAATTTTTATATGAATATTTTTGGGTTGCAGAACAAATCACCTGAGTTTCCATGATTTCTTATGGGGAAATTTGATATACAGTGCTTTGGATTATGAGCATGTTTCTGGAACAAATTATGCTTGCAAACCAAGGTTTCACTGTGTGTGAATTTTATCTCGATAAAGATGTTAAAAAAAATGATGGCTGAAGATCTTTCCATAATTAATCAAACACATAAATCCCCAGGGATCCTAAAAGGACAAATAAAAATAAATCAGTAACAGTGTGATGAAATCTCAGTGTATCAACAAAGAGAAACTCTCAAAAGCAACAAGAGAGATGAAGATTACCTACTGTTCTGTGTTCCTTTAGGTAGGCCAGTCAGGTGTGGCCACAAGAGAAGCGACAAGGGAGGCACAGGAAAACAAAGAGTATTATACTCATAGGTCCTGAACCGACAGAGTCCTTGCATGCCAAGAGGGATCACACAGGAAGAGCACCAAGGGTGCTGCTCAACCAAGTGGGTGGGGAGCAGAGAAGGAGCGAGGACCCACAGCAAGAGCTTTACTGGGGGTCAGGGCAGAGAACACAAGTAAAAGCAGGAGGGGATTTCACTGGGGCATTTGAAACGTCACTAGGTCACAGACAGGGAAGGAACAAGAATGGGAACTTATGGCAGAGGCCAACCTTATTACACTGGGGCCCCTGGCCACCTGGATGGGGTGCTCATAGCAAGTAATAAGTTTTAAAATTTATAATGCACCTACAAGGAAAACCAAGGAAAGGTATACAACAGTTCAGAACAAGGACAGGCAGAAACAATAAAATAACATCTCCAAAGTTTTGAGAAAAAGTAACTGTTAACCTACAAATCTATACCCAGATAAACTAACATTCAGGATTGGAGGCAAAAATTACAGACTTTTCACACAGAGAGTAACAGAGTGTAACACTAACAACACAACCTCTTCTCAAAGAGCTGCTGAAGAATACATTTGAGAGATACAAAGCCAAACGCAGAAAGAAGTGGGGTGCAAGAGGAAATAATAAATAAGAAACTGATAAACATATAAGCAAATATATATATAAATGCTAACTTCATAAAACAAGTGATTCATTTAAGAAGTGTTGAAACAGGGGTGCCTGGGTGGCTCAGTTGGTTAAGCGTCCAACTCTTTTCTCTTTTTTTTTTATGTTTGTTTATTTCTGAGAGAGAGAAAAAGAGAGCAAGCAGGGGAGGGGCAGAGAGAATCAGAAGAAGAATCAGAAGCAGGCTCCGGGCTCTGAGTTGTAAGCCCAGAGCCCAATGCGGGGCTCAAACCTACAGACCGCGAGACCATGACCTGAGCTGAAGTCAGACGCTTAACTGACTGAGCCACCCAAGCGCCCCTCTTTTTTTAAAGTTTATTTATTTTGAGAGAGGAAGAGGGAGAGCTTACACATGTAAGCAGGGGAAGGGCAGAGAGAGAGGAGGAGAGAGAATCCCAAGCAGGCTCCATGCTGTTAGCGCAGAGGCCAGTGGGGGGGGCTCCACCTCATGAACCATGAGATCATGGTTCTGAGGCGAGATCAAGAGTCAGACACTAAACAGACTGAGCCACCCAGGGGCCTCAAGCATCTGACTCTTGACTTCAGATCAGGTCATGATCTCATGGTTCATGGGATCAAGCCCCATTTCTGGCTCTATGCTGACAGTGCCAAGCCTGCTTGGGATTCTCTCTCTCTCTTCCTCTCTCTCTCTCTCTCTCTCTCTCTCTCTCTCAAAAATAAGCATAAAAAAAAATAAAAGAAATGTAAAACAAAGTAAAATGAAAGTAACAGACAACATGTATACCCATACTTGAAGCTGGGGAACAACTAGAGCTAAAGCAATATAAAGTCTTTGTATTAACCAGGTGGAAGTTAGAGGCACTGTCTTTAGATTTAAAAAACAAATCAATTATGCCCTTTAAAAATGTAAGGATAACCACTAACAGGAAAGGCAGATATAATTTCTGAACCAGTATAAGAAAAAAAGAGACTAGAGAAAAGTTGATTAATCTCATATGAGTCAGTAAAAGATTTTAAAAAACAAGCAAAATTCTGGGTAAAGAGCACAGAACAAGGTGCTAAAATCAACTTGAAGACTTAATTAAAAGAGTACAAAAAGACATATTAAAAGGAAGCTAGCACAAAAATATTATGTAATAATAAAAATAGTTCATATATATTGAGAGCTTTCTCTATGCCAAGGACTATTCTTTGCACTGAGCATATGCTAACGATCTCTCCCAACAACACAGTGAGGTGGGTGCTCTACTACCCCCTGGTTCCTAATGTGGAACCCAAGGACAGAGCTCAAGAAATTGCCCAAAGCCAAATCTGGATTTAGTCTGGCTATCTATTAAGCCTCTTAACACCATTTTGTAGCTACCACTAGAAAAGAAGTAAGACTTTAAGCAAAGCTAACAAAAACTACTATGGATAAAAAGGGATTGTTAACATCATGATAAAAAGGTTCAATTCATCAAAAAGATATAATAATTATGAATACTTATGCCCCCAGTAACATGATCTCAAGACAAATAAAGCTAAAATTAGAGAATCATCAGGGAAGAAGGGATAAATCCACATCCACAGTGAGAGATTCAAAATATATCTCTTTTTAACAATTGGCGTATCATGCAACCAAAACAGACCTGAACAATCCAAGAGTTTAAGCACATATGGAACAGTAACAAAAATTCTAACAAAAGAACATGGGAATGACTTCCTGGAAAGGAGAAATATACTGACTAGTTAGGGATAGGAAGCATCTTCTGGAGGTTGGGAATATTCCACATCTTGATTTGGGAAGTGGTTATACATGTGTACAAATTCATGAAACTTGCATTTAAGGGAAAACTTTGCATACAGGGAAACTAAACTTTAAATGCCTTATGTTGGAAAAAACTAAAAATTAAGGAGATAAGGATCTAACTCCAGAAGATGGAAAAAGAAAAGGGTAAACTTAACAAAAGTAAAAGGATAGAAATTAACAGCAGAAAACAATAGCACAGAAAACACATACACAACAATGACAATCAGTTACTATCCAAAGCTGGTTATTTACAAAGATGAATCAAAGAGTCAAATCTTCCCTAAGACTAATCAACGAAAAAGGAGGAAAGCATAAATATTAGGAACCAGGGGAGCCTGGTGGCTCAGTCAGTTAAGCGTCTGATTCAGGCTCAGGTCATGATCTCGCGGTGAGTTTGAGCCCCACGTTGGTCTCTGTGCTGACAGCTCAGAGCGTGGAGCCTTCTTCAGATTCTGTGTCTCCCTCTCTCTCTGCCCCTCCTACTCATACTCTGTCTTTTTCTGTCTCAAAAATAAACATTAAAAAAACAAAAGGAATAAAAAGGTCATAATAATAAACATGAATGTTTCAAAAATCTTAAGAGAATGCAGAGAGAATTATATGTACAAAAATGAATTAGAAAATGTAGACATATAGGCAATGCCATAGATAAATAGGACTTACCAAATTGACTCAAAAAGAGCCAGAAAACTTGAGTATGTCCATAATCATTAAAACAACTAAATTAGTATCAAAGATCTACATCCAAAATACACACACACACACACACACACACACACACACGTCTTAGCTCTGTTCACTGAAAGGGCATGAAAGTCATGAGCATAACTAGTGCCTAGGTCCTTAAGGCTCTTTGGAAAAAGTTTGAGTCAAGAGAGTACAAGATGAACTAGAAAAAGAAAGCAAACAGAAGGAAATAATAAAGAGCAATAATCAAGTGAAATTGAAAAAAGAGAAAAATCAATGAATCAAAAAGCTGCTTCTTTAAGAAAATCAACCAAATCGATAAACCTCTCAAGACTGACAAAATCAAAATGGGAGAAACACAGATTACCAAGAGCAAGAATGAAACAGGGATTATTACTATAAATCCTGCAACCATAAGAAGGTTAATAAGAGAATACTATGTATAACTTTATGCTCATAAATTTGAATACTTACAAGAAATGAATCAATTCTTTGAAAACCACAAACTATCAAAAATTCACTCAACATGAAACAGACAATCCAAACTGTCTTATAACCATCAAATAAGTTGAATCCATAATTTAAAAACTCCCCGCAAAAGAAATCTCAGGCCCAATGGTTTCACTGGAGAATTCTACCACAAGTGGGTACAGTTATAAAGGAATAATAGGGAAGATCTTTATGGTGTTAGAACTACTCATATCTTGACTATGTTACAGGAACCTACACAAGTAATAAAATTCTATAGCTCTCTCTCTCTCTCTCTCTCTCTCTCTCTCTCTCTCTCTCTCTCATACACACACACACACACACAAATGAGTACAAGTAAAACTAGAGATGTCTAAGTAAGTCAGTGGATTGTGTCCAAGTCAATATCCTGGCTGTGATATTATACTATAGTTTTGCAAAATGTTCCCATTTGGGGAAATCAGGCAAAATGCATAAGGGATCTCTCTGTCTTATTTCCTTTAAATGCATCTGAACCTACAGTATTTCAATAAATAATGTCAAAAAGGGGGGGGGGCGCCTGGGCGGCTCAGTCAGTTAAGCATCCGACTTCGGCTCAGGTCATGATCTCACTGCTTTTGTGTTTGAACCCTGCATCGGGTTCTGTGCTGATGGTTTAGAGCCTGGAGCCTGCTTCAGATTCGTGTCTCCATCTCCCTCTGCCCCTTCCCCACTCACACTATGTCTCTCTCAAAATTAAATAAATATTTTTTTAAAAAGCCAGCATAAATGGATCAAATTAAGCATAAAAATAATGGTACTGATGAATTATAACCCAGCTAATGTAATAAAAATCCAAGAGTGCATTCTTTTTTTTTTTTTTTTAATGTTTATGTTTATTTTTGAGACAGAGAAAGACACAGCATGAACGGGGGAGGGGCAGAGAGAGAGGGAGACACAGAATCGGAAGTGGGCTCCAGGCTCTGAGCCATCAGCCCAGAGCCTGACGCGGGGATCAAACTCACAGACCGCGAGATCGTGACCTGAGCCGAAGTCGGACGCTCAACCGACTGAGCCACCCAGGCGCCCCTCCAAGAGTGCATTCTAATACAAATAAAGAAATTAATCAATGGGGTAAAGGGGAACGCTTTTCCTTACAAAAGAATGCCAACTAGTAAATATGGAAGAAATGAAAGAGTTAGAAAATTGCCAATACATGCTTAACATCAGTGGGTACAAGTTTGATGAGGAACAGGAATTTTACATAGTTTCAAAGTATCTCTCCACATATTATTTATTAATTTAAAAAAGGGAAAAACCGGAACTTCACAGTGGAAAAATCTGGCAGGCATAACTTTAATCCAGGGATCAAAGTTAATGTCACCAACATCAGGGCAAAGTGATACCATATGCCTCATGATTTGATATATCTAAGAAGTTAAATACACAGACAATGGCCAGGCCATACATGACAACAGAGCTCTGACCCACCACTTCTGCAGCAATCAGCCCAGAACATTCAGGATTTGGTCAATGACAGCCAGCTTCCCTGCTTTTCCTTCCACACTTCCAGGGCAGGAACCAGCAGAGAAAGCCAAATATGCTCCTCAAACCAATCACCTCAACTGGCTGGCTTTTTTTTTTTCAATTTTTTAAATGTTTTTTATTTTTGGGGGTGCCTGGGTGGCTCAGTCGGTTAAGCATCCAACTTCAGCTCAGGTCATGATCTCACAGTCCATGAGTTCGAGTCCCACATCGGGCTCTGTGCGACAGCTCAGAGTCTGGAGACTGCTTTGGATTCTGTGTCTCCTTCTCTCTCTGTCCCCCGCTCCTTGTGCTCTGTCTCTCTCTCTATCAAAAATAAAAATTAAAAAAAATGTTTTTTATTTTTGAGAGAGACAGAGCACGAGTGGGGGACAGGAAGAGAGAGAAGGAGACACAGAAACAGTAGCAGGCTCCAGGCTCTGAGCTGTCAGCACAGAGTCTGACGCGGGGCTCAAACCCATAAACCATGAGATCATGACCTGAGCTGAAGTCGGACACTTAACCACCGGAGCCACCCAGGTACCCCTCAACTGGCTGGCTTCTAGTCAGCTTGGTCCCAGTTTCCCATGCCAACCGCCTCCAAGGAGGCACACACCAGGAGCCTTTAGGGCACTGGTGAAAACCCCCGGGTGTTGGATCCACAACTCCAGCTGGAGGCGGGACAGATGCACTTGTGAAGCCCACACACTCTAGGACATCTGCAAGAGACAGACTCTCTAAAGAATGGCCCAAAGGGAAGATCTAAAGCAGAAGGGAGAGCAGACATTAAGAGCCCTCTGGAAAACCAATCCACCCAGACACAAGGAATCTACTGAATATGAAGGCTGGGGAGTATGGAGGGTATCCACAGTACAGCCCAAATCCTGCCCAGACTGATCCCTGCCACCATTACTGTAAAGACTCTTCTACACAAAAGTCCTATCAGAAGGAAAGAAAGGCAAGGAGCGCCTGGGTGGCTCAGTTGGTTAAGCAACCGACTTCGGGTCAGGTCATGATCTCACAGTTTGTGAGTTCGAGCCCCGCATAGGGCTCTATGCTGACAGCTCAGAGCCTGGAGCCTACTTCAGATTCTATGTCTCCCCCTCTCTCTACCCCTCCCCTGCTCACGCTCTGTGTCTCTCTGTCTGTCAATAACAAATAAACGTTAAAAAAAAAAAAGAAAAGGCAGATAACATACATGATGGAAAATTCAGCAGAGAGATGAAAACTCAAGAATCAAATAGAAACACTAGAAATGAAAAACAGACAAAATGTAAAAAACAAACAGGTGAGGGGCGCCTGGGTGGCTCAGTCGGTTAAGCATCCGACTTCGGCTCAGGTCATGATCTCATTGGGAGTTTGAGCCCCGCGCTGGGCTCTGTGCTGACAGCTCAGAGCCTGGAGCCTGCTTCAGAGTCTGTGTCTCCTTCTCTCTCTGCCCCTCCCCACTTGTGCTCTGTCTCTCAAAAATAAATAAATGTAAAAAAAAAATTATTAAAAAAAAAAAAAACAAAAAAAACCCCAAAGAGGCGAAAAATGTCATTAGTGGGCTTATCAGCAGACTCGACACAGTAGAACATGGAAAGAAACAGTAAAACATATTAATAGAATTACTCAAACAGAGGCACGCCTGGGTGGCTCAGTCAGTTAAGCATCTGATTCTTGATTTAGGCTCAGGTCATGATCTCATGGTCGTGAGATCAAGCCCCACACTGACTCCTTGCTGAGCATGGAGCCTGCTTAAGATTCTCTCTCCCCTTCCCTCTGCCCCTCTTTTTTACCACTGGTGCATGCACGCTCTCTCCCTCTCTCTCAAAACAACAACAACAACAACAACAACAACAAAAAACAAAAAAAAAAAAAAAAGAAAAAAAGAAAAACCCAAAACAGAAAGGAAAACAAAACAAATTACTCAAACTGAAAGACAAAAAGGAAATTAAAGAAACACTATAACTAAATGCAGTGCATGATTCTGGACTGGATCCTGGACCAGGAAAAAAAAAAAGCTCTAAAGTATATTATTGAAACAACTGACAAATCGGTCATAACAAATCATAGATGACTGTAGGGCACCATACCCATGTTAAATGTCCTATTTTGATAATTGTGCTGCAGTTATAGAAGAGTGTGTCCTGGTTCTTAGGAACACGATAATTATTTAGGCCTCGAGGGCATAATATCTTCAATTTACTCTCAAATGGTTCAGAAGAAATACACTGAGAAAAAATGACGAGCAAACATGGCAAAATACAAGTAATTAGTGAATCTATGCAGGGGGCATATGAGAGGAAGTTCTTTATACCATTCTCACAACTTTTCCCTAAGTTTGAAATTACAGTGGACCCTTGAACAACGCAGGGTTTAGGGGCGCTGACCTCTGCATAGTTGAAAACCCATGTATAACTGCTGTCTCCCCAAAAATGTATGTACTAATAGTCTACTGTTGACCCAAAGTCCTACTGATAACATGATCATTAATACATATTTTGTATATATATTAAATACTGTATTCTTACAATAATCTGGAGAAAAGAAAATGTTATTAAGAAAATCATAAAGAAAAGAAACTATGTTTACAATAGTGTTACTGTATTTACTGAAAAAAATCCATGTATAAGCGGATTTAAACCAGTGTTGTTCAAGGATCAAACTGTGTATCAAGAATTTTTTTTTGATTATTTATTTTTGAGACAATGCGAGAGACAGAGTGCAAGCAGTGGAGGCGCAGACAGAGGGAGACACAGAATCTGAAGCGGGCTCCAGGCTCCGAGCTGTCAGCCCAGAGCCCGACACAGGGCTCGAACTCACAAACCATGAGATCATGACCTGAACCGAAGTCGGAAGCTTAACCGACTGAGCCACTCAGGCGCCCCTCAACTGTGTATCTAAATACAAAATTAGAAAATCACCCTCCTCCCAGGCCCAGATGGTCTTAAAAAGTATGGTCTAGCAAATACTGAAGGACAAGATCATCCCCAACTTGTGCAAACGGACTTAGAGACTGGTAAAAAAGAATGCTTCCCAACTCATTTCATAAACTGAATACAAATATATTATAAAAACTAGTCAAGGAAAGCACAGAAAAGGACCATAACAGGCCAAGCTCACTTCTTAAAGGAGTTCAGAAATCCTAAATAAAATTATCAGCCAAGCAAAACCAGAACAGATACACAAAAACCCTGAGATGGTTTAATATCAGAGAATCTACTAATGTAAAAAAGTAAATGACAAATTAAATCATGTAACATAAACAAAACAGCAATATAAATCAGCAAAGAAGAAAAACCACGTAATCCCAATAAATGCAGAAAATGCATTTACATTTTTGTAATGTAGAAATTCTTGGCAAACTAGGAATACAAGGTACTTCCTTAACCTCAAATTTCCTCAGTCTTTTTAAAAATTTTTTTTAACATTTATTTATTTTTGAGAGACAGAGAGAGACAGAGCGCAAGCAGGGGAGGGGCAGAGAGAGAGGGAGACCCAGGATCCGAAACAGGCTCCAGGCCCTGAGCTGTCAGCATAGAGCTGGACATGGGGCTCAAACTCAAAGAATGTGAGATCATGACTTGAGCCAAAGTCCAACACTCAACCAACTGAGCCACCCAGGTGCCCTGGTATTTTCTCAACCTTAAAGAAAGTACCGCACCATATTTAATGCTGAAACATTAAAAGCTTTCCCTTATAGGTTGGGAGGATAAGAAAGCTCACTTTCTTCTAATCAACACTACACTAAAAACCTTGTACACTAAAAACACTTGTACACTAAAAACACTACACTAAAAACCTTGGCAAGTAAAGGAACACGAGGGGAAAACAGATAAAAAAATAAGTCAAAGATTTGAAAAAGGACACAAAAATGTCTAAATAGAAAATCTAGGAGAATCCAACCAAATAAAAATTCTAATAACGGAGCTCAGAAAAATGGATTCATGCTGAAGAAAAAAAAGGTCAAGAATTGACAACATAAGGGGCAAAAGCAAGGTAGAGAAGCCCACCACTAGCTAGGAGGATGTATCCCAAAGCTCCCGTAAAGACAGCGTGGTATCATCACGGACTGACAAACAGCCAAGGGTCAGAATGGAGCCCAGAAACAGGTTCAGACATCTATGAACCCCATGACAAATCAGCAGGCAAGGGGATGATGGTCCAAATTAATGGTGCTGAGATCATCGGCTGCAACCCAGCCTGCCTCACATGTGCCTCTGGATTCAATTCAGCCCTCCGCCCACTGCAGAGGGGCCTGGACGAGGAGCCCTGCCCTCAGTATGCACAACACACTGCAAGTCCCTGAGGCTGGAGGAGACCTTCATGTGGAATGTGGGCAAGTGAGCGGGAAGAGCAACAGGGAAAGACCATGGGCTGAGGTGAGGACTGGCCCAGCTGTGAAGTAAGCAGTCTTGGAAAGACCTAAGGAGAGTACGGATAGGTGACCAAGGCAGTCAGAGGTTCCAAGACCCCACAAGATGTAGCATGCCCTCTGTCACCATTCTCATTTAATCTCCTAACAACAATGAGGTGTGGAGGGCAGGAATTGTTACCTCTATCCTGGGAAAGAGAAAGGAGGGCTCATGGATAGCAACTGTTGCCCAGATTCCTGCCCTCCCCCCACGGCACCTGTGCCCCTTCAGAGTGGCGTGTGAGCCAGGCAAGGAGCTCCTGCCGCCCCACTGAGACATAGGGGTCTGGCTTGGTGCACTGTGATGTCAAAGTCTACTCAAGGTCAACACCAAGGTCCAGAGATCAGACAGCCACAAACTCATGAGAAGCATTACCTTACAGCTTACTAGGAGTACCGGAAGAGGTGGCTTACTTCTTTTACAGAGAAATGAAGATTTCTCATAGCAGTTCTCCGCATGCCAGCTGTGCAGGTCGTGGTGGCGGAGGGTGGGGAAGTGGAAGCACTGGAGCTGGGCGCAGAACACGTTGTCGCTTTCCGACATGGCCGAGGCAAAGATGGGGTCTGGGGGCAGGAACACCTCTGAGGAGCCTGTGGGAGAAATAACGTGATGTCAGCATACGTACCAATCACATGCAGTACTTGTGGGGACTAATGCCCCCCAAACTGGATCATCAAAGGGCCTGTGGGCCACCAAGTGCTAGCTGCACTGTGGTCAGGGCATTCATTCACGACCTCTCCTAGTTTCTATGAGCACAGCTCTGGACAACGTGAAGAGTAGAGTAGTGGGCCAAGACACGGTGGATTAAAAAGTATGAGTTCAGACAGATAAACAGACAAATAAACAGAGAAGGGAAGGGAAAGTCCTCTCTTACAACAGGGTATCTACTAGTAAAAGGAGAAGGGCTTGAAAAGGCGCTCACCGCACACACCCAGAACACACAGTTCAGGCAGGATTATGACTCCAATGCCCACCAGGGGTAGCAGCTGACCGGCTGAACTGGAAAGCACTGGCTCCCTGGGACCCCCTCCCAGCTCCAGGGAGACCTGTCGCTCACTGAACTCCTTCCTTCCGACCTGGGGATCAGGCAATCAGAAATCATGCTGCCCTGGCAGCCCAGGGTTGGGGTGCAGTGGTGTTGGGAGAGGGGGCCATGAACCCCTAAGCCTCTCTTCTGCAATGTTCCAGGAGATGTGGCTCTGGCCACACCTGGGGCACAGCACAGCCAGCCCCCAGAGTCCATTCTCTAGCTCAGAGAGCCCCCCAACAATGGACCACCAGAAGATTCCTTGAGGCTAACCCAGCCGTGGATCACTGGAGATACTCTCATTTTACTCAGATGGCAGTGCAGTTTACCCTTTAGCAGAAATGAGGCATTCCCATACATGCCTTTTGAACTCTATTTGCTCCCAACACGAAGCGTGCAGGTCAGTTTTGAAGACCCAGCCAGTTTGAAGGCAGGGCTTCATCCCACAGACACTGGGAACATGGCCACCCAGCTTCCTGACAAGGGTGGGAAGATGGGCTTTCAGGAAGCATGGCGGGATAGAAGCCCAGTCCCCAGCTGATACCCTTGGCTAGGGGATTTTGAGGCCCCAGTGGCTGGACTCACAGGAAGGCCATGCACAGAGGGCAGGGGAGGCGGCTGGGCTCTTTGCGGTGTCTTCTCACACCATTTGGGGAGCCTGCCTCCATTGCTAAGAGTGGGTGCTGCCTTGAGCACTGTTGTCTTTCCTTTGGGCCCCCTACTCCCCAACAAGGCTTCCTGCATCCCTTGTGTATCTTCTTCTTCTCCTTCAGATGCCCCTTCACCTGGGGAGTTGCCTCCCTTCTTAAAAACTGTTTTCTTGGGGCGCCTGGGTGGCTTAGTTGATTAAGCGTCCAACTTCGCCTCAGGTCACGATCTCACAGTTTGTTAGTTTGAGTGCTGCATCGGGCTCTGTGCTGACAGCTCAGAGCCTGGAGCCTGTTTTGGATTCTGAGTCTCATTCTCTCTGCCTCTCCCCCACTTGTGTTCTGTCTCTCAAAAACAAATAAATGTAAAAACTAAACAAACAGTTTTCTTCATTATTTGGCTTCTTGTCTTATAGGCCAAAAATGGAACAGATTCATCCTATCCTTTTTTTATTTTATTTTTTTAACGTTTATTTATTTTTGAGACAGAGAGAGACAGGGCATGAACGGGGGAGGGTCAGAGAGAAGGAGACACAGAATCTGAAACAGGCTCCAGGCTCTGAGCTGTCAGCACAGAGCCCGACGCGGGGCTCGAACTCACAGACCGCGAGATCATGACCTGAGCCGAAGTCGGCCGCTTAACCGACTGAGCCACCCAGGTGCCCCTCATCCCATCCTTTATAAAAGAAACAAGTCTTTAGCCATGAGTCTATCTGCCAGCCCAGAGCACAATTTCAGCGCATGACTGCAAAGCTCTGACCAAGGCCACAAATAAACTCTCAGGGTAGAGTCCCGGGACCTGGTCCTCACCTCCTGTACTTCCCCCAGCTGCCTGGAACCTGCCAGAGCCAAGTTGAGAGTGGAGGATGGGGTGGGGTGAGGGTGACTCAGGCTCCACCAAGCCACCAGATGAAGGGCATAGGGAGGGCTGAGGGGAGGGGGCTCCTCCCACCCGCTGGTGACCATGGGACCACCTGGGCCTCCTCACTCTGTGCTGGTCAGAAGCCCTATTTACCCTGAGATCATGGGGGGCTGCAGTTTCTTGGTGACTAAAAAGACCATTTCCTCTTTGCCAAACTTTAGTTCCTTTCAAGGCTTCATTTTATTTGCCCTCTCTATGGCATCTCATACCCCATTAAAAAAAAAATGTTCCATCCTTTCTCTGCCAGAAACTAAAGGAGGCTGATCTCCAAAACATTCAGTGTGGTCTTCAATTAGCATGTGCAGTGGGTTGAGGAACATCTGCCCCAAATTCATGGCCACCTGGAACCTCAGAATGTGACCTTATTTGGCTCTTGAGATGAAATCATCAGGAATTTGGGGTGGGTCCTAAATCCAAGAACCAGTGTCCTTACAGTAAGGGAGAAGGGAATGGCTATGGCAGATGGAGCCACTACACACTGGTGAAGAAGCAAGGAGGGACTCTTCTGGAGCCTTTGGAGGGAGGGCAGCCCTGCTGACACCTTTATTTTGAACTTCCACCTCCAGAACTGTGACAAAGTAAACTTGTGTTAAGCCAGAAATTCGAACTCTCTTTGGGCAGCCCCAGGCATCTAACACAACCTCCTAATCACATCCCCTACTAATTTAACAAATACCTGCAGGGCCCACCCTGTAAGCAGGGACTCGGGGTACAATGGGCAACAGCAGGAGGCAGAGATCCTTGCCTTGCAGAGCTCACATTGGAGTGGGGGTATAAAGGCCGGAAACAGATGACTAACAAACCTAATGAGTAAAGTATATGTGAAGTCAGAAGATCACAGCTGCTATAAGAAAAAAGAAAGCTGGAGCTTGGAGACGAAGGTAGACCTCAGAGCAGTAACATGGGAGCAGAGAATGGACGGGAGGAGTGACACAGCTTGCGCTGGGCATCGCACACCACTCACAAGATCACTGCTAGGACTCAGGGACCTGGCCTGTGACAGAAGTGAGCCCCTAGAGTTGGACATGCTGAGACAGGGGGATAATGAGGTCAAGGTACCAACGCTAAGCATGTCTTCAATAAGCAAGTCACACAATGTGGACACATCAAACCCACAGTATGCTTCCATTTTTATATTTTAAAATAAGTATCACATATAATAACCAGAAACTGAAATGACGCTGGGCCCTGCGCAGGGGCTTATGGGAAAATGGGGATGTTCCCTTTAGACAACACAGATCTGTTTTCAAATTTTGGTCACCAATGTTATAAAAATGGTACCCCATGTTCTCTGGCAGGGGCCGCTCTCAGCCTCCATGGAGGGCACGCCAGGACTGGGTGCTGACTTAAGTGTCAGGGTCTCAGAACCCTGGCATGGGGCTATGCAGACAGAGCCAGAGCTTCCCTCCCTAGGGAGAGGCCATGGGAGGAGGCCCCTCTCACAAGCAGAGATCCAAATTTAAAATGCGCTGGGGAGGAGCACCTGGGTGGCTCAGTCAGTTAAGGGTCCAACTTCGTCTCAGGTCATGATCTCACGGTTTGTGGGTTTGAGCCCTGTGTCAGAGCCTGCTTCAGATTCTGTGTCTCCCTCTCTCTCTGCCCCTCCCCTGCTTGTGCTCTCTCTCTCCCAAAAATAGACATTAAAATTTTTTTTAAAAATGCAACTGGAGAGTGGAGTACCTGCATACTTGGGGAAGAAGTGCATATATATGGATAACACTCTGTGAGCACCACTGTGCCAATACACAACACATACTTACAAAACTCGGAAAAACGTTGGACAAGATGTAAATGAAGTAAGCACACACGTGAGCAGGGGAGGGGCAGAGAGAGAGGGAGATAGAGAGAGAATCCCAAACAGGCTCCGAGCTGTCAGCATAGAGTCCAACACAAGGCTCAATTGTGAAATAATGACCTGAGCCGAAATCAAGAATCAGATGCTTGGGGTGCCCAGGTGGCTCAGTCAGTTAAGCGTCAGACACTTGATTTCAGCTCAGGTCATGATCTCACAGTTCACGAGTTCAAGCCCTGAGATGGGCTCCATGTTGATGGTGCAGAACCTGCTTGGGATTCTGTCTCCCTTTCTCCCTGCCTGTCCCCTGCTTGCTGTCTCTCTCTTTCAAAATAAATAAATGAACATTAAAAAAAAAGGGGAATCAATATTAAAAAAAAAAAAAAGAATTGGATACTTAACCGACTGAGCCACCCAGGTGCCCTGAAATGAGTATTTTTAAACATCTTCCCGTGGTAGCTTCCTACCGCCATTCACTCATATTCTTAGGCATAGTCTTTTCTTTGGGGTAAGTTTGCCATTGATGACAAAGGACTTAAATCTACTTCCCACTGCTGTTGTGATGCATCATCCCTGGGCCAACTTCTCAGGCCCAGCTGAAGTAGGTGGCATCTGGCAAACAGCTCCTTTCACAAGCAGAAGTGGGGGTTCTGCCACTGTCGTGTTTGCTGGGGGTGTGTTTTCAGTGTTCTTTTCATGCTGCAGTTTCTTAGCAGAAACCTTTTAAGATGCTTTTAATATGGACACTTTCAAACAGACACAAAAGCAGAGGGAAGAAAACAGTGAACCCCTATGAAGCTCTGAAGCTCTCTCCTGGATCACGGCAGCTCATCCTGCACGTTCGTCCACAGCACAACGCTATGGTCACACCTCTGAAAATCCATGAGTCAATCTCCACTACAAATCCAGACTCAGCTTCCCTAACCGTCCACTGAAGTTTTTATAACTCCCTTCACAATCTGGGATGCATCAGAATCCACTGTGGTACATTTAACTGGCGCAGCCACTCTGGAAAACAGTATGGAGGTTCCTCAAAAAATTAACAATAGAACTATCCTACGACCCAGCAATTGCACTACTAGGTATTCATCCAAAGGATATAGGAGTGATGTTTCAATGGGGCACACGCACCCCAATGTTTATAGCAACACTACTGACAACAGCCAAAGTGTGGAAAGAGCCCAAATGTCCATCTACTGATGAATGGATAAAGGTGTGGTACATATATACAATGGAATATTACTCGGTGATCAAAAATAATGAAATCTTACCATGTGCAACACCATGGATGGAACTATTATGCTAAGCGAAATTAGTCACAGAAAGACAAGTATCATATGACTTCAATCATACATGGAATTTAAGATAGAAAACACATGAACATAAAGTAGGGGAAGCAAAAATAATATAAAAACACGGAGGGGGACAAACCATAAGACTTTTTTTTAATGTTTATTTATTTTTGAGAGAGACAGAGTGTGAGTGGGGATGATGCAGAGAGAGAGGGAGACAGAATCTGAAGCAGGCTCCAGGCTCTGAGCTGTCAGCACAGAGCCCAATGTGGAGCTCAAACTCATGCATGGTGATATCATGACCTGAGCCGAAGTTGGACATTAACCAAGTGAGCCACCCAGGCACCCCTCCCCCTCCGTAAGAGACTCTTAAATACAGAAAACAAACTGAGGGTTGCCGGCAGGGGGGAAAGGGTAAAGGGGTGAGAGGCATTGAGGAGGACACTTGTTTGGATGAACACTGGTTATTATATGTAAGTGATGAATCACCATTCCTGAAATCAGTATTACACTATATGTTAAGTAACTTAGATGTAAATTAAAAAAACAAGAATTCATGTGCTACATTTGGATTTATGTGTTTTTGTTTTGTTTTTTAATTTCTTTGAACCCAAAACAAATGATGTTGAGTGGTGTCAAGTATCTTAGGCCAGCTATCTTGTAGTAGAGGAAGCTTTTTTAGCCACATATTCATTTTGTGGCTACTACTTAAATCCAGAACAGATCTTCCAGGTCCACTTGCGGCAGGTACATGCAGCCAATACCATGCTGCACCCACGCAGAACTGCTGGACATCAGGGCCACAGCACCGTCCGTGTGGGCGCCTCACTCTTGCCTCGGGTCCCTCTCACATTGAGCCGCTGCCACCAGCGTTGACACACATTTTGTCTAAATTTCAGGTTTGCTCTTCGAATGCCACAGTGAACCCATCGAGACAAGCATAGCCATGAGAGCCTACCTGGGGCCTCTCATTCTCGTGCCAGGGATGAGATGAGGGTCCCATGGCCCCCAGTTCAGAACATGCTGTCATGCTATGCAGACTCATATCTCCACTTTTTAATCACTAGTGTCAAGAAGACAGTGGTGTCCAGGAGTGTCTATACTGTCCTGAAGGAAAGTGCCCTCTGCTGGGGCCAGGGCAATGGGCCTTTGCCTAGGATTCGCCTCCAATGGCTCTGATTAGGGCAATGAGGAGCTACTAGATTTATCCACTGCAAGGCACATGGAGACTCTTGGGCCTGGAAATCTAAGAGCTATTTACTCGTCTCCACTCTGGTGGGAGATCTAAACTCACAAACTCTGGGAATGCAAATGTGGGACATGCTTACAGTAGGCTATTTTGGAGGACACAAGAATGGGGTGACTTCCCTAGTAGGAGCAAAGGTTGGTAGGTGAGGCCCCTCTGCTGGGGCCTCTGCATTCACCATCTCTGCTCCTTGCCCCTTACCACCTGCTAGGCTCAGCACCTCTGCCCCGTGGGACCCTGCCTCTCTCTGGGCAAGCCAGCTGCCTGGGGCTTTTGAACACCAATACTGTCTGTGCCTTCACCAATCATTCTATGTAGAGACACAGCCGGTCACCTGCCACACAGCCACTCAGGTTGGGAACCAGGTGGGCTCTGAGTTCAATGCCCCTTCAGACTCCACAGTGAGGTGGACAGAGTGAGATGTGTGGGGTCCCTTGGGACCACCATTCCTCACTTGTTCTTCTCAGAGACACCGAAGACATCCATGGTGGGACTGGGATGTGTTTGGGGAAAAAGAACAAGACCCAAGTTCAAACCAGAGGCCCAAAGAACAGTCCAAAAACGAGGCCTGACAAGGGACAGGGTAGGGGAACATAGCTCAGGGAGCAAGTGAAGAGGCCACAGCCAGGGCCTGGGAGAAACTTGCCAGTGCCAGTGCAATGGGGCAGGAGAAGAAGGCACAGGCAGGGGGCAGGACTCAGCTGCCCATAGCAGATATGCTTTCCTTTATGTTACACTGGTGTTTTCAAGCAGCTCAGCATAAAATCCGTAAAGCAACACACACACACACACACACACACACACACACACACACACAATCTATTTTAAAAAAATTTTAATGTTTATTCAGTTTTGAGAGAGTGAGACAGGGTGTGAGCAGGGGAGGGGCAGAGAGAGAGGGAGGCACAGAATCCGAAGCAGGCTCCAGGCTCTGAGCTGTCAGCACAGAGCCCAACATGGGGCTCGAGCTCACAAACCAAGATCATGACCTGAGCTGAAGTCGGATGCTTAACCAACTGAGCCACCCAGGCACCCCTCACACACAATCTATTTTAATTCCATCTCCCTGATAGCTTTCCTTCCAGTTTGGATTCTACTTCTGGATGTCTCTATCCTAGAGGCTTATCCGTCCCTCTCTGGCCCACATCAGCTATACACTCTGTACGTTCATTTTTATATCCAAACTACAGTCCTTAACTTAAAGAGAAATTGGAGAAAATGGAAAATCTGGAGAAGGCTCCAGCCCCCACACGGGGCCTGAAAGAAGGGCCTTGGGGTACCTGCCCAACATCACAATGCTCCCTGCAATCCAGGGCCCTCCCCTCTCCATGAGCCCTGCACCAGGCACTCATACAGGCCAGGCACTGCTGGGGAGAGGATGGGGAGCCCCCAGCAATACCCCCTAGTCGGGATGATGCCTCCACCCCAATTTCAAACCGAGCAACTCTTCTGAAAGACCAGGAAGACTTACCCTTGAACGCTACCTCCCAGCGGCCTTCTAAGGAGCGGTTCCGGCTGGTGATGACATACTGGTAGCCAACCCACAACCTGCAGGAGGGCAGAAAGGCAGGAGATCTCAGCACAGCAGGGAAACAGCCATGGATTGTGTGTGAGTGTGGGCATCTTACAGTTATATTGACCTTTAAAATACCAAGCTTCTGGGGTGTCCGGGTGGCTCAGTGGTTAAGCGTCTGACATTGGCTCAGGTCATGATCTCACGGTTTGTGAGTTCCAGCCCTGCATCAGGCTCTCTGCTGTCATTGCAGAGCCTGCTTCAGATCCTTTGTCCCCCTCTCTCTGCCCCTCCCCAACTCGTTTTCATTCTCTCTCTCTCTCTCTCTCTCTCTCAAAATAAGTAAACTTAAAAAAAACCTGAGCTTCTAAAGCATTAATGCTTTTTAAAATTCTGAAGCTTAATTTTAATAAAATGCATTAAAATTCTAAACAATAAATTCACAGGTCAGAAAAAGCTGTATCTTGGGTAACTCCTGACAAGACTAATCTTATTGGCTGATCGAGTAAAGTTCTTACATTCTGAGCAAGACCAATCTTATTCTTGGTGTATATACAGCCTCATGAATACAACTCTGTGAATAACCTAAAACCACAGAACAGTACATTCTAAAGGGGTGAATTTTACAGTATGTGAATTACATCTCAATAAAACACAAGCCCACGTGAGTCTACACTGCAGTGTTGGGTAAAACCACGCTCGTGGTCTCCTGCTTGGTCTCTGCTCAGAGCCAGCTCCCCACAGACCTGCAGCCCGCTCCTGAGCATGCACATCACAGCACTGAGAAGGCCGTGCACATGGACCTGGATGACTGCCACAACCACCCACCGAGTGTGTGCCTCTCACCCCAGCCTTCCAGCCACAGTCCTGGGGATGCCTATCAGCAAGCCCAATGCCACCGTGGGAGCCCTGGCTTGATACCACTCTTGTCCCTTCAGCCTACTGCCATGCACACACCTGCCCTGGGGAGATGGGGAGTTCTCTACCCAGTGGGCTGAGCCTTCTCACTTCTCCATGGACTCACAATCATCCTGTGATCTAGAAGTTATTTTTTCTCACTGTGTAGTTGTAGAAGGAAAATGGCAAGGTCTCATGATTTGTCACAGTGTGTAATGGTGGAGGCCAAACCTAGGCAGGGTCTTGAAATGAAGGCTCACTCTCCACCTGCCATGGTCATCGTGCTCCTACGGCAGTGTGGCATCCCTGGGAGGGAGCACTGGCTGTCTGGTGACCCCTACAATCCATTCCCTGACCCCCAGCAGCATGGAAGGGGCAGTATGACACCAACTCCAGAGGAAGAACACCACAGTCCTTGGCACACACTTGCCCTCCAGCAAAATCCTTAAACTCTGGGCCTGGGAAATGCTGGCAGTTGGCTACAATTTCCACACTTTCTGCAGTGTCACAGAGCCTTGGGGACAAGAGCCAGGCTCTGGAGCTAGACGGCCTGGGCTGGAACCCGGGCACACCCCAGCTAATGGGTACCCGCAGTCAGGTGTGCACCCACCCTGGGCCTGTCTTCTCACCCACTGGCCTCCTATGGTTTCTGGGAAGACTGAACAAGAACACCCATGGAAGCACTGAGCATAGGGCCTGGCAGAGCCCACTTTCTCGGATCCTTCCAAGATCCCTACCCACTTGCATGCCCCTCAGGCCAGGCCCATGAAGTCCATCAAACAGCTCCTCCTGACACCGCTGCAGCTGAACCCGTGGATGGGAGCCAACGAACGGGGCTGGCCCGAGGTGACATAATGTGGTAGCCCATCCCTGCACCTCTGACAGCTCCCAACATCACCCTGATGCCTGCTCTAAACCCCGGATCTCTGTGTTTCCAGTGGGTGGAAACTCTTCCCAAAGTGCCGGCTGCCAGCAAAGCTGAGGAGTGGAATGGGCGGCCAGAAACCATGTCCTTGGTGGGTATCCGGCTTGCTGGGTGGAGGCTTGACCTCAGGCCCTGGGTCCCACCTCAGAACTCACTTGTGCTGGTCCTGCCAAGCGAAGCTCCGCTCTGGCTGGTCCCATTCCTGGGCCAGGACGAAGCGCAGCTCCTGGTCAGTGGAGAAGGTGGCGAGGGAGCCGTTCACGCGCTGGCAGGTCTGCGCGGCATCCCAGTAGTTCTCTCCACTCAGGTAGACCCGGTAGCAGCTGGCCGTGCCTTCATAGTGGTGCCATCCTGTCGGGCACTTCCCTAGGAAACATGAAGGGCGGGAGGGGAGTTGTCCCCTAAATTAGGATCCTCCTCTGAAATGCAAATAGACATGCTGCATCTGAGCAAAGGTCAGAAATCATCCCAGAAAAAAAAACAGAGAAACTGAGGCTCAAGAAGTAACCTCTGCCTGTAAGACCACATATGCTGTGAAATGTAAGTTTCTCTAAGACCCAGATGCAGCCTGATGCACAAGTACATTCAGGGACTCATCTCATTTCTGTAAGGCCTTTGATTTACTTGGCAGTAAAGACTGGCTGCTGAATGCATTTTGGTAAAGTGGATTTCATTCTCAGATGAAGTCTGGTTGACAAGATGGCAGATCTCTCCAGGCCAGCTCACTGCAAGGCCTGGCAGGAACCAGCAGAAAAGCTCCTGGCCCACACCACCCTCACTGACCCAACACACAGCTCTGGCCACTCCACCAGCAAGCACACTGCTTCCTGAGCCCACTCCTCAGCTCTCCTTTTCTCTTCACGTGGGTACCGGCCAGCACTCCCCTAAAATACAAGTTCACGGGGTCAGAGCTAGAAACGCCGCTGAAATAACGGGACCTATATAGAACTTATAGAAGGCTCTATAACCTTCAAATGCTGGAGTACCCACCTCCTAAGTGCACACTGATGAAGAATAATACTTTTTAACAAAGCCAGTTGTTGGGGCACCTGGATGCCTCAGCTGGTTAAGCGTTCAACTCTTGATTTTGGCTCAGGTCATGGTCTGTGGTTCGTGAGTTCGAGCCCCATGTCAGGCTCTGTACTGATACTGCAGAGCCTGCTTGGGACTCTCTCTGCCCTTCCCTGTCTCTCTCTTTAAGTAAATAAACAAACAAACAAAAACAACAATGAAGCCAGTTGTTAACAAAATGCAACTTTTTGATGCATCTACATCCTGTGGAACTAGTAAAACTTGTGAAAGATAGATGTTCATGTTTTTATTACTTAAGAGCGTGTATGTGTGTGTAACTTATTAACAAAGGTACAGAGATTACAACAGAGGAAATGGCAGTGCTGGCCTGTAGCCAAGGAGGCATGCCACAGCATTGCTGCGATGCAGAGAGGGGGACAGCGCCACCTGCCCACTGGGGAGGGCCTGCTCACATACTGAGAAGCATGCAGGAGGACTCTTCACTGTAGACCAGGAGCCAACCCTGAGAGTTATCCCTGCTTGGAAGGTAAACAGTGTGCACAGCATATGTCTGCTGTGTGGCATGGGCTTGAGGGTCAGGAAGATCACCAGCAGTTCCTAAGCCCCAACATGTGATGTGTTCCACCTGTCACACTCCCTCCAAGTAGGCTAGAGGTGGAAACACTGAGGTGTGCACAGGTCAAGCACCTCGGCTGGTGAGCAGTAGGGCAGGCTTCCATTCTAGCTTCTCACCCACTGCCACCTTGGGATGGGTCCAGGAAAAAACCCCTGGGGACAGAAGTCGATGGCTGGGAGCAATGGATGGAGGGAACATTACTTTTTACTGGCTCATCTTTTTTTAATCATTTGAAATTTGTGGAATTATTATCTCGATAGAAGGAAGTATTCCTGTTCAAAAGAAAACAGGTAAGCAATGAAAAGGGCGAGCATGAGACAGAGTCAGGGTTCCACAGGGCTGAATCCTGGCACTGCTCCCGTTGGCTGTGTGATCTTGGATGGGCTGACCTCTCAGAGCCTCGGTTTCTTCACTTGCCAAGCTTTGCCCAACGTCCCTTCAACCACGAGAACCTTGCAGTTCACAGCTATTAAGGACCAACGCCGGGCACACTATCAGGGCTTATGGGATGGCTGGCCCCTGCCCCTAGCCCATTCAGTCTCTGTCAGACAGAACCAAGGCACCACACGGGGGCTGGGCTCTGAGATGCTCCCCAGCGCTGAGTGTCTGTGGGATGGGTATTAACATGGCCAACTGCAGTGGACACATCACATGTCAGTTCCTCCTGTCCTGGCGTGTCGTACCTACACATATCATCATGCCTATTTAGAAGGGGGGTTTCGGTGTGGTTTTTCTTTCATCCTTCTTTAATCTTGTAATGCTCCTTTAAAATCTTAACGTTACAGGAAGTTCATTAAATAACTAGTCTCTTCCAAAATGGTTTAACAACAGAGGTAGGGTCTTCCCACCCCATCAGCTGGACCTCATCTCTCGGAGCCTGTTTCTCCATCTACCAAAGGGCAGGCATAGTCCAACCCCAAAAAGCAGCTGGCTTGTGGAAACAAGCAGCCTGGTTCCAGAGCCTGGGTTTGCGTCATGGCTTCACCACTCAGGGGCTGGGTCACCATATAGCCTCACTCATCAAAGGAGGTTGATGCCCGCTGATCGCCCTGAAGGGTCATTTTAGGAGGCACACCCCTCATCCAGGCAAGTGGCCCTAGGACAGCCAGGGGCTGCAAGGGCCCATGCTGGACAGTAAGGCTTAGGTCCCAGACAGGGCAGGTCTGCAACTTACTGCTGAAGCGCACGGGCTGCGCCACATTCACCGCATGGAAATGCTTGGGGTCGTTGCCTCGGGCCCGGCCTGGCCGCGGATCCACAGCCTCCTTCCCATGGTAAGGACGCGACTCTCCAGTCACTTCTGAAAGCAAGAAGAGAAATGGGCTGTACACACTGCTCATGCAGCAGCGGGGCACACAGTCTCAAGTGGCTCTCTGTGGCCAGTGCCAAGATAAAGCCCAGCGTAGCCCACCTACTCAGGGCTGGGAAAACCAGGTTGGAGGTGGGAGGTAGCACGTATTCCAGTTATTCACTTGTTCTTTAAAAATCCGAAACCTTGCTGCTCAGGCCCAGTGGGTCACATGCACTTCTTACTGAAACTATTCTTTTTGTTATTACTAATATGAAATGAAATCTCTCCTTCATTGCATTTTCTACCAGGCAACTGTTAGCACAGCACAGGGTTAGTCAATCCTCCTGAAAATCCCTCAGCAGCTCCAGTTCATGGCAGGCAGGTGGGGAGGAGAGGTCTCTCCAGAGCCCAGGCTTCCCCTTCCACTCCAATGGCCTGGGAGCCTCTCCTTAGTATGAAGAGGGAAACACTGTGTGATACCCTCCTTTGCATTACTTGCACTGGGCCTGAGCAGCAAGGTTTCATAGATTTTATAGGCGTCTGTGCACCTGCCTGCTGGTGCCTCTCACGGCCTCAAGGCCAGGGCCTTCTGATATTCCTGCCTGGCTCCTGGCCACCTGGCACAGGCCCTCATGTGCAGCTGGAAGTATGAACAGGAAGCTGAGGATGAGGAATAATTCTAGTTTTATGGACCACGGTCTACTAGCAATTCACATATCGGTGCTTCCACAGTCTCTCTGGGGAGGGTGGGGTCTCCCATCCAGAGAGTACCACTCTCCCCCCTCTTCAAGGTGAGGGGTGATGCAGAGACATGAAGCTATGTACCCGAGGCACAGAACGGGAAAGTCAGAGGCAACATCTCACCTGGGCCACGTTCCTCTCCACTCTGCCCGCATGGGGGCATCTTGGTGCACAGTGAGGACACCTGGTGCAAGGTCAGGACAGATAGTGTGGAACTTGGGTCTGCATGGTTGCATGCAGAAGGAGGCCTGCTCTGCTTCCGGACAGCCTGAGGCAGAGGATGTGGGGGACCTGGGCATGGCGTGCAGGTGGCCTTCTGCAAACCCACCTTCTCTGACTCCATGGTGCCCCACTTGACTGAAGCTCCTCCAGCTATCTGGTTTTGCTCATGTCACAGATCCTGATGTTATTTTCATAAATAAACTGTATTTTTTCTCATTATAAAATAACATGTGAAATACTTAAGAAATGCGAAGTTTGAAAAGCGAAAATATATAACCTGTTACTATGCTAAGGTCTGCTGCCCTTCCAGTCTTTTCTTTTTACATAAATCCCTAAAAATATTGGGATCACATCACTCCATCTTATGATTTGCCTTGTAAGCTTAAGACTATAAATAGCTTTCCATATTCCTAAAAGTGCTTAAGAACATCACCTTTAATGGCTGCACAGTATTTTGTGAATGGATTTAATTATAATCCCCTAATGGTTCGAAGTTCAGGTTGTTTGCATTTTTTCATTACCCTACAAAAGGTTCCACAGAACAACCTGTTTACAAGTCTCTGTGTGTGTGCTCCTCCTTATTTCCTTCTGAGACCCTGGGTAAGTCACGAGCCCTAGCAGCTCTGGTTCCTTCCCCACTAAATATTCAATACAAGTATTTCCCTTCCCAGGCATGTGATGGGGATCAGGAGCCATCAGATTACAAATCTCTCTCAATAAACGTGCTACCAATGTCTGAGATAAGTTCAACGCAAGGCAAGGCCGTAAAGCAGAAACACAGTCAAGGCCCCTGGCGCAACCTCACTGCCAACACAATGACCTCATTGCTGCCATCCATGTGCTGCAGCTGCTCTCTTCAGGGCGACATTGGCTCTCCAGGACTGGAGTGGCCCATCCACATCCTGAGCACTGTCACTCCCAGCAGGAGACTGGCAGCTCTGACAGAGGGCAGTGCTACAACAGGCATCCCCTGACTCCCTGGGAGGCAGGCACAAGAGTGGGGAGAACCACACTGGGCTTCTGGGGGATGGTGGACTGGAGATAAGGACAGAGGGAAACAGAAGGGCTTCCCAGCAGAGGGCACAGCCTGGGCAAAGGCCAAAGGCGGACACGTCTAGGACAAGCTTGAGGACAAGTGTGGGTGTGGTGAGTGCATGTTTCCCTACACCTGAAATGCACGTCTCCCTCTGTCTGCCCCGACAAGCAAGACCTGCGATTCCACTTTGTGTCTTGGCCTCTGCCCCAGACCAAGCACAGCAGCACCCAGTACAGGACAGACCAAAATGCTTACAGAAAGACACATGAATCTGGGGCACAGGGTGGGGAGAGAAAGAAAGGGTAAGAGTGCGCTGCTGGGGCCTGGATGCTGGCTGACAGCAGAGGGGGTATGGGGAAACAGGCAAAACGCTTAGGGAAGTCCCCAGAAAGCCAAGTGGTGATGGGGGGAGCCACTTTGCACTGAACAGGCTTCTCCTGCTTGCTCAGGTGGCAATTCTGAGCCCTTCTCTTTTCTATTATTTCTCTTCACAGTCAATCACCCACAGCCATGCCCTCATCACTCAGTTGTTCAGTGCCACTAGAGGAACCCACCAGCGCGGACAAGGGACTTCCCAGTGTCCTGGGGGCCAAGAGAAGCAAGAAATGGGTGCAGCTGGGGGAGGAGACAGAGCTCACTGGAGTAACATCCTCATAGACCCCTTAGGATGACCTCTAACAACACAGATTTCCTTCTGCAAACCACAGACAGCGTTTCTTCTTAGGACCAGTTGGCAGGTGTGAGCTGATGTATGTGCAGTCAGCCCCAAGAACTGCTTTCAGATGCAGACAACACAAAGCAACTTTCCCTCTCCCTTCCTCTCCTCTTCAATCTCCTAGGGCACTCTCCTAGGCATGGGGAATCCAGCAGTGAGCAAAACAGTGGATGATCCTGTCCCCATTTACAGAGAGGTCACACACTCTGCCCGCCTTCTCTTCCATCCAGCAATTGGCCGTGGGTATACTTACGTCCTGTGATTGGAAATGGAAGAGTCTGAGTGTGTACCCCAGCCTCCAGTCCCCAGCCCAGCCCGCGATCTTGAAAAGAGTACTCTCTGCACCACAAGCTGCCATCTGTGTTCTGCTCTCTTCAGGTGTCCTTACTAAGACTTCAGAACAGCTCTGGCCACCAAAGACAGAATGGGAGTGCATGGAAGGAGACGTGAAGCAAGGAGAAGCCAACATGGTTGACCCGGTACTAAAAAAGCTGAGGGAAAGGGAAATGTCTTACAGATGGGAAAGTATACTCAGAAGTGTTATGAGACTTGCTTCACAGCAGAAGTAAAAAACAGGGGAAATGTGAGCCCTCTTCTTCCTCCACGTCCACAGGACCTGAGCTTCCTCCCACCTCACAACCCAGCCACCGGCCACTAGAGGCCTGTCTCTGCCCATCTTCCCAAGCAGCACAGTCCTGTGTGCCCTGGGGGGCTCAGGGAAGCCCCCTCTTGCTCCCCTGGGCATGCTAAGTTTCCTGCTTTCCCAGCAAAAGCCTCAAAGGGAGAGCTCAGGGGGCCACAGGAGAGCCGCGAGTCCAACAGGGAAACTGAGTCAGGGCAAACAGTGGCAATGCTTGCTTCCCAACGTTCGTTATTTGTAAATAGAGGACAAAATGTGAGTGATTCTGTGTTTCTAGGAACACATAACTTGTTCAAATGTAGCATTAGGGTCCAGACAAGCTTGTAACCTCTCCAAATAAAGGGTTAGACAGACCAGAGCTTCTTTAGTGTCCAGGTGGACATTCCAAGGCATGTCATTTTCCTTTATACCAAAACATGGTAAAAAAAAAAAAAAAAATCAGATATAGGTAAGTCAAGTAACACTTGCTTACCAAAAGAGGATTTCTAACATCAGAGAGCCTGAAAATATAAAATTTTGAATGGTATTTCCATTATGTCATATACTCTTTACATTCTTTTCCTTCCCAGCCAGGGTCACAGAGCTTATTAATAATCTTCCTGAGGTAAAGGTTTGCCAGTGGGCAAGCCCCAGGACCACCATCTTTGTCTCCATTCTATCAAGGTTTTGAGACCTATGCTTTTGAAATACCAAACGAGGGGCACCTGGATGGCTCAGCTGGTTATGCCTCCAACATTGGCTCAGGAGATGATTTTGTGATTTGTGGGTTTGAGCCCCACATCGGGCTCTGTGCTGACAGCTCAGAGCCTGGAGCCTGTAATCCTGTGTCTCCTTCTTTCTCTGCCCCTCCCCCACTTGTACTCTGTCTCTCTCAAAAATAAACAAACATTAAAAAATTTTTTTTTAATTTTTGAATACCAAATGAGGACTTATGTTTTCTCATTTTATACCCATGTGGACAATATATAACTCAACACAGAGAATAACTGCAAAATACAGCCCTGCCAGTTCCAAGTTCAAAATCTGCCTCCCCCATTTTCAAGAGTCCACAAATGTCTCAGGCACAACTTCACAGAAAAATATGCCTTACCTTCCATTAAGGATGGTGACAGAAGCTGAAGCCATCAGACAGTCCTATGACACACTCAAGATGTGGCCGTGGGTCTCAACTGCCAGCACAGAGATGGCAGAAGCAGAATGACCTGGTAGGAATCCTCACCCCAGGTCTTAATTCTTATGTCTGTCTATCAAAAGATATGCCTCCCCTCCTCCCAGTCCCCTGCTCCTAATCCCATTTCCTAAAGGCATCTCCTTTACTTGTTTCTTCTGATATTTATGTCCATATTTTTTTTAAATATATTTTTTTAACATTTATTTATTTTTGAGACAGAGAGAGACACAGCATGAACGGGGGAGGGGCAGAGAGAGAGGGAGACACAGAATCGGAAGCAGGCTCCAGGCTCTGAGCCATCAGCCCAGAGCCCGACGCGGGGCTCGAACTCGTGGACCGCGAGATCGTGACGTGAGCTGAGGTCGGACGCTTAACCAACTGAGCCACCCAGGTGCCCCAATGTGTCCATATTTTTAATAACAGGTATACCCAGCTATTTCCAGTTTTATCAATTTTGAATGTTGTCCATTGACTTAATATTAGGACAGGTACAGGTTTAGCTCATATACACTCTTACCCACCTCCCCAACAGAGTAAAATTTAATTGCATAATTAAAGTTAGTGGAATAATGGAAGTATTCTTCACCCGTGAGCCAAAAAGCATATAAGGTATTTCATTTCTCTATAACTTCCTTTTTGTCTTGGAGTTAATATTTGCATTTATTTTAGTTTAGTTTAGTTTAGTTTAAGAGAGAGTGCGAGTGCATGTGCAAGCAGGAAGGGTCAGAAGGAGAGGAAGAGAGGAAATCTTAAGCAGGCTCCATGCCCAGTGCGGAGCCAGACTTGGGACTCAATCTCACAACTGTGAAATCATGACCTGCGCCAAAGTCAAGAGTAGACATTTAACTTACTGAACCACCCAGGTGCCCTATCTGCATTAATTTTCAAATTTGCTTAGGTTTTGGCATATCTGTTGCTATTCTTTCCAGTTGCTATAGCAAATAACAAAGGCTAGCAATAAAAAATTTAAACACTTAAAACATCACATCAGAATCTCCTGGTTCCATTGTTCCCTGGGAAGCCCCCTCCTCTACTCCCTACTGTCTATCACTAGTCTGAATGGGCTGCTCTATGGGCTGGGGCATGGTTGTGATCCTAGGGGTCCATATGCTGTCCTCCTGTACTGGACCCTGTTTCCTGACCCCCTGGTCACCTTTTTTTCTACTTTACCCTCTCCTTTTACAAGACATATCTTCCTAAGAAAGGGCAGGGCAACTTTTCTGAATCTTTCCATATCTGAAAATGTCTTTATTCCATTCTCATGCATGATCGGTTCCTCTGGATGTAAAACTCCCAGGTTCATAACATTTTTGAAGCTTCTAGAGATATCCAACTACATGAACATATTCATTCACCTCTAGTCTACCCTGAAACTCATTAAAACAACAGTAATGGAATTTTTAAAAAGGCATAGTCACAAGGACAAACAGAAAAGAAGATGGTAAAGTTGTAAAAACTGGAAAAGAGAAGTAATAATTAGCTGAAGAAGGTGACCATACATTGTAATTTGCCTGGGGATGATCTCAATTTGTGCCTGTTGTCCAAGGATCCTATCCAGTTTATTAGCATTTGTCAGTCTCAAAACTTTTTTTTGTTGTTGTTGTTTTGGTTTTTTTAGAAGCAAATCACTCAACTTATTTGAGCCCAGAAAGCTAACTTCTAGGCCAATAGGTGGGCGAGTAGAAAAGTAAGGCATCTATAGTATCACATGTCAACTATACTTCAATTAAAATTTTTTTTTAAAAAAGAACAAGAAGTAAGGAATTTGGCAATACTTAGCAAAACTACATACACACTGACCCTCTGACCCAACAATCCTGTATTTAAGACTTAATGCGAAGATATACTTTCAACAATTTGAAAGGGGGTGGGGGAGACATATGTACAAGGTTATTTATTGTGGCATCACATTTATTTAGTCATAGACTAACAAGAACAATCTGGTGATGACGATGTAGGAGGTTAAATAAAGTATGGTACGTTTCTAAGATGGAGTGCAGTACAACTGTAAAGAAGAATGAAAAAGATCTTTATGAATTAATATAGTGACTTTATGGGTATTTTGTTAAATTAAAAAAGAGGGGCGCCTGGGTGGTTCAGTTGATTGTGTCCAACTTCAGTTCAGGTCTCAATCTCACAGTTTGTGAGCTCAAGCCCCCGCATCAAGCTGTCTCCTGTCAGCGAGGAGCCAGCTTTGGACCTTCTGTTGCCCACTCTCTCTGCTCCTGCCCCCCTCTAAAATAAATTAACATTAAAAAATATTTAATCAGCCAGAGAAAGACAAAAATCTTATGACTTCATTCATATGAGGAATTTAAGATACAAAACAGATGAATATAAGGGAAGGGAAGCAAAAATAATATAAAAACAGGGAGGGGGACAAAACATAAAAGACTCTTAAATATAGAGAACAAACACAGGGTTGCTGGAGGGGATGTGGGAGGGGGAATGGTCTAAATGGGCAAGGGGCATTAAGGAATCTACTCCTGAAATCACTGTTGCACTAACTAACTTGGATGTAAATTAAACAATACATAAATATGAAGGACTGAAAAATAAATAAAATTTAAAAAATAGAAAATATTATAAAACAAAAAAACACACCATTGAGAGTACACACAGTAAGATATTTTATGTAAGAAAGGCAAAGAAAAAGAAGAGGAAATAAAGTATACATATATTTGCTTATTTTTGTAAAACAAAACAAAAGCAAACTCAAGAAAGGTAAGCTAGAAACGAATGGAATTACTTACCTGTAGGATGTGAGTGGGAACAACAGGGCAAAGGGAAAAGGAAAGAGAATTTTTTTTAACGTATGTATGTATATATGTATGTATGTATTTTTATAGGCTTTATGCCGAACATGGAGCTTGAACTCATAACCCCAAGATCGAGAGTCACATGCTCTACCAACTGAGCCAGCCAGGTGCCCCTATTGAGAACTTTCAAATATATGTTTATATATAGTTATGACTTCTGAATCTTGTTTATGTTTTACATATTCTAAAAATAAATCAGTTACACAACCTTGTGAATATGCTAAAAAACATGAAATTGTATACTTTAAAGAGGTGAATTTTATGGGACATGAATTATATCTCAATACAAAAAAATAAAAAACAAATTAAATCAACAAGATGAGGAGGCAAAGTTCTACAACTGAATATAAACAGGATGAAATATTAACATCATCACCCAGAGAAAAAAAAAAGAATGAATACTAGTGACTTTGACTTGAGAACTGACTATACCCCATGGGTGGGAAACAAACTAATAACATAAAGAACTATAAAGAAATCCTGGAATTTACTTAGTAGGTGTGTTCTTGGTAGTGGTATAGGAGTAGTAATTCCAAAACTACAAATATTTTAGGACTGGCCAAATGGATAGTGTTGGGAACCAAGGTTCTTACCATGGGAGAAAGGAAATAAAAAACATGAGATGGGAGGAGGAAAGGAAGAACTTTAGTATAGACTAGAATTGGAAGTGTCAGTAAATATGAGCTTATTGTTTAACAAAAGGTTCCCTAGCTTCATCCACTGAAAGAAGTGCCTAGAAGCTATAATGCCCAGATAACGATGAGCACAGCTAACACTCAGATCTTGGTTTCTAAACACCATTCCTCACTGAAAGGAACAGGGCTCTTTAGAGAAATGCTTGAGTCCAGGCCTGGGACAGGAAAGCTACAAGATGAACCTGGAACATTTTATAGTGCCAGGAAACAGGAAAGATCTTTATAAAATAATTTATTAAGTGGAGTACGTATAGAATTACAAAATCACCTGATTCAGGTAAGAACCATCGATATAAGCTAAAACAACTGAGTGTATGATGGTTGGACAACACTTAGAATACCACTCCGCAGATTGCTCATTACTTATTCATAGATTACTTTTCATTACAAAAGGCGGGAAAAACATTTACTGTAGTGAAATTTGGCAAACATTAGCTTAATCAAGTGATCAAACTTAACATCACCAATAATAGGACAAACTGACCTCATGTGCCCTGATGGGTCACTTTACAACTTGCTTAAAAAAAAAGTCTCACCTGAATCTAATAATGAGAAAACAGACAAGTCCATACTGATGGACATTCTATAAAACAACTGGTTTGGACTCTTCAAATAAGTCAATGCCATGTTGAGATCAATAATAATATTTTATTTATTTATTTATTTATTTATTTATTTATTTATTTATTTATTTATTTTTTCAATATATGAAGTTTACTGTCAAATTGGTTTCCATACAACACCCAGTGCTCATCCCAAAAGGTGAATAATATTTTTTTTTAAAGGCTAGGGACACTTCATGATTAACAGATAAAGATGGCAAGAAAAGACGATATGTAACCTTTGAATAAATCCTGCATTTAAAAGAAAAAAAAAACTGTAAAAGGTATTTTGGGGGACAACTGAAAAACTTCAATATGAACTGTATATAAGATAATAGTATTGTAAAGTTTCTTGCATGTGAAAAGTGTATTGTGTTATGGGATCGTTCTCATTCTCAGAAGACAGATACATTTTAGGGGTAAAATGTCATGATGTCACTAATACACTCTCAAAAGAGTTCAGAAAAAAACGTGTGGAGAAAACAACTGTAGCAAATGGCTATGGGTTGGTGAATGCAGGTAAAGGCAATATGAGCATTCACTGTATTACTCATGCACCTTTTCTATAGACCTGAAATTTCTCATATTAAAAGTCAGAGGAAGAAGGCAGCTGACACACCCAGATCTCATCACCGATACTTGGTGTGCTCAGGTAACCCTGTCCCTCCCTCACCCCAGCAGCAGATGGTTGATTTATGGATGAAAAAGTCAAACAGGTGGTCTCTTGGTAAAGTCAGGGTTCTGTACTTACAGATGGGGAGGACAGACTCCTAGCCCCTCTTCCTTCACTAAGCTCCTAGAACCCCAGCCTCCAGGCAGATTGGAACATTTCGCTATGGAAAAATCTAGCCAGCCCAAGATCAATGAAACAGTCCAGCCAGTCCACTGTCCAGATGAGCCCAAGAACACAGAACTTTCAGTCTCTCTGCCACACACAGTAGACAGGCAAGGACCACCAACCCCTGAGGAGAGCCCTCAAATTAAAGTCAGACACCAAACTGTAGAGGAAACAACACAGAAGAAATTCATATGGAATGGTTAAACAAAAATATGCCATTAACGTACTCAAAATGAGAAAATATATCGTATCCATAAAACAAGAATGGGATGCTATTAATTTTGTTTTTTGAAATGTTTATTTTTGAGAGAGTGAGCTAGCTAGTGGGACAGAGGATCTGAAGCAGCTCCATGCTGACAGGAGACAGCCTGATGCAGGTTTCGAACTCATGAACTATGAGATAATGACCTAAGCCAAAGTCAGACGCTTAATCGACTGAGCCACCCAAGGGCCCCTGGGATGCTATTAAAAAGGAACATATCTACAACATTAACCCCCCAACCAAAGAAAAAGCTCTTCTAGAAATGCAAACATGATGGCAAAAATGAAAACCTGTTAAAAGATGTGGTGCAAGTAGAAGCTTCCTAAGTAAAACAAAAAGACAAAGAGAAAATTGGAGACTGAAAAAACTGAAGATAAGTCCGTGAGCTCCAATTTCCAAAAACAGTTCTAGAAAGCGTAGATAAATGGAAGAGAAAAAAACTAGTGTTTTCTTTCCCTAAAGAGACAGGAGTTTCTAAAATGAAAACACCTCAGTGGCCAGCACAATGTACCAAAAGATACTCAAAATTTCCAAGAAAAAAAAAAAAAACAGGTTTGGTTCAAAGAACCAGAATTATGGCCATCAGCAACGTTGAAATCTTGTAAAAATGGAAGAACATCTTCCAAATTGTAAGGGAAACTTACTTGTTTAAGTAGGCTCCACACCCAGTGTGGAGCCCAATGTGGTGCTTGAACTCACGACCCTGTCTGAGATCAATACCTTAGCTGAGATCAAGAGTCAGAGGCTTAACTGACTGAGTCACCCAGGGGCCCTGGGAAAGTTATTTTTAGCTAGTAATTCTAAATCCAGGGAAATCTACCATGTATGAGGGTAAAATAAAGGCATTTCCAGACAGGCAAGCAAGGAATCAAAAACTTTTTGTCTTCTGTGTTCCTTTTCTGTAGAAGTTTTTAAAGGCACTACATTACTTAAATGAGGGAATAAACCAAAACAGGAAACCAAAAAACAGGATCTAACATAAGAGACAGGCAGACAACAGACATGAGGGAGAAATCTACGGATTCTCCCATGCTGATGGTGAAGAGAAGACCCAAGAGAACAGCTGGGAAAGTGACAGGTGAAGACAGGGGGCTCCAGGAGAGAAGGTTCCAAAATCACTCCAGCAAAATAATGTGATAGAGCTACAACTCAGGGGAAATTAGGGCAGAGATTTGTTCTGCTAAGGACTTTTTTTTTAATGTAAATGTATAGCTACTTTGGGAAACAATTTGGCCATTTCTTAACAAGTTAAACATAAATTTAAAATATGACCCAGAAATCCCACCTCTATGTATTTGTCCAAAGGAAATGAAAGCGTATGTCCCCTCAAAAACTTACACACTGATGTTCACAGCACCTTTATTCACAAAGTGATAACAACTCCAAAGCCCATCAAATAGTGAATGGATGAACAAAATGTAGCATTACCCACAGAATGGAAAATTTGGTGAGGAAAAGGAACTACTGACACAGGCTGCAAATGGATAAACCTCAAAAACATAATGCCAAGTGGAAGAAGCTAGAACACAAATGGTATGATTCACCTTATAGGACATGTCCAGAAAAGCAAGTCTATAAGACAGAAAATACATCATTGGTTGCCTGGGACTTGGGGAGGGAACAAAGAGTAACTATAGACGGACATGGAGATCTTTTGGGGGCAATGGAAATGTTCTAAAATTCCCTGTGGTAATAGTTACAGAACTCTGTAAATTTTACAAAAAAAATGGTTAACTTGTACGCTTTTATTTTTTATTTGAGAGAGAGACAAAGAAAGAAAGAAAGAGCACGCGAGCGCACATGCATACATGCACATAGCCAGGGGAGGGGCAGAAAGGAGATAATCCCAAGCAGGCTCCACACCATCAGCGTGGAGCCAGACGCTGGGATCTAACTCATAAACTGTGAGATCATGACCTGAGCCGAGATCAAGAGTCAGACGCCTAACCGACTGAGACACCCAGGCGCCTTGACTTGAATGCTTTTAAAAGTGATGAATTTTGGGGTGTTTGGGCAGTGCAGTCAGTTAAGCAGCTGACTCTTGATTTCGGCTCAGGTCATGATCTTGCAGTTTGTGAGTTTGAGCCCCACGTCGGGCTCTGTGCTTATGGCGCAGAGCCTGTTTGGGATTCTCTCTCCCCCTCTCTCTGCCACTTTCTTTCTCTCTCTCTTGCTCTCCCTATCAAAAAAAAAAAAAAAAAAAGACTTTAAAAGTGATGAATTTTATGGTACATAGGTTATAACAGTAAAAATGTTAAAAAAAATCTGAAAAAGACATATAAAACATTTTTTAAGTTTATAGGTTTTTTAATTTATTTAAAAAAATTTAATGTTTATTTTTGAGAGAGAGAGAGTCGGGTAAAGGCAGAGAGAGACGGGGACAGAGGATCTGAAGCAGGCTCTGTGTTGACAGCAGAGAGCCCAACATGGGTACAAACACAAAATGTGAGATCATGACCTGAGCTTAAGTCAGATACTTATCCGACTGAGTGACCCACGTGCCCCCAATGCAGGTTTTTTTTTAAAGGCAAAACAAGAGGCACCTGGGTGGCTCAGTCCGTTAAGCATCCGACTCTTCATTTAGGCTTAAATCATGATCTCACTGTCATGGGATCAAGCCCTGCATTGGGCTCTGTGCTGGGCGTGAAGCCTGCTTGGGATTCTCAATCTCTCTCTCTCTCTCTGTTTCTCCCCTGTTCACACGTACTCGCTCTCTAAATAAATAAATAAATAAATAAATAAATAAATAAATAAATAAATAAATAAAAAGTTAAAATAAAAAGAAAACTACATGGATGGACCTTGAAAACATTATACCAAGTGAAAGAAGCCAGACACAAAATACCTTACATTGTATGACTCCATTTCTGTAAAATGTGCAGAAGAGTCAAATCCATACAGACAGAAAGTAAGTGGTTTCCAGGGACTAATAAGGCTTGAGAGGAATTGGAGAGTGCCTGCTGATGGGTACAGGGTTTTATTTTGGGGTGACAAAAACGTTCTACAATTGGAGTGATGGTTGCATGACTCTGTAAATATTCTAAAAACTACCAGAAACCATATTTAATGGGCCACTTCTATCTATGGTAAGTGAATTACATCTCAAGTTATCAAAACAAACAAAAAGATGATGAGGACAATGTTCAACTCTGGGGTAAAAACAAAATGTTTCACCAGCAAAAAGGAAATGAAATTATCCTTGATGCCCAGCCAAAAACAGGACTGACAGGAAGCGAGAACTCTGGGAGTGAGGAGACGAAGAGGGAAGAGTCAGCCACCTTGTTCAGGGAAGATCAACAGGGAATGCCTAAAACCATGGAATTTTTAGAGACACAGATAAACACCAAGTGAAATCAACATCTCACGTAATCTCAAATATTTGCTTCTGAGAAGTAGGAAACAGGGCAGGGGAGTATCAGGGTTGCCATTTCTTTTTTATTGAAAAAAAATTCTTTATAACATTTATTTATTTTTGAAAGACAGAGAGAGACAGAGCATGAGCGGGGAAAGGGCAGAGAGAGGAAGCAGGCTCCAGGCTCTGAGCTGTCAGCACAGAGCCTAACCCGGGGCTTGAATTCCTAAACTGTGAGATCATGACCTAAGCCGAAGTTGGATGCTTAACTGACTGAGCCACTAGGCGCCCCTAGGGTTGCTATTAAATAAAAAGTCTTATAGAACTATTTGAATAATCAGATTGTGTGTACAAATAACATCAATCAAGCAACAACTAAAATTTTGATTTAGACCATTAAAATAAGCTCCTCTTTGGATCCAGGTGGCCTTGCCCCACTGTTTCCTCACACAAGTACTGCTGCTAAACATCTCATGTTATTCTGATTCCTGATCTTTTCACTGGGACCTGTGCTCTCTCTCCTTGGACACTGTGTTCACTGTATTCCTAACACACTGCAATTACACAAGGTATCTTGTCTAAGTCTTTTAAAAACTGTTGTACCCTAACTCCAAAGCTGTATGACGTCTTTACTATTCCCTCTGCTCCTGTATTTTTTCTGTTTTCCTTAAAAAAAAAACAAACAAACAAAAAAAAAAAACTCTTAGGGGCACCTGGGTGGCTCAGTTGGTTAAGCATCTGACTTTGGCACAGGTCATTATCTCATGGTTCATGGGTTCGAGCATCCAACTCTGTGCATCCAGCTCTGTGCTGACAGCTTGGAGCTCAGAGTCTGGAGCCTGGAGCCTGTTTGAGATTTTGTGTCTCCCTCTCTCTCTCTGCCTCTCCCCCACTGGTTCTCTCTCTCTCTCTCTCTCTCTCTCTCAAAAAAATTTTTTAAAGAACTCTTACTAATCAGAAGTGCGTGGGTGGCCAAGTCAGTTAGGCATCCGACTTCAGCTCAGGTCATGGTCTCACAGCTTGTGGGTTCAAGCCCCTCATCAGGCTCTGTGCTGACAGCCTGGAGCTCAGAGTCTGGAGCCTGGAGCCTGTTTCAGATTTTGTGTCTCCCTCTCTCTTTGTCCCTCCCCCACTCACACTCTGTCTCTCTCTGCCTCAAGAACATTTAAAATTTTTTTAATAAGGGGCGCCTGGGTGGCTCAGTCAGTTAAGTGTCCAACTCCAGCTCAGGTCATGATCTCGAAGTCCGTGAGTTCCACCCCGCATCGAACTCTGTGCCGACAGCTCAGAGCCTGGAGCCTGCTTCTGATTCTATGTCTCCCACTCTCTGCCCCTCCCCTACTCGTGCTCTGTCTCGCTCACTCTTAAAAATGAATGTCAAAAAAAATTAATTTTTTAAATAAAGAAAAGTACTCTTACTAATCAGATTTTCTGGACTCATTTTTTAATAGGTAAGAGCTCATTCTTGCTCAATTGTTCCTTTTCACAGCATTCTGTTCATGTTTAGAAAATAGATCATCTGTGTATGTGTATATACATATTTTTCATTGTGTCAAAACACATAAAATTTTAACTATGGGGGGGGGGGTGCCAGGGTGGCTTAGTCAAGTTAAGCATCCGTCTCTTGATTTTTACCTCAGGTCATGATCTCATGGTTTGTAAGCCCCATGTCAGGCTCTGCACTGACAATGCAGAGCTTGCTTGGAACTCTCTCTCCCCTACCCCACTCACGCTGTTTCTCAAAATAAATAAAATATGGGCACCTGGGTGGCTCAGTCAGTTAAGCACCTGACTCCTGGTTTCAGCTCAGGTCATCATCTCATGGTTTATGAGTTTGAGCCCCCACATTGGGCTCTGTGCTGACAGCGTGGAGCCGGCTTGACATTCTCTCTCTGCCCCTCTCCTGCTCACTCTGTCTCTCTCTCAAAAATAAATAAACCTTTAAAATAATTAAACTTAATTTTTTTTTAATTTTTAACCATTTTTAAGGACACAGGTCATAGACCCTGCTTTCAATTGGGTATATATGCAGAAGAGGAGTTACTGGATCCTGTGGTAGTTCTATTTGTAATTTTTTGAGGAACCACAATACTGTTTTCCACAGGGACTTTACCATTTACATTCCCACCAATTGTATACAAGTGTTCCAATTTCTTTTCAACGTGTTTTTTTTTGTTTGTTTTGGGGGGGGGGGGACAGAGAGAGACAGAGCATGAACGGGGGGAGGGCCAGAGAGAGAGGGAGACACAGAATCGGAAACAGGCTCCAGGCTCCGAGCCATCAGCCCAGAGCCTGATGCGGGCCTCGAACTCACGGACCGCGAGATCGTGACCTGGCTGAAGTCGGACGCTTAACCGAATGCGCCACCCAGGCGCTCCATGTTCCAATTTCTCCATGTACCCACCACCATCTCCACATCCCCACCTCATCCCCGCCACATCCTCACCAGCACTTGTTTTGAGAGCAGCTATCCCGATGGGTGTGACGTGGTGTCTCACTGTGGTTTTGATTTGCACTTTCCTAATGATTAATGATGTTCAACATGTTTTCACGCACTCTTTGGCTATTTGTATGTCTTCTCTGGAGAAATACCAAGGCCCTGTGCCCATTTTTAAACCAGATATTTTATTGCTGAGTTGGAGATTTTTTTAATATATATTCTGAATAATAGCCCTTCATCAGATAGGAGTTGCAAATATTTTCTCCTAACCCATAGGCCTTTTCACTCTGTTGAATGTTTCCTTTAATGCAGTTTTAAATTTTGATGTAGCCTAACTTATCTATATTTTTCCTTTGCTGCCCATGTTTTAGATGCCACATGTAAGAGGTCATTGCCAAATCCAATGTCATGAAGCTTTTCTCCTGTTTTCTTCTATTAGTTTTATAGTTTCAGCTCTTATACTTACGTCTTTGTCCCACGCTGGATTAATTTTTGTATGGTGTTAAGTGAAGGTTCTTTTGCATGTGGTTGTCAGGTTTTCCCAGCACCATTTATTGAAAATAATCTTCCCCTCATCCACTGAACAATGCCCTTGTGGAAAGTAGTATCACCATTTCTGGGCTCTCTATTCTATTCCATTGGCCTATATATCTGTCATTATGCCAGTACCACACTGTCTTGATTACTGTAGCTTTGTAGCAAGTTTTAAAATCAGAAGTATGAGATTTATAACTTTGTTCTTTTCCTAGAATGTTTTGTCTATTTGGGGTCCTTTCAGGTTTTATACGAATTTTAGGATGGAATTTCCTATTTTGGCAAAAAAGGTTGTTGGCATTTTGAGAGGGATTGTACTAAATCTGTAGATTGCTTGGATAGCATTGACAGCTTAATTCTTCCAGTCTGCAAACATAGGGTGTCCTTCCATTTATAGTATCTTTAACTTCTTTGAGCAATGTTTTATAGACTTCAGTGTACTAATCTTTCACCTCCTTGGTTAAATTTATTCCTAAGTGTTTTATTTTTTTTGAAGCTATTGTAAATGGAACCATTGCCTTATTCCTTTTTGTTCATTGTTAGTGTATAGAAGCACAGCTGATTTCTGTGTATTTTGTGTCCTTAAACTTTACTGAATTCTTTTATTAGTTCCAACAGTGTGTGTGAGTGAGTGAGTGAGTGAGTGAGTGAGTGTGTAAAATCATGTCACCTGTGATCAAGGATAATTTTACTTCTTCCTTCTCAATTCTGATGCTTTTATTTTCTTGTCTAAATGCTCTGGCTAGAATTAATTCCCATTACCATGTTGAAGTGATGAAATCCTTGTCCTCTTCCTGAGGAAAAACTTTCAGTCTTTACTACTGAGTATGATGTTAGCTGTGGATGTGTCATCTATGGTCTTTATTATTTTTAGGTAGTTTCTTTCTATTCCTAGCTTGTTGAGTGTTTGTTACCATAAAAGAATGGTTAATGGTTAATTTTGCCAAGTATTTTTTCTGAGCTGGGATGAACATGTAGTTATTTCCCCCACACTCTGTTAGTGTAGCACTATATTACATTGATTGACTTTAATTTGTTGAACCATCCTTGCATTCCAAGAGTAAATCCATTTGGTCATAGTATATAATTCTTTTAATGTGCCGTTAGATTTTGTTTGCCAGTACTTTGTTCAGAATTTCCGCATCACTGTTCATGGAATATCAGTCTGTAATTTTGTTCCGGGAGCTTGTTTCCAGGAATTTTCCATTTCATCTAGGTCAACCAATTTGTTGGCATATAATTCTTCAGAATGCTCTCTTACATAATTCTTTTTATTTGGTAATAGTGTCCCAACTTTCATTTCTTCTTTTAGTTATTTGGGTGTTCTCTTTTTAGTCATTCTTGCTAAAGGTCTGCCAATTTTGTTGATCTTTGGGTTCATTGATTTTTCTGTTTTCTCTAATTTATCTCTGTTCTAATCTTTATTTTCTTCTTTCTCCTGGCTTTGGATTTAGTTCATTCTTCTTTTTGTAGTTCCTTAAGGTGTAGAGTTAGGTTTCTGATTTGAGATCTTTTTTTATCTTTATTTACTTTAGAGAGAGAGATAGCACTTGTGAGCAGTGGGGGGGAGGGGAGGGGGAAGGGAGAGAGAGAATCTTAAACAGGCTCCACGTTCAGCATGGAGCCCAACATGGGGCTCATCCCATGACCCTGGGATCATGAACTGAGCCGAAATCAAGAGTTGAACGCTCAACCACGTGAGCCACCCAGGAGTCTCTCTTTTTTTAATGTAACATTTACAGCCTTTTAGCACTGTTTTCATTATATCTCATTGGTTTTTCATATGCAGTGTTTTCATTTTCATTTGTCTCAAGATATTTTCTAGTGTCCTTTGTGATTTCTTCTTGATGCTAAGAGTACTGAATTTCCATTATTTGTGAATTTTCCCATTTTCCTCTTACTGTTCTAGTTTCATTCCATTGTGATTAGAAAATATACTTTGTATAATTTCAATCTTCTAACCTTATTGACTAGTTTTGTAGCCTAACATATGGTCTATCCTGGAGAATGTTACCTGCGCACTTGAGGGGGAAAAATGTGTATACTGCTGTTGTTGAGTGCTCTGTTAAGTCCTCAAGGCTCTGCTTACCTTTCTTTGTCCGTCTTGTTCCAGAGACTCAATTTCAAATGTCCTGTAAATTCACTTAGTCTTTCTTCCGACCAGTGGAGCATACTGTCCCTCTAGTGGACTTTTCAATTCAGTTACAGTATTTGTTTGGTCTTCTTTTTAATTTCTTACTCTTTGTTGGTGGTCTCATATTGTTCATAAATTATTTTCTTGATTTCCTTTAGTTTTCTGTGGTTTCCTTTAGCTTTTTGAGTATATTTAAGATAGTTTTAAAACATTTGTCTAGTATGTCCAATGCCTAGGTTTCTTCAAGGATAGTTTCTACCACTTAATTGTATTCCTTTAAATGGGCCATGTTTTCTTGTTCCTTTGATTGCCTTGTGATTTTATTGTTGAAAATTGGGCATCTGAATAAACAGCCACCTTTCCCAGTCTTTGCAGACTGGCTTTGTCTTTGAAGCAGACCTTTGCTAATTAGCAGGGTTTGTTCTGAGCCTTGAGACCAGCCTGGAGTGAAGGCTTAAGGTCTCCTCAAGTCTTTTCCACACATGCATCTTGCCTGAGCCTGTGTGTGAACTTTTCTGATTCTTAAGTATACACAGCTGCTCTTAAAGGTCTTAATTTTGGGGCGCCTGGGTGGCTCCATCAGTTAAGCACCTGACTTCAGCTCTGGTCATGATCTCAAGGCTCATGGGTCTGAGTCCCGCGTCGGGCTCTGTGCTGACAGCTCAGAGCCTGGAGCCCACTTTGGATTCTGTCTGTCTCTCTGCCCCTCCCTCGCTCATGCTCTGACGCTCTCTAAAAAATAAACATTAAAAAAAAAAAACAAACAAAGGTCTTAATTTCACAGAGTGTCACCCAACTCCTCAGGGTCTTAAATATTAAATATTCGATTGTATCCCTCACCCCTAGTACCTTGCCCCAGGCATCTGCAGCTCTGGAGTCCCCTTGCAGCTTTCACAAACACTATTTTCACAGCTTGAGATATGAGCATCCCCCCCGCCCCACCTCAGAGAAAACAGGTATCAGTTCCCCAAACAGCCCCCCGACAAGCTTAAATGTTGCAGGTAAAGTCTGCCCTGCTCCCTCCTGGTAGAGGCAGGGAATTTGCAACTGGGCTGTTGCTCCCCTCAGATCTCCTGTGCTGGGGGCGGGAGGAGAGGGGGAGGGGAGTGGGTGGTGCAAAGGTGCATAAAAATGCCACCAAACTTCGTACCACTTCAATGTGGCTTTTTCTTGACTAGGTGTTCCTGTAGACCTGTTTTCCAGAGCTTCTATAAAATTATTTTAGCTATTCTCTAGTTTCTTGCTTCATGTGTGCGTGGGGGTGGGGGGGGTGGGGGATGAGGGTTTGAAGTTTCCTAGACTGCTGTTTTGCAAGATGTCAGATATATTTTCAAAGTTTGCTTTTTCTCCCTAAATTCTAAGTCTTTCTCATATATATCAGAGGTTATCATGTGCCACATTTTGCTCTAAGCACTTTATAGGTATCATGTTATGTAAGCCTCACCACAACCCTAAGAGGCAGGTACTATTATTTTTCCCATCTTATACTAGAGGACAATGAAGTTCAAAACCCATCTTGCCCACAGAACCACAGCCAGTAAGTGATGGGGGCAGGGTTCCAGCCCTAGCAGTTTGGTTCTAAAGCCACCACCGTTTTTCACACAGCAGAGTTAGCCACCTCAGGTCACTCTGTGCTGACCCTTTTGGTCCAGGATGCTTTTTATTTAGAGTCCAGTGAGCATCCAGTAGATGTTTTCTTCTAGAGTCGAGAAAGCACTGGCTGTCTTTCAGGTCTAAGAGGAAGGTGGTCCAGGGGCACCTGGGTGGCTCAGTTGGCTAACCATCCGATTCTTGATTTCAGATCAGGTCATGATCTCATGGTTTGTGAGATCAAGCCCCACAATGGGCTCTGTGCTGACAGTGCAGAGCCCGCCTGGCATTCTCTTTCCCTCTCTCTCTGCCCTCCCCTGCTCAATTTCAATCTTGATCTCTCTCTCTCAAAATAAATAAACATTTAAAAAAAAGAAGGTGGCCCGGCTTATCAGAGGCTCTATAAACACTAGTGGGGTTCAAGTGAGCCTCAAGGTGGGGAGCAGAGTAGGAGAGTCAGCCTTTTAGTTGGGAATCCTCTATTATGTTCATACCTCTTCTACCCCTTCCATGAAGTGCCAGTTTCTCTAGGAAAGACTCCTCAAATCCTTTGCCTAGGGAAACAGCCCTGGCTGCTGGCACTGGAACAGCAGGGAAGAAAATATGGCTGAGGGTCTCACCTGTCCCCATAGAGAATTTATCTTAATTCCTCTTTTTGTCTCTTAATATTTATTTAAATTAACTCTCAAAAAAATATTTCAGTGGAATTGACACACAATGTTATATTAGTTTCAGGTACACAACACAGTGATTCGATTTCTCTGTATGTTACGCTATGTTCACCACAAGTGTAGCTACCACCTGTCACCATATAATGCTGTTACAGTATCATTTACTATATTCTTTATGTTGTGCCTTTTATACCCATGATTTATTCATTCCATGTTTTATTTCATTTTATTTTATTAATATGAAATTTATTGTCAAATTGGTTTCCATACAACACCCAGTGCTCATCCCAACAGGTGCCCTCCTCAATGAATTCCTCTGTCTTCAACCTCCACGGCTTCCCTCTGCTGGGCCTGGTGTCTCCTATTTTTCTGACTTTAAGTCCAAGTGTTGTCCATCAGACATATAATGCAAGCCACATTTCAACGAGAGGAAATTAATTTTAATAATTTAACCCAATGTATTCAAAATACTATCATTTCAGCACATAATCAATATAAAAAAGTATCATTGAGGTGTTTTACTCTTTTATTGTACTGAGTCTGATATTCGGCATGTACTTTACACTTCAAGTCCATCCTTTTTCAAAATGGTCACAGTGCTCAACAGCCACACGTGCCTCCTGGCTACTCTACAGGGCAGTGATGGTATAGAAAATAAACCTCACGTCTGCCACTAGGAGAAAGAATCCTCTAGTTATGCAGGGTGAGAAGGGAGACAGGTGGTGAAGGAGAATCCCTCCAAGCCTTTCAGGGGTGCTGCTCATCAAACTGGCCCATTTCCTAATGGTCTCTCTCTCTCTCAAGCAGTCTCATGGTTACAGTTTCTCTGCCATGTTAAGTCAGTTTTCACTCTCTTCCTACTGGCTTTTCTTGGGGGGGGGAAGCTTATATAATATCTAACATATTCCAAAGAACATATATATAACACATATTTAAGAAATAAAGCCTAAAAATACAGTTGTGAGCCCCCCATCTCAACCCCCACCCTACTTAAGAACTCAAACATCAGCTGTAGGGTTGTTTCTCCCAGTTTTATTCCTCTGTCTCCCCACTGGGGAAGAATCAGCAGCCCGAATTTTGTGTATCAACATTTTGCCTTTTTTTTTTTTTGGTTTACCACACATGTATGTAGCTATACATAAGACAATGGTCACTTTGCTTGTCTTTATTGTACTGTACATACTTTTTGGCAACTTGCCTTCGTAACCTACAGGCTGTCTTGAAGACCCACTGATGTTGCTGCAAGAACCTACCATTCACTCACTGTCGTTGGTCCATAATATGCCATCGTGTAAACAAAGACATTTGGGTTGTTTCCAAGATGTTTATTAGTATGAAGAGTGCTACAGAATTTCTCTAGAGTTCCACCAAATGGAAATCATGGATCACAGAATACAAGAATGTTCAGCTTTGCAAGTTAATGCCGGTCCATCAATTTACCTTCCTCAACAGCAGCAGATTAAGATTTCCAACCCACTCACACCCTCTCCAACACTCAGTTTTGTCAGATGTCTTAATTTTTGCCAACAGACAGCTTAATTTTTGCCAATCTAAGTAACTGTAAAGTGGAATCTCACTGTAGCCTTGGAATACTAATGAGGCTGAGTATCTTTTTATACGTGTAACCACTGTTCTTGTTACTTTTTCTTTGACATGCCTGTGCGTCTTGTGTCCGTGGGTAGGAGTTCCTTAAATGTGCTGGACTATAATCCTTTATGGGCTATACATGTTGCAAATACACTCCCACTATGGCTTATCTGTTCACATTCTTTATGGGTACCTTTTGATAAAGGGAAGATCTTAATTTTAATCTAGTAAAGTGGTCATTTTTACTTTAGAGTTGACATTTTTTATGACTTAAAAACAAAAACATGGGGCGCCTGGGTAGCTCAGTCGGTTGAACGTTGGACTTCAGCTCAGGTCATGAACTCCCGGTTTGTGAGTTCGAGCCCTGCATTGGGCTCTGTGCTGACAGCTTGGAGCCTGCTTCAGATTCTGTGTCTCCCTCTCTCTCTGCCCCTCCCCTGCTCATGCTCTGTCTCTCTCTGTCTCTCAGAGATGAATAAATGTTAAAAAAAAAAAAATTAAAAACAAAACCAAAAAACCTTTCCTACCTAGGTCATAAAAAAGTATTTTCCTAGACTGTGTTCTAGAAGCTGTTCTTCAATTAACCTGAAACTGGTTTTTCTGTACATTGTGTATACATTCTTTCCCAAGTGTCACACACTATGAACTGAGAGATCTATCCTCTGCCCCAGAGATACGTCATTCTACTTTTGCCAGGTACTGTTTCTCGGGCCTGTTTCTGGCAGCTCTTCTGCTGCATGGGCCAATCTGTGCTTCCCTGAACCAACGGTCAAGTCAGCCTCGACACTGATAAGGCAACTGTTCACACCTTACTCTTCTTCAAAGTGTCCTACAATATTAGGACTTCATTCTTCCAAACGTTTTAAAACTGACTTGTCACATTTCCCAAAAACCCCTGTGGAGATGCACTGAATCCACAGATCAATGTAAGAACAGGTGACTTAACCATATCGAGTCTTTCTAGCCAAGAAAACCCTGTTTCTATTTATTCAGATCTTCTTTAATGTCTAATAAAGTTGTACACTTTTCTCCATTTAAAAATTATATGCATCTTATGTTAGTTCCCATTTACATCAAATATAGTTCAGTCAGAAGAACAGAAATCATGCTAGGTATTTCAAAAAGAGAGGAGTTTAATAGAGGGAACAGGTCCTTTCAGAACAATCGAAAAGGCCAGAGTGTGCATAAAAGTGAACCACCTGAACCTTCCCTTTTACCTCTGCAGTTGTAGTCCAGAGTCAGGAAGCTGCCCACAGGACAGGAAACGACAGAAAACCTCTGCCAGTTTCACAGCTGCTCTGCAGCCCAGCGGCAGCCAGCCAGAGGAAGATGTGGAAACACTGCACTTCCTCACCTGGGGCTAAGCCCATGTACTCACACCACTGCCAGAGGAAGAAGGAGCCCACCTCCCTTCTACCTTGCAAACTTCATGGGCAGGATCTCATGGGCCAATTGACATCCAAAGCCTGCTGGCAGTGGGGTCTGAATGTGATAGCCCCAGCCTTGCAGGCCAGACTATATCCAGCACGCCCCCATTTCCCATCTTCCCCAAACATGCTGAAATTACTGGTCTACTGTTACATCTTTTCCCATTTTCTTTGTCCCTTGGTTTTATGTTTTTATACTCTTTCACTAAAATTTTAGCAGGCTTTCAGCAGGATGATGAAATAATCTTGTGTGGTCTCTCCAGAAGTCCTGAAGTCCATGTTCAAAAACCTGACCAAGTGTGGCTAAGGCTTTGCACAGGTTTACTTAAACTCTCCCCAGATAAAGGAAGGCCACAGCAAAAGTGGTTATCAGCTAACCTCCTGTCCACACTCCTCTCCCCACACACAAAGATTTTTCTTCTTCAGTCACAACCACTGGTCCTCAACAGATGACCGAACACATGGAATATCAGCACCCCAAGCACTGAGTATTTCATGCTCTCCGGGCTGGTACCAAAGGAAGGTGCAGGTGGGCTCCCAGACACAGGGCTGTCCCAGAAGCTTCTGCCCCAGCTGCCACCATTCAAATTCATCTGGAAAGGCAAGTACCTGACCACAGACATTTACAATCCAACGAACAGGCTCAAGGGATGACGGGGGGTGGGTAGGAATGCCCTCTAAATGGCCATATTTTCAGGCAAATTCAGTCTGACCAGACCACTTCTGTTTCTTATTTGGAAGCCCCTTCAAAGAACTGTCCCCAGCTCAAGTGTCACCTATTTGATATCCTACTGGATCTCCCTGGTTGGAGTTAATTGGTTTTCCTTCAGTACCTGACTTACAGGAATTATAACACTCCTTCTATTTACTGAATGTTAAAAAGGACCTCTGCTCTAGACCAGGTCACACTTAGAAGGAGGACAGGTCTCCTGTTCTCAGGGAGGTCTAGAAGGAAAGATCAAGCATGGGTACAGGTAATGGTGAGAATTACCCATGGTTTGGGGCTCTTGGGTGGCTCAGTCGGTTAAGCGTCTGGCTCTTTCATTTTGGCTCAGGTCACAATCTCGCAGTTGTGAGATCAAGCCCCGCATCGGGCTCCGTGCTGAGCATGGAGCCTGCTTGGGATTCTCACTCTCCTGCTCTCTTTGCCCCTCCTCTGTTTTCGCATGGGCAAGTGCGTGCACTCTTTCTCTCTCTCTCCCTCTCTCAAAATAAATAAATAAACACTTAAAAAGGAATTACCAGTGGGGTTCTAGATGCTGTCACAGGGAAGGAGCAGGTGCTGGCAGAAGCAAACCTCCAGGCAGAAGGCTCAGAGATGCCTGCTTGCTGTGGTATCATCTGAGCCAAGCCCTGAAGGACAGGTAGGATCTGCCCACATGAAAATAGAACAAGAGAATCCCAGGAAAAGAGAAAGGCATGAATGAAGCATGTGTTTTCCACACAGGCATGAGCACAGGGAAGACACTACCACCTCCCACCCCCAAGAGAACCAGAGATGTAGCAAACACTGTTACTCATGGGTATGTCAGACTCCCTGAAGGTGCTGGGACAGAAACCAAATGGAGAACCAACAATTTAGACTTTCTGTGGCATCTGCATAGATCTTTAGGAGCCCATGCACTGTCAGGAGAAAACCCCCAAGTGAAAGATTACTAGGGACTGAGTGAGCAGGATGGGCTGGCTGAGCCAAGGCAGTCCAAATGACCCGCGGGATTCTAGCAAAGTCTCAAACGGCACCTATCTCTAGAGCCAGGCATGGGGGGAGGCAAGAGGGCACCACACTTCAGGGGCACTGCTCTCAGGGCCAGCAGTGCCTTCTGAAATGTGACGTCCTTGGCACCCCTCTTGCCTCATCCCAGCCCCAACCCTGCCATCTTGCAAGTTCTGGGATCTGCCCATGTTGGGCATCTATTTTTAAAAAGCAGAGAAAGAGGGGTGCCTGAGTGGCTCAGTCAGTTAAGCGTCCAACTTTGGTTCAGGTCGTGATCTTGTGGTTCGTGGGTTTGAGCCCTGAATCAGGTTCTGTGTTGACAGCTCAGAGCTCTCTGACAAAGAGCTGTGTTGACAGCTCAGAGCTTGGAGCCTGCTTTGGATTCTGTGTCTCCCTCTCTCTGCCCCTGCTCATGCTCTGTCTCTCTCTCTCAAAAATAAACATTAAAAAAAAAATTTTTTTTTAAGCGAGAAAGAGAGAGGGGAGAGGGTTAGCTCAACATAACCTCCCAATGAGTGGATACAGAACTGGCTGCAGCAGACGTCATCCTCCCCCCCCCCCCCCCATCACACAGCTGTCACGGAAAGGCAGGGCCACTGGCGTCCACCTGCCCGACACACTCACCTGGACAGTCGGCTTCGTCGCTCTCATCCTCACAAGTTACCCAGCCGTCACACTGCCAGGGGAGGGGGATGCACTGGATGGCACCACTGCGACAGGCAAACTGCCCTGGGTTGCACCGCAGTTCTGTGGAACCAAAGGGCAAGAGGCCATTGAGGAAGCCGCAGCAGCAGTGGAGACCTGTGACAGCCAAGCCTGCCACCACTGGGTCCTGCCGCCGCTCAGACCCATGAGTGTGGGCCCTACACAGTCAGCCTGCCCACAGCCCACCTCCTCAGGGGCCTGCACGCGTGCCCCAAGGAAGAGCCAAGAGCTGTGCCCGTGACACAAGTCCCCAGAGCAATGCACCCCCAAGACATCGATCTTTATGCACCACCTCAAATACACACTTGACACTTCTGCTCCAAGTCAGGCTCTGCACTAGACTACAGAGGTCACAAGAGGGCACACCTCTCACCTCCTGAGGAATTCTGGGTCAACAGGGATGAGACACACACACACAGGTTTCTGACAAAGGGCAAATCAGTAGGGAGCACCACAGGAGTGCTCAAACAGCATGAAGGAAGGAGAAACTGCCTGCACCTGACAGGCTCTGGAATCCTTCTTAAAGAAGGTGGATGTAAACAGGGTTCCCAAGGCAGGTTGACGGTTTCAGTAGACACACCTGATGTAGGAAAAGAACATTCCAGTAGACACATCTAATATAGGAAAAGAACATTCCAGAAAAAAGTTAAGGCTTATGGAACTATCACAAGGCAGGAAAATATGCCAAATAGACTTATATTTCTGGTCGTGAGCTGACAAACGACCAGAAATATAAAAGAGGTCAGACTGTGGAGACTCTGACCCTTACTGAGAATGTTGTAGACAGCCAGAGGTAATTTAGTCAGTTAAGTAACATGATGATATCTGTGTTTTAAGCAAGGTAGAACTGGCAGTGATTTCTGGAAACAATTATAATAGAGGTACCACACAAAAATATTAAATATTTCAGCAAAGTAAAAGCTTGAACTCAGGCAGGGTCGGCAAACTACAACTCACAGGCCAACTCCTGCTCTTTCCACTTGGTTTTTAAATAAAGTTTTATTGGAACACAGCCACAAATACCTATGGTCTGTGGCTGCTTTTGAGCTACAACAGCAGAGTTGTGACTATGACTAACAGAGACTAAATGACCTGCAAAGACAAAAATATTTACTCTCTGGTCCTTCAAACCAGACTTGTGAAATGAGGTAACAGCTGCTATATGGAAAAAGCTAGAACCAAGGAAAAGCATGAGGTGTGAGGGATGAGGTCTTGCACACCAACCCGATGACACAGGAAGAAGAAACAAACAAAGCTCACTTACGAACGAAAATACACAGCTCTATCTGCTCCCTCTGGGGTCTTCCTTGTCCTGGAATCATTCCATTGAAATCCAGGAAGGAAAAGTAACTATTCCCATCCCTGAGCCCTGTCCCACCACTGGCCTAAGTAACAAGAGGCAATCATCACTCTAATTAACCAAGGAAGATAAACCTAGCAAATTAGGTAGGACGTGGAAGCTAGGCCTGACCCCTCCCCTCACCACCACCCCTAGACAGCCACGTTGGGCATCGTGTGCCTCAGTATCTGTATGTTCAGGAGAGCCTCTTCAGTGCTCTGCAAAGAGGGACAACCCACATCCCCACCAGGGTCAGGCATACATCTGAGAGTCTTCCACTCTGAGGTGGGGATGGAACAAGGGCCAAGGCAAGGAACTGGGAATCCAGTGTTCATTCCTCTCTGCCTGCCACTACACACTGGTGATAGATCAGTCCATCTAACCACAAGGAAAACCTTTGTTATATATATATATAGCACTGACAAAATAGTCACAATGGTATATATTTTGTAAAGGCTTTCAGCCAAGATGGAGTTATAGGCATAGTTAACTATTCACTTGAAACAACCAGGGGGAGAAAAAGGATAACATAAAAGAAAACACCAGTATTCCAGACATTGACATCAAACAACAAAGGATAATGTCCCTGAGTTAGGAAACATATGAGGTGAGCCTTACTGCCTCAAGAACATTTCCAGGCTACCAAGCAGGAAGAGGGACTCCAGGGCAGGTTGGGGGAGGGGGGTTGGGGGGGTGGTGGGGGGCAGGTGCGGAAGACTCTTGGAGGTGAGTGGATGCAGCTAAAAATTGGGAAAAGCAATCACAGAACAGCTCCAAAAAGTCCCGGAGAGAGATGCACAGATGTTAAGACTGCAAAGATCCAGGGGCACCTAGGTGCCTCAGTTGGTTAAGCATCTGACCATGATCTCACAACTCGTGAGTTGGAGCCCCGCATCCAGCTCTGTGCTGACAGCTCAGACCCCGGAGCCTGCTTCAGATTGTGTGTCTCCATCTCTCTCTGCCTCTCCCCTGCTCACGATCTGTGTCTGTCTGTCTGTCTGTCTGTCTGTCTCTCTCTCTCTCTCTCTCAAAAATAAATAAACATTAAAAATATTTTTTTTTTTTAAACTCCAGAGATCCAGAGAGGAATCCCTCGGGGAATGAAGCAGAGTACTTGATCAGTGTGTGGTGTGAAGAAACTACCCCAGGTTGGAGAGAAAACTACCCTATAGGATAACAGGGAAACAACAATTGCAGTTCAGCAGGACCACAAATGGTATACGTTCTCAGGAGCCAGAGTGGAAAAGCTCATAACCTGTAGGGCATCAAGTAAATTTACTCAGATGAGTCCTGTCTCGTTAGTGGAGAAAAATTAACTCCAGACTAAACGAACGCAGCCTAACAATGATTAAAAGCAAGAGCTGAAAGGATCAAGTTGTTTCCAAGTAACATCCTAGAACAAAGCTCAAGAATATTTATAGGAATGCAAAAATAGGCAACAACCAAAAAAGGCAAGATTCACAAAGTCTGGCATTCAATAAAAAAATTACCAGACATACAAAGAAACAGAAAATTATGACCAAAATTTAAAGAATTCAATCAAACTGACTCAGAAATGGTACAAATGATAGGGTACACAAGGACATTAAAGTTAAAACCGAGTTACAAGTGCTCAAGAAGCTAGAGGAAAAATCAAACACGTTAAGTATATATGGAAGATTTTAAGAAAGAATCAAACCCACTGCCTAGAGATGAAAACTACAAGGCCTAGCATGAACAGATTCAGTTTTACAGAGGAAAAGATGAGTGACTTGAAGACAACAATAAAAACTCTAAATTAAAACACAGGGGGGATGGCACAAAAACAGACACATAGACCAATGGAATAGAATAGAAACCCCAGAACTAGACCCACAAACGTATGGCCAACTAATCTTTGACAAAGCAGGAAAGAATATCCAATGGAAAAAAGACAGTCTCTTTAACAAATGGTGCTGGGAGAACTGGACAGCAACATGCAGAAGGTTGAAACTAGACCACTTTCTCACACCATTCACATGGTGAGAATAAACTCAAAATGGATAAAGGACCTGAATGTGAGACACAAAACCATCCAAACCCTAGAGGAGAAAGCAGGAAAAGACCTCTCTGACCTCAGCCGTAGCAATTTCTTACTTGACACATCCCCAAAGGCAAGGAAATTAAAAGCAAAAATGAACTACTGGGACCTTATGAAGATAAAAAGCTTCTGCACAGCAAAGGAAACAACCAACAAAACTAAAAGGCAACCAACAGAATGGGAAAAGATATTTGCAAATGACATATTGGACTAAGGGCTAGTATCCAAAATCTATGAAGAGCTCACCAAACTCCACTCCCGAAAAACACATAACCCAGTGAAGAAAAGGGCAGAAAACATTAATAGACACTTCTCTAAAGGAGACATCCGGATGGCCAACAGGCACATGGAAAGATGCTCAACGTCGTTCATCAGGGAAATACAAATCAAAACCACACTCAGATATCATCTCACGCCAGTCAGAGTGGCTAAAATGAACAAATCAGGAGACTATAGATGCTGGAGAGGATGTGGAGAAACGGGAACCCTCTTGCACTGTTGGTGGGAATGCAAATTGGTGCAGCCACTCTGGAAAACAGTGTGGAGGTTCCTCAGAAAATTAAAAATAGACCTACCCTATGACCCAGCAATAGCACTGCTAAGAATTTACCCAAGGGATACAGGAGTACTGATGCATAGAGGCACTTGTACCCCAATGTTTATAGCAGCACTCTCAACAATAGCCAAATTATGGAAAGAGCCTAAATGTCCATCAACTGATGAATGGATAAAAAAAACTGTGGTTTATATACACAACAGAGTACTACATGGCAATGAGAAAGAATGAAATATGGCCCTTTGTAGCAACATGGATGGAACTAGAGAGTGTTATGCTAAGTGAAATAAGCCATACAGAGAAAGACAGGTACCATATGGTTTCACTCTTATGTGGATCCGGAGAAACTTAACAGAAACCCATGGGGGAGGGGAAGGAAAAAAAAAAAAGAGGTTAGAGTGGGAGAGAGCCAAAGCATAAGAGACTCTTAAAAACTGAGAACTGAGGGTTGATGGGGGGTGGGAGGGAGGGGAGGGTGGGTGTGGGTATTGAGGAGGGCACCTTTTGGGATAAGCACTGGGTGTTGTATGGAAACCAATTTGACAATAAACTTCATATATTGAAAGAAAATAATAAAACACAGGGGGGAAAAAGGCTGGAAAAAATGAACTGTGAGCTGTGGGACACATGGACGGAGCAGGGGGAGGGGGAGACAAACAACAGACAAATATTTTAAGAAACAATGGCAAAAAACTTCCCAATGTGATGAAAACCCATAAATCCACATCAGTCAGTGAACCCCAAACAGAAGAAATAGAAAGAAGACTAGTCTAAGGCAAATTACGATTAAATTGCTTAAAACCGGTGATAAAGAGAAAATCTTGAGTAGCCAGAGAGGGGTGCCTGGATGGCTCAACTGGTTAAGAGTCCAACTCCTGAATTCAGTCCAGGTCACAATCCCAGGGTGGTGAGCATGATCCCGTGCTGAGCATGGAAGCCAGCTTAAGATACTCTTTCGGGGTGCCTGCGTGGCTCAGTCCAACTTCGGCTCAGGTCACAAGAGCATGGTTTGTGAGTTCAAGCCCCACATCGGGCTCGCCAATGTCAGTGTGGAGCCTGCTTTGGATCCCCTGTCTCCCTCTCTCTCTCTGCCTCCCCTGCTCATGCTCTCTCAAAAATAAATAAAACATTAAAGAGAGAGAGAGAGAGAGAGAGAGAGAGAGAGAGAGAGAGAGAGAGAGAAAGAGAGTAACCAGAGGAAAAAGACATAGTCAGCACAGGAAAACAAAGACGATGGCAGATTTCTCATTAGAAACCATACAAGTTAGGGGCGCCTGGGTGGCTCGGTCGGTTAAGCGTCTGACTTCGGCTCAGGTCACGATCTCGCAGTCTATGAGTTTGAGCCCCGCGTCGGGCTCTGTGCTGACTGCTCAGAGCCTGGAGCCTGTTTCAGATTCTGTGTCTCCCTCTCTCTCTGACCCTCCCCCGTTCATGCTCTGTCTCTCTCTGTCTCAAAAATAAATAAACGTTAAAAAAAAAAAAATTAAAAAAAAAAAGCCTCATAAAAAAAAAAAAAAGAAACCATACAAGCTGGAAGACAGTGGAGCAACACTTTTTAAACTTTTTTTTTTTATTTATTTATTTTTGAGAAACAGAGCACAAGTAGGGAGGGGCAGAGAGAGGAGACAGAATCCAAAGCAGGCTCTAGGCTCACAGCAAAGAGCCCAATGCGGGGCTCAAACTCACAGACCATGAGATCATGACCTGGGCCGAAGTCGGACGCTCAACTGACTGAGCCACCCAGGCACCCCTGGAGCGACACTTTTAAGTTCTGAAAACAAAAAAAGCAGACACCCTAGAATTACTTAAAGCAAAAATGGAAGTAGAACTTTGACAGCAACACAAAAGCTGGGAAGAGAAAAGCAGAAGCATACCATTTCAAGGCTTATGCTACAGAAAAAGCAGTCTGTCACGTGAAGGTCAACTGCAGAAAGTTAAAGATGAATACCACTAAACTTGCACAAGAATTTTAACAAATAAGCCAACAAAGAAGACAAAACTGAATACAAATACTCAATCCAAAAGAAGGCAGAAAGAAAAAGGAAACAAGTGGTACAAATAGAAAATAACAAAATGGCAGATTTTAATTAATTTTGCCTAATCAAACAGATGAGCTGATCCAAACACCCCAGTTAAAAAGCAGAATTTGTCCTATAAATTAAAAAAAAAAAAATTCCCAAGACCCAATTACATATGGTCTAAATGAAACCCTCTTTAAGTAAGACACAAATAGGGGAAAATTAAAGAATGGAAAAGATATACCATGCTAACACTGATCAAAAGAAAGCTGGAGTAGCCAAATTAGTATCACACAAAGTAGACTTCAGAGCAAATAATATTACCAGGAATAAATAAGGTCATTGAATAATGACAAAAGATAAAATAATCCTAAATGTTTATGCCTCTATAGCAGAGCTTTAAAATATGAAGGGAAAACTGCTATAACTAAGAGACAAATTCACAACTAATTTTCCATCCCCTCTCTCAATAACTGATAGAGGAAGCAGACAGGAAATTGGCAAGGATATAGACAACCTAAACAACACTAACCAACATTTACAGAACTCTCCAGCCAATGACAACAGAATACACATTTTTTCCATAAGCATTTACAACATTTACAATAGATAATATTATGAGCCATAAAACAAGTTGCCAATAAATTTATAACGATTCAATGTTGTTTGACTACAACCGAATTAAATTACAAATCAATGACAGACAGATAATCTGGAAAATCCCTCAACTGTATGGAAACAACTGACACCCTACTAAATAGCCTATGGGTAAAAGAAGAAATGAAAAGGGAATAAGAAAACATTTTAAATCAAGGAAAATTTGTGGAATGCAACTAAAACAGTTCTCAGAGGCAAATGCACTGCATTAAACTCATCAGAAAAGAAAAAAGGTCTCAAATCAGTATCCCCGGCTTTTTAAGAAATTAGCATAGCAAATGAAACCCAAAGTAAATAGCAGAAAAGGAATAATGAAGATTAGAGTGGAATATATAAAACAGAATATTAGAGAAAATAAGGAAAACAAAAGCTATGTTTTTAGAAGATTAATAACATTAATAAACCTCTAGTCAGACTAACCAGGAAAAAAATTAAGAACACAAAATACCACTATCAGAAGAAAGGTGTCATCACTATGATTACAGAAATATTAAAAAGGATAATAAGGAGTGAGAGAATAATAAGGCAATAGTACCAACAATTCTATATCAGTAACTTTGATAATTTAGATGAAATGAACAAATTCCTTGAAAGGCACAAACTGCCAAAGCTCACTCAAAAAGAAATCAATAACCTGAATAACCTTAGAGCCACATAAGAAACTGAATTTTTAGTTAAAACCTTCACCCAAAGCAATTCCAGGCCCAGATGGCTTCACTGGAAAATTCTACTACAGACTTAAGGAAGAAATAAGACCAATTCTATACAAACCGTTCCAGAAATTAAAATTACCTTAATGACAGCATCAAAAAACAAAAAACAACAAAAAACAAAACAAAAAAATGGGAAAGCAGTATTTATCCCATGGGATAAATCTAATGACAGATGTACAAGTCCTATATGTTGAACATTACAGAATATTGTTAAGAGAAATTTTTTAAAGACCTAAACCCATGGGGACATATGAAGTATTCATGGATCAACAGAGTCAACGTTGTTAAGGTCAATTCTCCCCACATCCATCTACAGATTCAACGCAAGACAAATCAATATTCCAGCAGGTTTTTCTAGAAATTGACAAACTGACTCTAAAATTCACATGAAAATACAAAGGACTTAAAATACCCAAGACAACTTTGAAAAGGAAGAACAAAGTTGGAGAACTTACACTATCTGATTCCAAGACTTACTGTAAAGGTACAGTAAACATGACAGTGTGCCATAAGCATCAAAGACAGGCATCAAGATCAATGGAACCATAATAGAGTCCAGAAATAGGCCCACATAAGTGGATAAGTGATTTACAATGAAGGTATAGTATCAAGGCAATTCCCTAGGGAAGGAACAGTCTTTTCAACAAATGGTCCTGGATATCCATCCATCAAAAAATAGAGAAGGAAGAATGAAAGAATTTCGATCCATTCCTTGTACCAAAATCTAACTCAAAATAGATCACAGATGTGGGGTGCCTGGGTGGCTCAGTCGGTTAAGCACCCAACTTTGGCTCAGGTCATGATCTCACAGCACTTGAGTTCAAGCCCCACATCAGGCTCTGTACTGACAACTTGGAGCCTGGAGCCTGATTCAGATTATATGTGTCTCCCTCTCTGCTCCTCCCCGGCTCGTACTATGTCTCTCCCTCTCTCTTTCTCAAAAATAAACATTCAAAAAAAATTATTAAAAAGAACAGATCACAGACGCAAACCTATAAAACTTTGATGAGAAAACATCGGAGAAAATCTTTGTGAACTGGAGTTCAGCAAAGATTTCTTCGATTCACACTGCCAAAGTACGACCTATAAAAGAAAAAGTTGATAAATTAGACTTCACCAAAATTGAGAACTTTTCTTCTTAAAAAACACTGTTAAGAGAATGAAAAAACAAGTCACATAATGCGAGGAAACACATGTATATCAACTATCTGATAAAGGGCTTGTATCCAGAATATATAAAGAACTCTCAAATTTCACTAATAAGAAAACCCACGCAATTTCAAAGTGGCAAAATATTTTAAAGGACATTTAACCGAAGAAGGTACACAGATGGCAAAAAAGCACATGAAAGATGCTCATCGTTAGTCATTAAGGAAATACAAATTAAAACCATGAGATACCATTACCTACTTATTAAAATAGCTAAAATTAAAAAGAATGATGATACCAAGTATTCACAAGTATGTGAAGTAATTGGAACCCTGCTACATTGCTAGTGGGAATGCAAAATTGTACACCTACTTTGGAAAACAATTTGACAGGGGCATTTGGCTGGCTCAGTCAAAAAAGCAGGCAATTCTTGATCTCAGATCATGAGGATTCGAGCCCTATATTGAGTGTAGACACTACTAAAAACTAAATTTAAAAACTAAATTAAAAAAAAGGAAACAATTTGACCATTTGTAGAAAGCTGAATATACACCCATCATATGACCTAGTCATTCCACTTCCAGGCATTTACCCAAGTTACACATCTACACAAAGAGTAATTTTATTTGGGGTGCCTGAGTGGCTTGGTCGGTTAAGCTCCCAACTTCGACTCAGGTCATGATCTCATGGTTCATGAGTTTGAGCCCCATGTCGGGTTCTGTGCTGACAGCTCAGAGCCTGGAGCCTGCTTCAAATTCTATGTCTCCTTCTCTCTCTGCTCCTGCCCCATTCTCACTGTCTCTCCCTCTCTCAAAAATAAACATTAAAAAAAAATTTTTAAGAGTAATTTTATCTGTAATATCCCAAAACTGGAAACCCAAATGTCCAAAGTAAGTGAATGGATAACAAACTGCAGTATAGTCACAAACCAGACTACTTAACTCAGCAATATAAAAGAATGAACCGTTGATACATGCAGAAACAGGTTTTTTAAAAAAGCAGCCAGCTACAGGGGCACCTGTATGGCTCAGTCCATTAAGCATCCGACTTTGGCTCAGGTCATGATCTCGAGGTTCACAAGTTCAAGCCCCACAATGGGCTCTGTGCTGACAGCTTGGAGCTCAGAGCCTGGAACTTGCTTCAGATTCTGTGTCTCCCTCTCTCTCTCTGCCCCTCCCCTGCTTGAGGTGTGTGTGTGTGTATGTGTGTGTCTCAAAAATAAACATTAAAAAAAAAAAAAAAAAAAGACCAGCCAGCTAGAGAGTTTTTGCCAAACCCTGTCCTAGAGGATAAATCTTTACTTTCCACCCAATACCCAACACCCAGCTCCGTGGGACACTCACTAAATGTCAGATGAACTGAAGTGCTCAAAGATCTTCTTCCTCAATTCTTTAAGTTGGTAACAAAGTGTTATCAGTTCCCAGATATCTGTGGGGAAGGTTCTCTCCCTTCCTGATTCACCTGTAGTGCAGGGGCTCTTCAGACAGCAATCCAATGGGTGAGTCACTGGTTAGTACATGTGAATCACTCATTCAAAAAATATTTACCAAGCGCCACTTTGTGCCAGGCAACTCTCCTGGGCCAGAGTGGTAAACAAAGCAGGTAGACCCAGGACATGACAGAGCTTGCCTCGTATGGTGGGGACTGACACACAGTTGCTTGGTAGGTCGGCTGTGGATTCTAATGGGTCTCACTGGCATAACTCTAGCTACAGATCAACATTCCTTCTCCTTTTCTTCCTCGCTATCCTCTCAAGTCCCTTTGTAAAGCAGCCAGCACAATTTCTGCCAAATCTGAAGATGCTCAAAAATAGTCACCCCCTCTTCCCACTACTGGCTTTTGCCAAGGTCCTGCCCCCAGCTTTCTCTTGTAATGCCTGTATTCTGGCTATAAAATGGGAGACACAGACAAGTTCTTCTTAGCCAATGGATTGTTGACACTTTTCAGAATAAGCTATGCCCTAACCATGTAGGTGCAAAGGCCACAGTACCAAAATAAGCACTTCTTTCTCATTAAGCAGTTCTCAAATGTTTTCATTCTCAAACTCCTTTAATGCTTAAAATTTCTGAGGACCCCAAAGACCTTTGGTGTAGGAGGATTATATCCACCAACGTTTACTGTATTAGAAATTGAAACTGAGAGGGGCGCCTGGGTGGCGCAGTCGGTTAAGCGTCCGACTTCAGCCAGGTCACGATCTTGCGGTCCGTGAGTTCGAGCCCCGCGTCAGGCTCTGGGCTGATGGCTCAGAGCCTGGAGCCTGTTTCCGATTCTGTGTCTCCCCCTCTCTCTGCCCCTCCCCTGTTCATGCTCTGTCTCTCTCTGTCCCAAAAATAAATAAAAAACGTTGAAAAAAAATTAAAAAAAAAAGAAATTGAAACTGAGAAACTTTGTGTTTTTTTTGTATGTTTATTTATTTGAGAGAGAGTGCACACGAGTGGGGGAGGGGCAGAGAAAGAGAACCCCAAGCAGGCTCCAGGTTGTCAGCCCAGAGCCTGATGCAGCCTGATCTTATTACCTGGGTCGAGATAAAGAGTTGAACGCTCAACCGAGTCACCCAGGTGCATCAAAACTGAGAAATTTTGTAAACACAAGGTTCCCAAGCATACACTCAAAAAGGTTAACACACATATAAGCCAGCAATTCCACTCCTAGCTCTATGCCCAAAAGAAGTGAAGGCAGGGAGACAGACACTGATGTACACTGATGCTCATGGCAGCATTAGTCACAATAGCCAAGAAGTGGAAACAACCCAAGCATTCACCAACAGATGAATGCATAAACAAGCTGTAGTGTATCTGTTCAATGGAATATTATCAGGTCATAAAAAGGAAGGAAATCCTGATGTGTACTACAACATGAATGAACCTTGAGGACATTATGCTCAGTGAAACAAGCCAGACACAAAAGGCCAAATATTCTATGATTCCACCCTTCTTAAAAACATTTTTTTAATGTTTATTTATTTTTGAGAGATTGAGAGAGAGCGAGCGAGCATGAGTGGGGGAGGAGCAGAGAAAGGAGGAGAGACAGAATCTGAAGCAGGCTCCAGGCTCCGAGCTGTCAGCACAGAGCCCGAGGCAGAGCTCAAACTCACAAACCATAAGATCATGCATGACCTGAGCCAAAGTCGGACACTCAACCAACCGAGCCACCCAGGTGCCCCAATCTATGATTCCACTTATATAAGGTGCCTAGAGAAGTCAAATTCAGACACAGAAAAGAACAGAGGTTACCAGGGGCTGGGAGGAGGGGAGAATGGAGAGCTATTGTTTAACGGGTACAGAGTTTCAGTATCCATTCAGTTGGGATGATGAAAAGAATTCTGGAGATGGACAGTGGTGAGACTGGTACAACACTGTCAATGTATTTAATGCCACCAAAGCATACACGTAAAAACGGCCAGAGTGGTAAATTTTATGCTATGTGCATTTTACCACAGCTTTAAAAAAATCTTTTATTTTTGTGTTATTTAAATGTTTATTTTAGGAGTGCCTGGGTGGTTCAGTCGGTTGAACATCCGACTTCAGCTCAGGTCATGATCTCGTGGTTCGTGAGTTCGAGTCCCGCATCAGGCTCTGTGCTTACAGCTCAGAGCCTGGAGCCTGCTGGAGATCCTGTGTCTCCTTCTGTGTCCCTCCCCCACTCACGTTCTGCCTCTCTCTCTCAAAAATAAACATTAAAATTAAAAAAAAAATTAATGTTTATTTTATTTTTGAGAGAGAGACAGAACGTGAGCAAGGGAGTGGCACAGAGAGGGAGACACAGGATCAGAAGCAGGCTCCAGGCTCTGAGCTGTCAGCACAGAGCCCGATGTTGGGCTCAAGCCCACAAACTGTGTGAGATCATGACCTGACCCAAAGTCAGCACTTAACCGAGTCACCCAGGTGCCCCCCAAAAAATCCTTTAAAAAAAGGAGAGACAGAGGGGCGCCTGGGTGCCTCAGTCAGTTAAGTGTCCGTCTTCAGCTCAGGTCATGATCTCACAGTCTGTGAGCTCGAGCCCCATATCAGACTCTGCGCTGACAGCTCAGAGCCTGGAGCCTGCTTGGGATTCTTTGTCTCCGTCTCTCTCTGCACCTCCCCGCTCATACTCTCTCTTTCTCTCAAAAATAAACAAACATTAAAAGAGAGAGAGAGAGAGAGAGAGAGAGAGAGAGAGCGCGTGCGACTGGGTGGCTCAGTTGGTTAAGCGTCCGACTTCGGCTCAGGTTATGATCTCACGGTCCGTGGGTTCAAGCCCCGCGGGCTCTGTGCTGACAGCTCAGAGCCTGGAGCCTGTTTCAGATTCTGTGTCTCCCTCTTTCTCTGACCCTCCCCTGTTCATGCTCTCTCTCTCTGTCTCAAAAATAAATAAATGTTAAAAAAAAAAATTAAAGAGAGAGAGAGAGAGAGAGAGAGAGAGAGAGAAAGAGAGAGAATCCCAAGTATGTAACCCATTAGCCATCAATCACATGTCAAGCGGCCTCTGGAAACTGCACACTGGTGAAAGAGGCAATATGAAAATGGTTTTGACCTCCTAGGGACCCCAGAGACTCCTGGCCACATTTGGAGAGCTACTGCTTTATTTAAAGTCTACAACATTTGGGAATTACAGGATTAGTGCCCTATAGAAATTTAGATGCCTCTGCAATACAGATTCTTTCTCTGGATTCAATTTCTTCTTTGTCAGCAAGCCTTGGCCTCATTTTAAATTATGTAAGCTGAGCTGTCTCAAATTACCGTGTGAAATTTAGTATGTGGCTTTAATTGTTTGGAATTGGTTTCTCCTCTACATCTGCCCACAGAGAAACAGAGAAACACCGGGTACAACGGAAGCACACGTGTCCACAGCCGTGTCGCTCAGGAAATCAAAAATTTCCAGCCAGGAGAGAATTCCATCCATCTCCTCCCACTGCCCACAGCCTGCTCCGATGGTGTGCAGAGCGGAGGGGCATCCTCAGATGCAACCCTCCCTGCCCTGCTGGAGCACCTGCCTGGGGACCAGGAGGCCCCAGCCTCCCAGCAAGCCCACCCCCAGGTGGGCAGTGCAGCCTCTGTCAGGTAACTCTGACATTCTTCCTCGGAAAGAGCCAACAGGTGCTTCCAGAGGGGCTGTCCCTTGGGTGTCATTCCACCCCTACCCAGGACAGGACCAAGACAGGGATATTTAGCCAGGACCACACTACACATCAGCAGCAGAGGGAAGAGGATCTGAAATAAGGACTGGCTAGGCCCTGCCATGCAAGTGACAGGACAGCTCTAGAACGGTTCCCCTGGGACACTGGGTCCTGTCCAGCACCACGTCAGGAACTTGGTGTTCCCTGGCCGGAACTTGGGCCAGCCAGGCATGTCTGCTCCGGACACCTTCAGGAGGGGACGGAGACTACTGTTGACAACACAGATCACAAAAAATACAAAACACAGGGCACTCCTGCTAAGAGGGCCTTCTGAAGAAGTCACCTGTGTCCTGAAGAGGGGAAGAATAAAGGGCTTTAATGAGTCCTCTGGATAGGCAGCAAGTAAACAGTCAGGGGCCATGGAGAAGGCCTACAGGCCAAGGGTGCAGCCTGGACAGGTGCCACCAAAGCAGGAAAGGGGCCCTCGGCTCGGCTGGGTCCCAGCAGGAGATCAAGACCAAAAGGTACTATGGGGCAATCTGGCTTCACGGGATGCACTATGGCTCCAGGAATGGATGCTGCAAGCAGTGGAGACCTTCATCGGAACACTGATCAGCAGCAAGACAGAGAACGGATCTGGGACGGCAGATCTAGGAGACGAGGACAGCATTTCCAAGCATTCAGAATGGTCCCCAGGAGATCATTCTAGAATAAACTGTGATTATATTACAAACTCCTTGCCTTCCCTACAGAGTTCTACATGCCATTTGCACTTTCATGAGGCAAAGGGCCACCTCTAGCCTTCCTCCAATGACCCCTCTATTCAGGTTCTTGGGATCCCTGGCTCAGCAGTTCCTATAGATCCCCCTGCAACCCCACTGGCCCTCGAAGTGGCTGTCACTTCATGGCCCCAGAGAGATTGCCTGTAACCTCCCTGCTTCCTGGCACAACGTGGCAGCTCTTGGTTGCTGAACAGTTTCTTTCACATATCCTGCCCCTTGGAGCGATTCTGAGGCCCCCTGAAGGGGCAAATGCTTTAGAGGAACCTATCTGGGGAAAGGGAGGATGCGAACAGGGAGTTGGGACTAGGGACTTTGCACAACACAGCCTGCCACTGAGCTCAGCAGCGAAACCCAGGTAAGGCTGCTGTTAATGGGAGGCCTGGGAACCCCTCGGCTCTGGCAGGCATCAGGGTTGCAGCAGGAAGGACACAGCATCTGAATGCCACACTGCCAGGAGCTCAGACACTAGCTGGCCCTGTGATTCTCACACGAGGGCCTAGTGTCCAAGAGGGAATGGTATGTGTGTGGTTCGTGAAAACTACAGTAAGGAAGTTTTACTAGTAAAATTTAAATTAGGAAGGACAGAGACTGCTGTATTTATTGGAAAACCCATCTAATCTGCTCAGCTCACTTCACAAAAGGGCTGACCTGCCTGGCTCCATGTCCTATGGCAAGTTGACAGCAGCAAAACAGGAACCAGGAACCAGGCTATGGCTCTTTCATGCAGATCTCTATCTCAAAGCCAACTTGGCTAAGTGGAAATCAGGACTCAGGTGGGGAATCACAGCCACCCCAAATAGGTTGCCCTGCATTCTGATTTGGGGCGTGGCTAACCCATCCATCCTCAGAGGGCTGGGTCCAAACTTTCTGACTCTGACCCATTTTCTCTTCGTTAAGACAGAAAACACAGATTTATAAAACACATTGCCTCCATGGAGGTCAGCAATACAAACTCCCAGGGACAAGGAGTGTCTGATTGCTGGATAGGGACCGCAGGGCCAGGCATGTACCAAAATATTGTGGTGTCGAAACACAACCAAAATTCTCTGATATGCCTTCCAAATGCCAGTAGCTCCCCAGACATGTGACCACCAAACCATTTCCAAATAGCCCTGGGGCAGGAGGAGAATCACTGAGAATCACCCTCAGTCAGCCCTCCACGTGAGAGTCAGCTCCCTGGCAGGGGCAGGGAGGTGACCCAGCTCTGCTGTGAGAGCCAACAGGAGAAGAAGGGCTGCCAAGCACAGGGGAAGCCGCTTTTTCCTATCAGCCAAGGAGTCACAAGGTTGATGCCAGAGAACACCACGCCAGTATAGTGACAAACTTCAATATTTATCTTTTATAAGTCACAAGCATTTTCTACATCCAGGAGATGAAGTGACTTATTTTCTATCCTCAGACACTGCCCAACTGGGACACTGGCCCACCTGCCTTGTCTTGTCCTCCGGCTTCTCCTTAGGTAGATGTTTGGGGAGGAAGGCACTGCTTGAAGTCAGTTATCTTAGGGGTGCCTGGGTGGCTTGGTTGGTTAAGCGTCCGACTTCAGCTCAGGTCACGATCTCGCAGTCGTGAGTGAGTTCGAGCCCTGCATCGGGCTCTGTGCTGACAGCTCAGAGCCTGGAGCCTGTTTCAGATTCTGTGTCTCCCTCTCTCTCTGCCCCTCCCCTGTTCATGCTCTGTCTCTCTCTGTCTCAAAAATAAACATTAAAAAAAAATAATAAAAAAAAAATAAAGTAAGTTATCTTAGAAGAGGAGGGGGAGACCAAAGGAAAAGCATATGACTGGATAAACTGAAAGAGGACAGACAGATTCACCAGGCATCTCTATTAAATGAACAACACTTTGAAGCAAAGAACAGCAATCTGCAGTCTATATTTTATGGAGGTGGGGTGGGGGAAAGTTTAAATGTGGGAATAAGACCAGGACAAGAGGGTGGGATAGGGCTGGAGTAATAGCTATCTTGCCTCTGATGTAACATTTACTGGCAGTTTCATCCACCACTCACACCACATTTTGATGACAACCATAGCACAACCAGTTCATTTCAAGAGAAACAGCTGAAGCAAAATCAGATTCTTATATGTTCATTTTGCATGTGTCAGGCAGTGTATCAAATGCCTCAAATACATTATTATTATTATTATTATTATTATTATTATTATTATTATTATTAAGTTTGAGAGAGAGAGAGAGAGAGAGAGAGAGAGCCAACATGCGGGTACACACACCTGGGAGCGCAAGCAGGGGAGGGGCAGGGAGAGAGAAGGAGAGAGAATCCCAAGCAGGCCCTATGCTATCAGCCCAGAGCCCATGATCCCACAACTCTGGGATCATGACCTGAGCTGAAACCAAGGGTCAGATACTTAACTAAGCCATCCAGGCACCCTCTATATTATTATATTTAAATTCTTAAGACAAACCTGTTAGCACAGCCTTGTGCCTCCTAGGGGCCAGGTGCTGTGCTAGATGCAAGCAAGAAGAGCAGAATAAGAAAGAAATACAAGGTCTCTGCCTTCACAGAGCTCAAAGTCTAGTAATGAAGCAGAAAATCGTTATTACCTTGGGGTAGCAGTTCTTTGAGAAACAGAGTGAACCGTAAAAGAAAAAACTGAAAACTTTAAAATTTAAAACTTATTTGATCAAAAGCTCAGTAAAGATACATAGATCAATGGAACAAAATACAGAGCCTAGAGATAGACCCACACAAATGTGGCCAACTGATTTTTTGTTAATGTTTATTTTTTTATTTTTGAGAGCGAGGCAGCGTAAGCAGGGGAGGGGCAGAAAGGGAGGGAGACAGATGATCCAAAGTGGGCTCTGTGCGGACAGCAGCAAACCCAAGTGGGCTCAAACTCACAAACTACGAGATCATGACCTGAGACGAAGTCAGTTACTCAACCAGATGAGCCACCTGGGCACCCCTGGCCAATTGATTTTTGACAAAGGTGCAAAGACAATTCAATGGAAAAAAGAATCTGTCCACAAGTGATGGAAAAACCAGACATTCACATAACAGAAATGGAACCTTGACCCATTCCTTACATAGGATATAGAAATTAAAGCAGACCAAAGACTTACATGTAAAATCTAACACTATAAAACTTCTTAGCAGAAAAAATAAAATTTTTGTGAACCTGGGTTAGGCAAAATGCTTACATACATCTCTAAAAGCATGACCTATAAAAGAAAACAATGTTATAAACTGAAATTCATCAAACAATCAGTGGTTTCCAGGTGGAAACCTCAATATAAAGAGCGGTGCTAAGTATAAAGTGGCAGCATGTGGGAATTTGGGGGTGATAAACTGTGCTCTGCATCTTCAGTGTGAGATTGCTTACATGACCCTACACACTTGTCAAAGCTCAAAGAATGATATACCAAAAAGAAGAATTTTAGTGTACTAAATTAGAAAGCCCAGATTCTTTTAAAAGTACAGTTAAGCAGGGGTGCCTGGGTGGTTCAGTCGGTTAAACACATCCAACTCTTGACTTTGGCTCAGGTCATGATCTTGCAGTTCGTGAGTTCGAGCCCTGCATCGGGCTCCATGCTGATAGTGCAAAGCCTGCTTGGGATTCTCTCTCTCCCCCAACCCTCTGACCCTCCCCTGCTCGTGCTCTCTCTCTCAAAAATAAATAAACTTACAAAAATAATAAAATAAATAAAAGTACAGTTAAGCAAGAATAAAAATAAACACAAAAGAAAAAACTATAGTGGAGCAAGTGAATGGGTAAGTCACTGACCAAGAGAAAATACTTGCAACACATCTGTCTAAAAACTTTATCTGGAGTATACAAAGAACTCCTACAATTCAATAAATTGTATATAACTATTAAATATATATAATGTATATAATGTATATATATTACATGTATATACATCTGGAGCCTGCTTCAGATTCTGTGTCTCCCTCTCGCTCTCTCTGCCCCTCCTCTGTTTGTGCTCTGTCTCTCTCATAAATAAAAATTAAAAAAAAAAAAAAAAAAGATTTGAACAGACACTTCTCAAAAGAAGATACATGAATGGCTAACAAGGACGTGAAAAAGTGTTCAACATCATCATTCACAGGGAAAGGCAATTAAAACCACTATAGGAACCACAAAATAGAAAGGCTAAACTTTAAAAGTCTGACAACATAAAATGTTGCTGAGATTATAGAGCAACTGGAACTCTTACACAATACTGATAAGTATGTAAGATAGCATAACCACTTTGAAAAAAACATCTGGCAGTTTCTCATGAAGTTCAATCTTCTATGCAAGAAAGCACTAGAAGTCCTAGCTAGTGCAATTAGGTAAGAAAAAGAAATAAAAGACATTCAAATTGGAAAGGAAAAAGTAAAATTACATATGTTTGCAGATGACATGATCTGTTATGTCTAAAGATTCCACCAAAGGGGTGACTGGTTGGCTCAGTCAGTTAAGCGTCTGATTTCAGCTAAGGTCATAATCTCACAGTTCATGTGATCAAGCCCTGGGTCGGACTCTGTGCTGACCGTTCCGAGCCTGAAGCCTGCTTCAGATTTTGTGTCTCCCTCTCTCTCTGCCCCTCCCCTACTCATACTCTTTCTCTCTCTCTCAAAAATAAAATAAACATTAAAAAAATTAAAAAAAAAAAGATTCCACACACAAAAAGAACTGTTAGAATAAATTCAGCAGAGCAGTAGGACAAAAAAATCAACACACTAAAATCAGTTGTATTTCTATACGCTAACAATGAACAACTTGAAAAGGAAATTAAAAAAAAAAAACCTCTTACAAGAGCATCAAAAATAACAAAATACTTAGGACTAAACTTAAAGAGATGAAATACCAATATACAAAAACTACAAAACACTGATGAAATTAAAGAGAACACAAATAATGGAAAGACATCCCTTGTTCCTTGTTCATGGAATGGAAAATTTAAGATGCCAATATGACCCAAGCAATCTACAGATTCAATGCATTCTTTATCAAAATGCCAATGATATTTTTTGCCAAAACAGAAAAATCTATCTTAAAATTAATATGGAATCTCAAATTACCCCAAATGGCCAAAACAATCTTGAAGAAGAAAAACAAAGCTGAAGGTCTCACACTTCCTGATTTCCAAACATATTACAAAACTACAATAATCAAAACAGTGTGTTATTGGCATAAACACAGATATATAGGCCAATGATACAGAATAAAGAGCTCCGAAATAAACCCACACATATACAGCCAAATGATTTTTGACAAGGGTCCTGAAACCATTCAATGAGGAGAGGACAATCTTTTCAACAAATATTGCTGAGAAAATATCCATATACAAAAGAATGAAGTTAGACTCTTACCTAACACTATATACAAAAAATAAATCAAAATGGATCAATGTAGAACCTAAAACAATAAAACCCTTAGAAGAAAATACAAGACAAAAGCTTTACAGCATTAGATTTAGAAATGATTTCTTAGATAAGATACAAAAGCACAGACAACAAAAGCAAGAGTAGACAAAACTACATCAAACTTAAAGAAATAACAAAGTAAAAAGGCAACCTTACAGAATGGGAAAAAAAATCTGCAAATCATGTATCTGATAAGGGATTAGTATCCAGCATATATAAAGAACTCTTACAATTCAACAAAGACAAGTAATCCAATTTAAAAATGGTCAAAGGACTTGAATTAGACATTTCTCCAAAGAAAATATACAAATGGCCAACAAGATTATGACAAGATGTTCAACATCACTAATCATTAGGGGAATCCAAATCCGTAACAAGATATTACTCCATACCCTTTAGGATGGCTACTATCAAAAAATAAGTCAATAGAAAATAACAAGTGCTGGGACATGTGGGTGGCTCAGTCAGTTAAGTGTCCAACTCTTGATTTCAGCTCAGGTCATGATCCCAGGGTCATGGAATCGAGCCCCATGTTGGGCTCCATGCTGAGCATGCAGCCTGCTTAAGATTTTCTCTCTCATTCATTCATTCATTCATTCACTCTCCCCCACCCCCACCCCCCCATCCTTCTCCCCTGCTTGGACACGCGCATGCTCTCTCGAAAATTAAACAAAGAAAGAAAAGAAAATAACAAGCATTGGCAAGAATACAGAAAAACTGGAAGCCTTGTATACTACTGGTAGGGTTGTAAAATGGTGCAATAACCACAGAAAGTAGTATGGTTCCACATTAAAAACAGAATTACCATATGATCCACAATCCCACTTCTGGATATGTATCCAAAAGAACTGAAAACAGGATCTCAAAGAGACACTTGTACACCCATGTTCATCGCAGCATTATTTACAGTAGTCAAGATGCAGAAGCAACCTAAATAACTTACAGATGAATGGATAAAGAAAATGTGGTATAGTCATACAATCCAATATTATTCAGCCTTAAAAAAGGAAACTGTCATGCCACAACATGGATGAACCTTGAAGACATTATGCCAAGTGAAATAAACCAATCACAAAAAGACAAATACTGCATGATATGAGGTTTCTAAAGTAGTCAAACTCTTAGAAAATACAACACCAGGGGCTGAGGTGAGAAGGAAAAGGGAAGTTGTTGGTTAGTGGGTAAGGAGTTCCAGTTTTGCAAGATGAAAAAGTTCAAGATCTGTTACCCAGTAGGGTGCATTTAGTTAACACTACTGTACTCTACACTTAAAAATGGTTAAGATGGTACATTTTATGTGTTTTTTTTAACCACAACTTGAAAATTAAAAAAAACAAATGACCTAAACTTTGCTTCCCTGGGCCCAATTAACAATCCTCTGAGGTCAGTTTTATTATCCCCACGTAAGAAATCAAGATGAGGTCTCTTCACATCCCTCCTGGGGCCAGTTTCCCATGTGTAAAATGAGGTGACAGTGGGCTGTACCTAACCCTCACAAGCACAGATAAGACATGAAGGGATTTTAAAGTCGCAAGGGAAATATTAACACCAAATAAACTCCTGCAGGAAAGCAGCCTCTAAGTCTGAGGCACTCCAAAAGGAGACTGCCACTAAGGCTCAGGCATTAGAAAGAGATTTGTTCCAGTTCTTCCCTCAGGCTAGCTCAGTGTGGGCAAAGCTCTGACACCTGCTTGAACCCCCACAAGAGCTCACAAAAGCACACAGCTTATCATTAATGGGTCTCATTAAAGAATACTCAAGGGGCGCCTGGGTGGCTTAGCGGGTTAAGCGTCCGACTCGACTTCGGCTAAGGGCGTGATCTCATGGCTCGTGAGTTCGAGCCCCACGTCAGGCTCTGTGCTGACACCTCAGAGCCTGGAGTCTGCCTCAGATTCTGTGTCTCTGTCTCTCTGCCCCTCCCCCACCTGTGCTCCGTGTATCTCTCAAAAATAAACAAACACATAAAAAAAATTAAAAAAATAAAAGGTTTATTGTTAGGGTTCACTAAGCTATTGCACACCTAGTGCTCAGCAGAGTGCATGATGCTCAGAAATGGGGGTGGGGTAGGAGAAGGGTGGTGGTGGTGATGATGACAACAATACCACTAGCAACAGCTAAGAACCGAGGCCAAAAGTACAGGACCAGGCCAGCAGGGGATGCTTTCAGCTCCTGACAGGCCAAGCCTGAGGCTGCCTGCAGGACAGTCACAAGGACACAGCTGTGGGCAGGTGAGATGGGGAGTTAGCACTGTGACACCAGTGGCCAAGGCTATGGGAGGAAGACAAGGAAAAGCAGGTAGGCAAAGAGGTTCAAGGTGAAAAGTCAGTAAAGACCAGGCAGAAAGATGAGAAGGAACAGAGGGCAAAAGAGCAGAGGGTAATGAAGTACCCACTGAAGCTGTGCAATGTCAGAGCCGGAGCTCTAGCTTCCCAGGCTTCAAATACTGGCTCTGCCACTTACTAGCTGTGTGACTGTGGGCAAGTCACTTACTCTTCCAAGCTGTCTCTTCATCTGTAAAATAAGGCAGATATGAGTACCGCTTTCTATAAAAAGGGCATCACACCTCACCCTGCAATTATAAAGGAGAAACACACAACAGCAGCTAGACAGAATTTTATAACATTGTTTTATTGTGGGTCCTAACCATTTTTAGGGTTACTTTCTGGCTTTTACAAGTATTGTCATTTTTACATTTACTTATATGAAACCTTTCAAATACCTTGCTCTGATTATTAACTTTTATTAATGCTTCTTAAAAGATAATCTAGCCATATGGTTCAAAATCCGTAAAGGGGTGACAGGTTAAGATTATGAACAAGATTCCCAAGCTTCTTAAAATGTCCACGTTTGTTTGACTGCAATCAGAGGGTGGTGTGGTCACTGGAGGAGGCTGCAAACACTAACTCCTGGAATTGGTCAGCCAGGTCCAAAGAGCTGGGACACCATCAGGGTCCACATGAGAAGTTGGTGGAGCCGGAAGCCATGAGTGACAAGATGCCTCCTCCTTCGCAGGTGCATCTATCTCCACTCAGTCCCCCACAGCCATGCAGCTCTTTCTTCTTATTCTGGACTCATGGTGCAAGAGGCAGAGCATCCAGCTCAAGAGAACAATCTTTGATTTCCAGTTTCTGCTTCTTCTACTTAAAAGCCAAGGGATGCCACCAGGCAAGGTGATTATCTTCTCTGGGCCTCAGCATCCCAATCTCTAAAATGGACCTAACACCTGCCTCACTGTCTCCCTCCAAAATAGGGCTGTTGGATAAAGTATGTGCACAACTATGCCCAAACTCCTGGGCCAACCTGACCCTACCTTCAGGCAGCTCCCCCACATCACCACACACTCCAGAGACTATCAGCACGTGGCAGATGCCATGTGGAGGGTGGTAGGACTGGAAGTAATTAAACAAACCTCGAACATATAAGCCCTCCACTTATCTTCCCAAAAAAGAAACTGAAATTAGAAAGAGTGATTGACAACATTGTACCGACAAAATTGTCACTGACAAAACTAGGATAACAAGGTCTCAGGACTCTTTCAAATGAAGGATAATTCATTTTTAAGTATTCAATTATCGCAAAATAACTTTTCAAATGAACTTTTGACTATGGGATAATTTTAGGTTTACAGAAAAGTTCCCATGTACCCTCATCCAGTTTCCCTGGTTGTTAACATCTTATACTACACACTACCATGACACATTTGGCATAATTAGGAAACTAACATTGGTACTTTTCTATGAACTGAACTCCACATTATTAGAATTCCACTAGCTGTTCCTTTTCCTATTGCAGGATCCAATCCAAGATACCACACTGCAGTTAGTATTATAAAGTAGTTTCTGATACACTCCATCAGAAGATTTTAAAGTTGGGGTACCTGGATGGTTCAGTTGGTTAAGTACCCAACTTTGGCTCAGGTCATGATCTCACGGTTCATGGGTTTGAGCCCCGCTCAAATCTCCTGCTTGGGATTTCTCTCTCCCTCTCTCTCTCTCTGCTGCTTCCCCACTAGTGTGAGCATTCTCTTTCTCTCTCTCTCTCTCTCTCTCTCTCTCTCTCTCTCTCTCTCTCTCTCTCAAAAATAAACTTAAAAAAAAAAGATTTTAAGGTTAACAAAATTAAAAAGCTGATTAATAGCATTTACTAATGCTAAATCTAAGGAATGTAATTGTTTGTTATAAATTTTACTTGGCCTTTCTTTTTACTGATGCTGAATGGTCATTTATTCAACATACATAATACTCTTCAAACCCGAGAAACAAAATTGGAAAAAATATTTTAAGCAAATAGCAATTGACACTAATGAGCTGACTTGCTAAAACTATAAATATCTAGTCATAAAAATGATTTCTAATTTACCCAGGAAAATACAACCTATTAAAAAATGAGATGTTTCTTTACTGATTAGTATGACGAAATAGAAGCTTGTTATAATAATGAGATTATAGTAATTACCTCTCTCAATATTTTTTATTTAGTAAAGGCAGTTTAAAATCAACTCAGTTTTGGGGCACCCGGGTGGCTCAGTTGGCTGGGCGACCAACTTTGGCTCAGGTCATGATCTCTCACAGTTTGTGAGTTCGAGCCCCACATCAGGCTCTGTGCTGACAGCTCAGAGCCTGGAGCCTGCTTCAGATTCTGTGTCTTCCCCTCTCTCTCCCCCTCCCCTGCTCACGTTCTATGTCTGTCTCTCAATAATAAATAAACATTAAAAAATTAAAATAATAAATAAACTCAGTTTTGAACCTAACTGTATAACAAACACACAGAAGAGTGAAAAAAATTAATCCAAGTAGCTTTTGGACCCAGTACATTGAGCATATACTATCAGTCTACAGACAAAACGAGTTGCAAAAAAAAAAAAAAAAAATCCAAAATCTTACTCAGTTGGGTTGGCTGTGGTAGTGCAATGAGTATAGCACTTCTGAAACTATTCTGTGCACACTGTAGGACTAAGCAAATAAGTAAATCTACTGATGTTGTTGGAAGCCAGAGTTCTCACTGTAGAAATACGAAACAGGGAAAACAGGCAAGATCCTATGATGCTGGGTTTTAACCAAAAGAAACAGTATGGGGGCACCTGGGTGGCTCAGTCAGTTAAGCATCTGACTCTCAATTTGAGCTCAGGTCATGATCTTATAGTTCATGAGACCAAGTCCCATGTCAGGCTCTGGGCTGACAGCACAGAGCCTGCTTGGGATTCTCTCTCTCTCCTCCTCCTGCTCCTCCCCAGATTGCATGCATATGTGTTCTCTCTCTCAAAATAAATAAACATGTTAAAAATTTTTTAAAAGAAACAGTATACGGGGCGCCTGGGTGGCGCAGTCGGTTAAGCGTCCGACTTCAGCCAGGTCACGATCTCGCGGTCCGTGAGTTCGAGCCCCGCGTCAGGCTCTGGGCTGATGGCTTGGAGCCTGGAGCCTGTTTCCGATTCTGTGTCTCCCTCTCTCTCTGCCCCTCCCCCGTTCATGCTCTGTCTCTCTCTGTCCCAAAAAAAATAAATAAACGTTGAAAAAAAAAATTAAAAAAAAAAAAAAAAACAGTATGAATTTACACAAAAAGACACACATACAGACAAGATCCACACACACACACATGCACAGAGACAGACAGATGTGCATGCACATACACCCCAAGTAGACTGAAAGGTCTAGTAGCAACATCATCCGAGGAGCAATAAACTCACCTAGCACCAAAATCTTGCCTTCTAAATACCATCTCCCACTAAAAGGAACCAGTGTTCCATGGAAAAATGCCTGGGGCAGGAAAGATACAAGTTGAGCCTGGTAATAAGGAACATTCAAAATGGATGAGGACACGTCAGAAGGATGCAGAAGCCAGCCTACAGGGGTTTCCCCTTCCTGCATTAATTACAATGTAAGTATCAAAATGAATCATGACTGGGGCACCTGGGTGGCTCAGTTAGTTAGGCATCCAACTTTGGCTCAGGCCATGATCTCGTGGTTTATGAGTTCAAGCCCTGCGTTGAGCTCTGTGCTGACAACTCAGAGCCTGGAGCCTGCTTCTGATTTTCTCTCTCTCTCTCTGCCCCTCCCCTGTTCACGCTCTTCTCTCTTAAAAATAAACAAACATTAAAATTTTAAATATGAATCATGCTAACAGACCACGTAACACACTGAACAGAAACAAGAATCCATGAATCCATACAGACAGTAAAAAATGAAAAGGAAGACAATTCTCTTTGATAGTAGACTACTACTAAAAGAAAAAGTAAGAACAAATCACCGTTTAGCAACCATCACAGTGGCAACTGGTTCAGGCCAGAATCATTAATAGATGCTGAAAAACAATGGGCAAGCCTATATCTCTACTTGCCCATCACAAAGGGGGAAAGCCACATTTCCCCAGAGAAATGCAGCCAATGCCACCCTACCACATGACCAAGAGTAATATCACCACTCCTGAGACAAACCAATGGGCTGTGTTTCCAGATGCATGCAATGAGAAGGACTCAATGATCTGGGGGATCACACCTGCCAGTATGCATCAACTGAATCTGATCACAAGGAAACAATCTGATAAACCCAAAATGAGGAATATTCTATAAAAGAGTGCCTGTAGGGGTGCCTGGGTGGCTCAGTCAGTTAACCGTCTGACTTTGGCTCAGGTCATGAGCTCACGGTTTGTGAGTTCGAGCCCCTCGTCAGGGTCTGTGCTGACACCTCAGAATAGGGAGCCTACCTCTGATTCGGTCTCCCTCTCTCTCTGCCACTCCCCCCCCCCCAAAATAAACATTAAATTTTTTTTTTTAAATAAAAGAGTTCCCTGTACTCTTTCATAAGTCCATAATACAAAAGACAAGGACAGGAAGCTTTTCCAGATTTTAAAAGATTAAACACACATCAAAATTAAATGCAATACATGATACCAGGTTGGATCCTGACTTGGAAAAATATGTTGTAATCAGACAACCGGCAAAACGGGGACATGGCTAACAGTACTACATCGATGTCAAACTTCCTAGATTTGGTAACTATACTCTGCTTATAAGAGAATGGCTTTGTTCTTAGGAAATATAAATTGAGGGATTTAGTAATGAAGAGTCGTGATGCCTCCAACTTAGTTTCAAGTATGCACACATGTATGCCCACAAATGTGTGGTGAGTCAAATGTTAATAACTGGTGAATCTAGGTGAACTATATAAAGGTGGAGTTCATAGTACTACTCTTGCAACTTTTCCGTAGGTATGGACATCCCCAAAGTAGAAAGCTTTTTTTAAAAAAAAGAAGTATCGGGGCGCCTGGGTGGCTCAGTCAGTTAAGCGGCCGACTTCAGCTCAGGTCATGATCTCGCGGTCTGTGAGTTCGAGCCCCGCGTCAGGCTCTGTGCTGACAGCTCAGAGCCTGGAGCCTGCTTCGGATTCTGTGTCTCCCTCTCTCTGACCCTCCCCCGTTCATGCTCGGTCTCTCTCTGTCTCAAAAATAAATAAACGTTAAAAAAAAATTAAAAAAAAAAAAAAGAAGTATCTCTCTGCCTCCCTCTGAAGATATTTTGAAATCTTAATTCTTTTTGGGATTAAGCTTCCTCATACCAATAAAAAAAAAAAAATGCTGACCATTGGATCTTTGAGATTTGGTTTCATTTTCGCCCTTAAGGCACCTCTCAACTGAATAATTTTGTTCGTATCAATGTTCCCCATTTAGGCCACTCTAACTCTAAATTATCCTTGGTGAAATTATACCACTTAGATAAATAAGCACACAAATTTGAGTTATAGCATAAATACATGTGAAAACCAGGATCCCAACCTGGAGCTGCTGCAGATATAGTTTTAGACCGAGACAAATACATGAGAGTCTGGAAACAGCCAGTTGGAAGTACTGCCTGTGTACTTTAAGAGTTAGGTCCCCTCAGCCTCTTGGCCATGCCATCTTTAACTGTAAATCTCACTGAACTTCTGGTTGATGAAAAGTTTAGGTAAGAGGACTCTCCCAGGACCAGACTCCACAGGCAAAACAAAATAAAATTGAGGAGGGGCACCTGAGCGGGCTCAGTTTGTTAAGTGTCCAAAACCTGATTTAAGCTCAGGTCATGATCTCAGGGTTTGTGAGTATGAACCTGCATCAGGCTCTGCACTGTCAGCAAGGTGCCTGCCTGGGATTCTCTCTCTCCCTCTCTCTCTTCCCCTCCCCTACTCACTCATGTGCATACACTCTCTCAAAATAAATGAGTAAACTTAAAAAAAAAAAAAAAAAAAGACTGAAAAAGTTCTCACAAAGTCCATCTAAAAAAAATGATGTACAACTATGTGTACAAAGATCTCCAGAACACTTGTCCACTGAAAAACTCAGTTAAGTTTACATAAAAAGTATAATTCCATTTATGTAAAATATTCCATGTATGAAATTTTTGTAAATATTTTTTTAAAAAATCAACATTTTTCCAAACTGTCCTGGGCTTTCACTGTGGCTCACTTGGTCAGTCTGCATGTGTGCATCCCACCCTCACTGATGGTGTGGAGAGAGAATCTGAAGGAGTGGCCAACAAACCACTGAGGTTTGCAGCACAGGCCCTGCTTTGGCCCTAAACAAACCTCATCCCTTTCAGGTACTTCCAGTTCTCTTGCTCTGCCTTATAAGACCACAGAGCCAGGGATAAATTAACCAACCCAGAGACCCTAGGAAGCAACTAGCAGCATTCAAAAGGCGTCCACATCAGGACACCTGATTTCAATCTAAGTACTGGGGGTCCTGGAACCTCCCATCTCCCAGCTGACCTTCTGGGACACCCTCTGCAGTGGCCTCTGCCCCTTGTCCAGTGTCCCAGGGAGCCCCAAGCAATCCTCTCCACAGCCATAAATTCCTATGGAAGATCCCCTCGGGAATAAGGCTTCTAAGACAGGGAGGAATAGGGTGGACACCTGGAGGCTTTCTCCATCCAGCATACCCACTGGGGCTCCGCTCTCAGCCCTATCCAACATGGACCTGTCAACAGCTGAGAGCAGACAGATGACAAGCTGATCAAACTAATGGCTGGCTGCCAGGATCTGGAATTGAGGACAATGACCAGTCCACGCTGGCTGAAGAAAGGCCACACCAGGCAGAGAAGGGCAAGCGTGGCAGTTCTTGCACCTACCAGCTCTGAAGCCAGGCCTGTACTGTGCAATGGCCCAGGGAAGGGCAAGCCATGTCCTCATGCAGGGATAAGTCCGGTTCTCAAGCCTCGGTGCCAAGCAAGTCCATTCGAGAGGAAGCCCAGCCCACCCACCCCAAAGGCTTCCTGACCAACCTCCCCCCTCCCCCCACCAACAACCCTAGGCTGGGTGGCTGGTAAATTTCAAAAAGGATCCACATTTGTGAGAAGTCTTCACCTGCTCTCACCTCACAGCCCAGCTCACCCCTGCAGGAAGGAGAAGCTCTCCGCAGTGGGGGCCCAGGCCAGCTGGCCTACAGTTTCCCCCACCCCAAACACACTGGTCCTCCAAAGGCGTTCTTGCAGGCGGCCACAAGGCCCTTATCCTCACCACCCCCACCAGGGGCAGCTGCGAGGCCCGCTGGCTAAGGGAGCTGTTGCTCTTTATGTCAAAATATAAATAGCCATTTGTGCATTTGTTCAATAACTGATTTCTGAGTGCCCACTCTGTGCCAAACTAAGCCCAGGGGACACAACATGAACGTGACAAAGAGTAAAACGTGTCAGTATGAACAATCCTAGCCCTGTCCAAAGCACTGCGGCTGTTTTGGGGGCTCTAGGAAGCCACACACACCCCCTCTCAGACCATGAGAATGGCTAGACTCATTTAGCGCTCACTGTGTGTCAGACAGTGCTCAAAGCCACTTCACTCTGCTGCCTCCCAGGTGGGGGCTCTCTCCTAAGAAACATGCCCTTATGCACACACACCCATGCACCCAGACTTTCAGGGGGTCCCTACACTCTCTAAAGTCCATCCGGAGCTAACATGAACGGCCTTTTTGTCAGGATGTGTTAGAACTGTATACCCATTGATTTTAATTCTCATAGCATCTCTCAGCTATGTTCTATTTTGTCTGCATTACAGATAAGGAAAATGAGGCTCAGCACAGTCACAGAGTGGGCAGCAGAGTGGGTCCTGACTCCCAGCCATGCAATCTAGGGTTCACACTCTTAACCCACTACACTGGACTCTACAAACAGCTTGTGTGAAGCAACACCAGACCTGGGCTTCCTTCCTCCCAGGTTGATGCCCAGAAGCCGCAGGACACTGTGTCCACAGCTCACTGCACAGGCCATTCACCCTCCCCTGGACTTACCCTGTTGAGGAAACATGTCCCACATGATGGAACACACAGCCCAGCTTGGAGCAGCAGGACAAGATGTGATTTCACTAAACACCCCAAGTCAACTGGCAAATCACACCAAAAACAAAATAGCCATACTTTGAATCCATCCATCACGCTGGCAAAGTGTTGGCTCAAAATTGGGCTCTCGGGATTATTGACCCACTCTGCAGACTGGAAGAGGAAAGGGCCACTCACCAACATCTTAGCACCCCAAATCCAAAAAGCACATGTGATGAGGGAACAATCTGGCAGTGTACCAAAGACACTTAATCAGTCCCTTGCTACCTACTAGGTCCTAAATGTTGTCACTGATACATTCCACTTAAGAACCAATGTTTCCCTGTACCAAGTACCAAAGGGAGGTAAGAGATCACCTGTGCAAGGAGGGCTAACTAGATCACCTGCCATGATGGCTAACTAAAGAAGCACAAGCCTTAGTGCTGCCAAACTGCCTAGGGGAGCAAAGGGGTGAGGAAAGTGCAAGTGAGCTAGCCTGAGAAGCAGGACTAGGGAAGGCTGCAGGCAAGAGCAATCTGGGTCAGAGGAACAGGAAAGGTACAGCGTAACAGCAGCAAGTAGGTGCAGACCCATCTGGCGAAGTGTGCAACAGCAGCACATTCTTCATTCCTAAGACCAGAAGCACCAACTGAAATAATAACCCTGATTCGCTGCCACCTGGGCCAACCGGAGCTTTACCCACAGTGCTTCCTGTGCCCTCAATACTTTCCCGTGGTGACGGTGCCCGGCACACAGCAGGTGGTAGCTGGTGACAGTGCCCAGACACAGCAGGTTGTGGTGAGGGCTTGTTACAGGGCTGTGGGGAGGCATCACCGTTCGTCTCCCGAGGGACATCAAGTACCAGGAGTCTCCTCCTGCTCTCTGCAGTGGCCAAAGTGTTCAGGGAGAAAGGGCCACTTACTTTCAAATGATTCAGAAAATAAATTATGTGTGTGCATACGTACATACACACATGCACACATGAAGAAGAAGGCAAGTAAGGTAAAATGCTGACAATAGGTAAGCCTGGGTAGAGAGTACGCAGGTATTCTTGGCATGAATTTTATTCTTGCAACTTTTCTGTAAGTTTGAAATTATTTCCAAATAAAAACTTTCTTTATATGTTAAAAAAAAAAAGACATTTCGTTAGCTATTGAGGTTGGAAAATATGTTAACACTCCTTTTCAACTAAAAAGAATGAAATTCTTAAGCTGAAAGCACAACCAGCCAATGAAGCAAGTTCTACAGTGTTACAAGGTGGTGGGCTGTGAAGGAAAGAGCCCACTCAGAAAGCGCCTGGCAAGCCCAGGTGCAGGTTCAACTTCCCAGCTATTTCTATGAGTTTCAGCCACATCTGCTTGCAAAATATCCACACTCTTCCCCTTCACTAACCCATGTGCTGCTCCAGAGGAAAGGTGCTGTGGCCACTAGGTTAGTTCACTGAAGATTTATCAATTCAGCACAGACAGCAGGCCCCTCTGGGTTCCTAATGACAAAAGGGAAAGAACCCTGAACTTGGAGTGAATTCACCCAGGTTTGAATGCTAGCTATGCTGCTCACCAGCTGTGCGACCTTATGCAAGTCATTTGCCTCTCCAGCCAGTTTTTCCAACAGTACAAGGAAGACAGCTTCCAGCCTTGCTACCTCATCAGGCAGCCTCACTGAACACAAGGTTTTTACAGAGCTGGGGACCTCAGCTGAGACACAGCTCACATGGGGAAGGCAAATGTTTTCTCAGCCATGTATGGTGGGGTCACCCTGGACAAAGCTGTAGCTAAAACCATGGCATGATTTTCTTTCGTCAACAAGAAAAACAGTTTTAGAATCAGCAATTGCTGCTGCATCCTCTGCACAGATGGAGAAAAGGTCAATGAGATGACACCATGGCCACTGGTCCCCCAAAAGCCCCTCCATGCTTGTCGTTCCTCAGAAGAGATCTCCAACCTACCCTTCTCACCACAGCCCCAGCGGATATAACAGACACCACTGTTGGTCATTATGGCTAACCACAAAGGGGATTTGGGGAGAGAACTGGTTCTATACCTCAGATCAGAGTATTCAGATGGAAAAGGGTCTGTGCTCACCTGGAGAACCACTTGGTCTATCAAGGGAAGAGATGTGGCCTGGAGTTCCACAGCTGGGGTTAAGGCCGGGGCAGGACAAACACAGCTGGAGTAGACAGAGCCTCAGCCAAGGGCACATGATGGGCCAGACATCTAGGACTGAAATCTCATCTCAGCCACTTACTTTCATGAGCTCTGTTTATTTCCCCATCTATAAAATGGGGCTAATAACAGTCATCTACCTCACAGGGATCACCTGAGAGGTAATCAATGCACATTTTACTACACATTAAAACAGCACCTGGCATGTAACACATCTTCAATCAACCAAGATCAAATACGCATTTAAAAAACAAAAACAAAAACTTTGCCAAAAGGTCAAATTCAGAGCTCTCTTGTTGCCGCCACTCTGTGAAAGCCTTCACACTCTGGCCTGCACCAGCGAAGAACCAAAAGTGGCTTGGCTTCAGTCCTCAAGGACTCCCTCCCCTGGAAAGTAGGTTCTGCCTGATGCCCTCCTCACACTCAAGTACGGGTCTAAGCCGGGACTCCAACAGAAAGAATGCAGGTGAAGACCAGGGAAGCCCTCCTTCACAAGCATCAGCCAGCAGCACCCTGCCTGGAAGGACACAGAGCACACACAACCCCGCAAAAGAGAACCTCTAACCCAGAGTGTGACTGGCCCTAGCCAACCAGCCAAAATCAGGAAACCAGCAAACCCCCCAGGGTTTGCAAGGCAACTCAAAACACCATTAGGAACCACTGCAAAGTTCTCATCTGGAAAGTCATGAATACAATGGGATAATCTGCCCCTTCAACCAGAGCCACCTCCTTACCCCAGCTCAGACCTAAGTGTGAGGTCTCCTACAAAGCCCTCCCCTGCTTCAAAGGTACAAAAGACTGGCCACCTGGACTGCCTGCCTCTTAGCCCCCACACTCAAGCCTGATTTATACCTAGTTTCTGCTTCCGTACCTAAAGGGCACTCCTAGAGAAAAGGATTTACTCAATTCATTTGAGCATCCCTAGTGGTTGGCAGACAGAATTTACACTTTCTGAATTGTTGCAGGCCAGTTGGCAGGATACCCGGACAGACAGCAAAGGAAAGGGAGTTGGGGACGTTGGTCACCTCTATCATCCAGAGAGGTGGTGCTGGACCTGGAACCAGAGGCACCCCAAGGAAGACAGGCATGATGTGTGGCTTCGCCCCTGAGTCCAGTGACCTGATAAGCAGAACTAGGACCCAAGAGCCAAAAGAGAATGTCTCACTTCTCTACAGATATAAACATGTTTTCTAAAGAACTTAATCACAAGGAGCCACAAATCCTTTGGTTCTGGACCTCAAGGGCCCATTCAGTACTCTCTCCACAACTAGCCCTTTTTCTGGCTACCATTCCTACTGAGGCCATCCCACCAGTCACCCTGCTGCTGAGGGAACCATCAGAAGCAGCGAGCAACCAGCTCTACTCAGGGAGCCCAGAGAAGCATCACTGGAAAGACTCCAGGTTGAGCAGGGGCCCAGGGCCTTGGCCACCAAGTAAACACTGGGGAGGAGACAGCAGTCTATTTAGGATGACAAAGGCAGAGAGGTGTGTCATGTCTGGTATGAGCGCCTTGGCTGAGGCATTAAGGAGGGTGGCACTCCACTGTGCTCCCCAGCCTGTTTTTACAGAGACCTGACAGAGCTCACAGACAATAGCCCTGGACACTTTGGCCTTCGTGGGCTCCTTCCGCCATAAAAGATTACTAAGAATCATACTTTTCAACTGCAATAGTATAAAGCTAAATAAATTTGAATGTGCATAACATTTTCTTTGACCTAAACGGTCAGGGTTTTTTTTCCTTGCTGATTTTAAAAGAAGACCACTAAAAGCACTCTGTGGGCCCCCAGCACCAAGCCTCCTGTACTTGATGAATAAATCTGCCCTGCAATTGGGGATTTGATTTTTTTGTTGCATTCAACGGAGGAGGGGGTACACAAGAAACAGATAAAAATTATCCTGGACCTTCTGGCTGCCATGATTCTGATTCCCCACCACATGCTTACTTATAAAAACACAAGCTCCGAAGGGAGTTCCAAAAGCATTTAATCATCACATACAAGGTACACTCCTAAGTGCCTGGCAATGTCCAAGCTCCGACGGCGGAGACCCGGCCGAGCGCGGCACGAGTCTCTACCCCAGGAAGCTAGCTTGCTTTCTGAGTGCGACGCTTGGCGGACTCCTAGTACCTCCTCGGATCGATCTCTCAGCTGAGTTCTCAGCTACAACACCTCACTGAGTGACAATAAAGCGACACGGCTACCGCTCTCCAGCCAAGGAGTTTCCAGGGCCGAGGCGCTGGCACAAAAGCACTGCTGAGGAATAACATGGGAAAAAAAAAACCATGTGTCTCCACGAGCTGCTCTCTCGACCCCAGCACTCCAGCCTGACCCCAGCCGCTGGGCAAGGAGGGTGCGCCCCAGGGGCGCAGCTCCTCCGCCAGAGAACTCCCAGGCCCCAGAAGTTAGGTCGGGCCCCGCACACCACTCTCGCTTCGGTCAATCTCAAAGCATGCAGCGCTCCACGGACACGGATCCAAAGGTAACATCCCCTCGAGAACAAAGTTCCATGATGTGAGAAGCGCTCGGAGCCCAGGTAAAACTCTCGGCACGGTCCCGGGCGGGGGGCACGGCGGCCCGCGGGCAGGCCTCAGAGGCGCCCTACCAGGGCCCCGCCCGGTGGAGGGAGATCCCGGGAGACCCCGGCCCCGCACACCGCCCGCCCGGCCCTGCCCTGCCCCGCCCCCACACATCGCCCCACCGCGCCGCGCCCACCGCGCCGCGCACCTGGCCGCAGCGGCTCGGTGACGGTGAGCACGAGCAGGAAGAGCAGCAAGAAGGCACCGCTGTCTGCCTTGGGCACCATTTATCCTCCGTTCATCGTCCCCGGGGCGGCCGCGTGACCCCGCGGGGAGGCCGGACCGGGCCGGGCTGAGGGTCAGGGGACCGAGCCGGGCTGAGGGTTAGGGAACCGGGCCGGGCTGAGGGTTAGGGGCCGGACGCGGAAAGGCAGCGGGAGAAGGCTCCGGCTAAGCCACGGCTACACTGGGCCGCGGGCTCGCGCGCACTCTCGGCCTCAGTCTCGGGTTCCGACTCCGGCTCCGCGCAAGATGGCGGCCGTCCTGCTCAGCTCCGCGCCGCCCCCCGCCCGCGACGCCGGCTCCCGCCAATGAGTGCCGAGGCAGGGGGCGGGGCCTGCACGCTCCCAATGCGTGCAGACCCTTGGCAGTGTAGGGGGCGGAGCCTGGGCGGTTGTACCCGAAAGGGGCGAGGCCTAAGGCTGGGAAGGTGGTGGGGGCGGGAACCGAAAGGCGGGCTCGACGGGTGGGCGGAACTATAAGGAGTGAAGTGTACCATTGGTTATGCAGAGAGGTGGGGCTCGGGGGTGGAGCCTGGGTGGTAGGGCCCGCCAAGGGCCAGGTTACGAGCTCTGGACGCGCTGGGCAAGGGCGTGGGGGAGGGGTAACGGGGCCAAGCTGACGGACACAGAGAGGGTCGGGGTGCAGTGGGGCTGATGAGGTGGGGCGCGGAGGGGCAGGGAGTGGCCCTGGAGAGCTGAGCGTGAAGGACGAGGCGAGCGACAAGGAGCCAAAGCGGTCCCGGGTGAAGAAGGGGTCTTCACACCTTGCATACCTGCAGGCCCAGGTCCTGTCAGCAGCCCTAGAGTGCTCCCTACAGTGTTCTTTAAAAAGAACCGCTGCGAAAAAGGGATAAGGAAAACTGGAGGAACCCGGACATGCTTTGAGGAAGTAGGGAGATGGGGGAATGGAGGAGCCACCCTGTAAGGAACCAGCACACACTACTGAAAATGTTTCAGATGAAGAAATAGCCTAAAGGAGTGTTCTACAAGGAGCGCTGACAAGGAAGCCCAGATCTTAGACTGTGGAGCAAAGCTGGCCTCTGGAGGAAGAACTCTGCCTACACAATGTGGGAGGAGGGGGAAGGAATGCTGGGCACAGCTGCTGCCACAGCAGGCCACGTCTGCATAGAGGAAAGGCTCAGGAGACGATTCCAGTGTTGACCTCACACCTGTCAGGGAACAGAGTGACTGTGGAAGAGGGCACAGCAAATGGGAGTGTCCTCAGTAGGAGAGGAGCAGGCTGTCCAATGGAAGGACCACCAGCCATGCACACAAGGCCTGGCACAGGGTGTCAGGGCTGGGGAAGAGGGTGAAGATGGGAGCAGAAAAAAGGGGGACCCATTTTAGCCTGGCCCACCTCCAGCCCCACCAACTTACTCCCCAGGAGCAGTCCTCTCAAGCTCTTTCAAGGCATGATCCTCCTGAATGTCCCAGGATTCCAGCCTATGACACTCAGAGTTACTCAGTGAGAGAGGTACCCACTCCCTCTGAGTGGATATGGCCAAGGTTAAACCCAAAGCTAGGCCAGACCTGCCTGCTCCTGCTCTCTTGGGCTATAGCCTGTAGCAGGTGCCAGACAAAGAGCCTGTCACAGCAGAGGGGCCCCCATGCTGGCAGAAGCAGTGGTCCCTGTCCAACACTGCCCTGGCTGCTTGCATTGTCCTCATGGACCATTCCCAGAAGCAGCTGCTGCACTCAGAGGGATTCAGGCATAGCTTTTAATGTGCCATGGGAGCCCAGCCAGGGTTACAAGCTAGGCAGACCCCAGAGAGGCAACTCACAGCTAAGAGCAGATATCCCAGCCAGTTGTTCCCCTGCAGAGCCACTGTTGGAGAAGCAGGCCAGCAAAGGTTCAGATGAAGAGAGTAGGACAGGGAACTTATGCAGGGAGAAGGCAAAACCCTGGCCTCTGAAATTGCAGTCTCTGCACAGGAGTTTTTGCCCATCCTGATCCACCTCTACCCTTGGCCCAGATACATGGCCTGCAGATTTCCTGTGTAGACACCACCAAGGACCTCCAGAGCTGAAGGGAGGGAAAAGAGATCAGGGATATTTTTCCCTAGCTCCCTCCCTGTGGGGTCACTGCAGCTTCCACCTGAGGTCACTGCCTCTCTCAGGGTGGTCCTCTACACTCTTCCCAGGTTCCAGTGACCCACCTTCCCTTCCAGGGGTCTGTTACTACCCTTGGGTTACCCTACACTCAGTTCCCACCTTTGTAAGAAAGATGAATTTATAAACTCTTCAAACTGCCCTTAACTTGAGTATATCTTTAGTTTTCCTTCTGGGAGGCAGACTAATAGGACCATTTGCCCTGGATTCCCTGGGATGCCTCATGTGGCAATAATCACCCCACGAGCAGGTCTGGCTCCTGATTTGGAAGCACCAGCACACTGATGTGTTCGCCACAGCCGTCTTGTATCTCGGGTCCCAGCCAAGTGCAAGGCCACTCTTCACTGGCCATTGGTCTGTTTCAGCCCACTGGCTGGTCTTCCAGGGTTCCAAGTCCAAGTGGCTCAGGCCAGAGCCTCATTCCCCCAGAGCACTCCTCCTTTATGACTTCACCCACTGAAGTCACCTGGGAGACGATGCTCAACATTCCACCCCAGAGTCTTGGCCTTTAGGAGGCAGGAACAGCAGGCCCAGCCAGCCCAGAGGACTCTCTGTCCACAGTGTAAATAAGGACACCACTGGCCCATGTCCCGCAGGGATGTAGAGGGCAGCCTCAGAGGCACTGGGCGCTCTCGGCACCATGGATGACGCTGCCATCCTCAAGCGACGAGGCTACATCCTGGGGATACATTTGGGAGAGGGCTCGTACGCAAAAGTCAAGTCTGCTTACTCTGAGCGCCTGAAGTTCAACGTGGCGGTCAAGATCATCGACCGCAAGAAAGTCCCCACGGACTTCTTGGAGAAATTCCTTCCCCGGGAAATTGAGATTCAGGCCACGCTAAACCACCGCTCCATTATCAGGACCTACGAGATCTTTGAGACCTCTGATGGCCGCATCTACATCATCATGGAGCTAGGGGTCCAGGGCGACCTCCTCGGGTTCATCAGAACCCGGGGAGCCCTGCACGAGGATGATGCTCGCAAGAAGTTCCACCAGCTCTCCTCAGCCATCAAGTACTGCCATGACTTGGACATTGTCCACCGAGATCTCAAGTGTGAGAACATCCTCCTCGACAAGGACTTCAACATCAAGCTCTCTGACTTTGGCTTCTCCAAGCGCTGCCCGAGGGATGACAGTGGCCGACTGATGCTAAGCAAGACTTTCTGCGGGTCAGCAGCTTACGCAGCACCCGAGGTGCTGCAGGGCATCCCCTACCAGCCCAAGGTGTGTGACATCTGGAGTCTGGGTGTGATCCTCTACATCATGGTCTGTGGCTCCATGCCCTACGATGACTCCAACATCAAGAAGATGCTGCGCATCCAGAAGGAGCACCGCATCAACTTCCCCCGCTCTAAGAACCTGACGGGCGAGTGCAAAGACCTCATCTACCACCTGCTACAGCCGGACATCAACCGGCGGCTGCACATCGAGGAGATCCTCAGCCACTGCTGGGTGCAGCCCAAGGCACAGGGCCTGTCCTCTGGAGTCATCAACGAGGAGGGGGAGAGCTCCCGGGGTGCTGAGCCCTCGTGGACCCCTGATACTCCTGATACCCCAGCCACCAAGCTGGAGCTCCAGGAGGAAGCACGGTCTGAGACACGGCCTGAGATACAGTCCGAGTCAAAACCTGATGAGACGATGCAAATGCGGGTGTCAAGGCAGTCAGATCCCACAGGCCTTAATGGCGAGCTGCAAAGCAGGGAAACAGAGGAGGGAGTTCCCTCACGGCCTCCAGAGACACACACCTAGCGAGCCTCTCTCGGCCCAGGGGACTGGCAGGGAATGATGCAGAGCTCATGGCTTTGAGCCTGAGCTCCAAAGAAGCCAAGGGACAAGCCAAAGAAGGAAAACTGTCCTGGATGAGCCACTATTTTCATCAGTTCCTTCTCCTTTCCTTTGAACTTGGTAACCCACATGGCTAAAAAAGCAATAAATATTAGTGCAGACTCCAAAGTGGACGTCTTTGCCCCAGCTGACTTCAGTCATCCAGGGAAAGGATCCTGCACTCCCCCCACCCCACCCCCGCAGCTCCCCACTCTCAGATCACACTGCACTTCACCTCCAGTTTGGGAAAATAAATCCCAGTGTGCCCAACCCCAACTGTGACCTCAGGCTCTGGACCAGAGGAAAGAGCTGAGCTAGGAAGATGCTACTTCAAGAGGGAGGCCATGAGCACGGTGCTGAGGAAGGGGAGGGGGCACAGAGAGGACAGGATAGCGAAGGGCAAGGTGGCTGCCTGCAGCAGAGGAGCGGGAGGCAGAGGGCTCCGTCTGCAGTTGGGGCTGAGGGTCCGGGCCCTCAGCACCCCAGTGCCACTGCCGCCTCAAGGCTGCCGGTGGGGAAGTGCCCTGCAGGAAGCAGGTGAACCAGCCTCTCAACCCCTCTTGAGCTCCCCACCCTGCTAGGCAACTCGTTTCTTCTGCTCTGTCTACTAGCCATGGCCAACCAGCACCCAGTTCTGGACCTGCCCTGAGTCATCTGCCCCTGGTCATTCTCCCTGCCCAGAGGAAGTGGTGGGGGGTGGGGCACTGGATGGCCCAGTGCCACCCAGCCTGCCTGTCCCACAGTCACTGTATGGCCTTGACTACCTCTCTTTCCCTTCTAGTCCCCAGCCTGCCCCCAGGGTTGATGATCCATGCCAGAGTGGAGAAGCAGACACTGGTGAGGAGAGAGGACAAGTGTGCTCACAATGCAGTCCTGTCCCCTATGGCCATAGGTGTCCCGTAGAGAGAGGAGGCCAGCGTTTAGCACCACTGGCTACTCTGTCCTGTGAGGCCCACCCATGTCATTCTCAGGCTCTTCTCACTTCAGCCACGGCAGCCCCTTTCCCTGCCTGTTCCGCACTCACTCTGGACAACCTCGTGTGGATCTGCAGGTTTGACACATCAAGAGGACAAGAGCCTTGAGACTTACCCCTCCCCTGCCCATGTCATTGTCCTGGAAAGACCCTAACCCCAAGCCCCGGGAGAAGTGAGGTCCTGTGAGTGCCCTGGCCCTGCTCTCTCTGTACCCCTCCCCACATCCGCTCCATCTCTCCTCTTGGCCCCCCCACCCCCCAGCCACCTTCACACATTCTGTCTTCCTATCTCCATGCTCCTGTGTTTGGGAACACACAGCTCAGCTACCTCTACCTGCCCTGTCACTTCTCCAGTGGCTACAGCCGCCTCCTGCACACAGTCTGGATCCCACTGCCCTCAGGAAGGATCTCAGTGCTTGGCCTTGGCATCCCAGGTCTGGCTCCTCTTGGCCTCCCAGCACCCCCACCCCCCATACTCACACCCCCAACACACACATGCCGTCATCATGCTTGTGGATGCATCCCTGCAGACTTTGCCCATGTCTCCAGGATCAGCCGAGGGGCTGTGGCCTCCACAAAGCTTTCTGGACTTGGCAGCTCCACTATAAACTCTTCTGGGGCAGGCCTATGAGTGCCAAGGTACAGGCACAGAACAGGCCCTGGGTAATACCAGAGGAACCACCCAATTTTTCCCAGAGGCTCTAGGAACCCAGAGTCATACAGCTCATCTGGTGGTGGAGTAAAATTCCAGAGCACATGGGGCTGGCTGGAGTGGGGACATCCTGAGGAGTGGCTCATGGACCTCCTCTGCTTGGTCATCTGTGGCCACATGGAGGCAGTGGACGATATGCAGCAAGAAGGCCTGGGAACAACTGACTACAGCCCAGCCACAAGGCAAGCCTGGGCAGGAGGGGCCCCAGGAAGGAGCATCTACTGTATGCTTTACAGGTGGGGAGACAGCTCAGAGAAGGTGGGCAACTACCTGAAATCACACAGCACAGAGTGGCAGCCCAGGTGACTGAAGCCCACCCCTTCCCAGGGGGCCACATCTGTGAGCCGCTCAACTCACTGGGGTCAGCCCTGGCTCAGACCCCATCAGTGACCCTCCCCAAGGCTTTACGATCAAGACCTTCACCATGGCCTCCATGGTCTGCAGCGTTCCCTCCTGCCTCTGCACACCCCCACCACCCTGTGTCCCTTCAAACTATCACATCATCTAGCAGGTCCTTGTCCTCCTCCATGTGACCAGCTCCTCAGACCTCAGCCCTCCCAGCCTCCCCAAATCCAGCCCCAGTTTCTTCCTCACAGCCCCATGTTCCCGTGTCATGGCACAGCCACCACCGGGCACTCGCGCTGTTCATGTGACACTGAAGCTCCCTGTCCTCTGGACTTCAGGAAAGCATGGGCCTGCTTCATCAGCGAACTCCAGCATCCGGAACCAACCCTCAAGTGCCAATGGGGTGAGTGGAGAAACAGAGGAAACCGAAACTCAGAAGGAAGTGGCCTACCCAGAGTCTGCAGGTCTCACATGCGCAGGGCTGCAGGCTGGGAGTACCCCTGGAGGCCCCAGGTCCGATCTAGCTCTTCCCATTCCCTTCCCATGCCTGCCTCCATGTGCATGTGCTGGGTGATGCCATCTGCTCGCCGTCACGGCAGCTCAGCTTGTGCCTCCTCCACCACGTCCCCAAGAACCGCAGAGGTCACACTGTCCCAGGCAAGGGCAGAGTGTGAGGGAGCAGGATCCACAAAACAAGGAAAAGTGGGTGGGTTGGTAGAGTCAGCCAAAAAGGCAGACATGCAGGGGGTACCCCCAGATAGCACATTTGGGAGTGCAGGAGAAAGGCAGGGGAGACTGTCACGCTCCTGGGTCCTGGCCTGCAAATCCTCACAGCCAACCCCTTCTGGGACGCAAAGGAGTGACCAAAGACGTCCCAGGAGGAAGCAGGCATCAAGCTAAAGCTACTGTAACAGGAGCTCCCAAGAGCTGGGAGCAGGCCTCAGGGAAGCCGTGGCAACTGGAAGGCAGTCACTCCTAGCTGGCATCTGGACTCTGGCTACCCTGCCCCTGAGATCTTCCACACGAACCTCCAGATGCAGGGAGCTCCCCACGTGCCCCAGGTATGTCCACACGGCTGTGCTCCGGCCAAGGTGGCACATCTGCCTGGCACGTCCTACCCCTCATCAACTTGGCAGGGCCCTGTAGATCAGCTGCACACTGGCTCCTTCATCACCTCCCCTCCAACCACCCACATAGAGGCAGCCCTCCTCTCCCACCCCCCTGAACATGAGCACGTGGCACACCCACCCTGGCAGCAAGCTATGTGTGGGCACGGGATGCCTGTGATGGAGAACAGATAAGCAGCAGGGCTTCCAAACTACCCAAGGAGACACACATAGGATGCCCCAGTTCCCAAAGCAAAAACAAAAGGGTTTTCATGTTGCTTTCAGGTGCAAAAAACAGCTCTAGAGATGCAAACGGTGCTACATCAGGGTTGCACCAGCCCACATCATGCCCACTCCTCACAAATTCAGGATCCCCTCCTCATCCAGGTGCCTACTCTTATCAGGACCCCCAGCAGCAAAGCTCCACCCAAAGCCCTGCCCATGCACTGACCAGTGCACCAGACTCTTTGTCTCTCTCTGGCACCCAGTCCCCACAGGGCCACCCTGGTCCATCCTCCTCTTGTCTGGTCAAAGGCACTGGCTTCCACTTACCCTGAAGCCCATTCTCTATGCACTCTGCCAAGGACCATCTTGAAATGTGACTTGGGTCATGACTCTTCCGGCCCCAGGCCCTGCAATGACTGCCCACCACTCAGGGCAAAGCGGCCACTTCCCTTCTCCTCCACCTCACTCCAGACTGTGGGACTCAGCCATTCTCAGAACAAGCCCTCACCTCTCCCAGGCTCTTCCCTGCCTGGATGCCTCATCACCTCCTCTACCTGACCAAGGCCCAGCCCATCCTCCATGCACGCCCCAGCCCTTGGAACATGCATTTGTCAGTCTGGGGCCCAGAGCTCTGCCTGCCTTCCTGCCCACACAGGCCCTACCCGCCACAATAGCACTCTTCTCCCCAGCCTTCTACCCAAAACAGGAGCTGCTCTCATTCATAAGGCTAGGAACAGCAGCCAGCCTGGCCAGACCAGGGCCATCCCTCCCAGGTGCCACCGATTCCAAGGATACCAGCCCTAGAGAAGGTTTTTTCATACCCCCAAAAAGCTGCAGGAAATCAGCCCTAGTGAGACATGGACCAATGCAGTGTCGGTCCCCACAGCCAGGAGAAGGAAATGGGCATGGGGTTGGCAGTCTGGCTTGGCCTGGGCAGCCCTCCCTTGGGCCTGACTCATGACAAGGAAGCCACAGCGAAGAGGAGGAGCAGGGAGGGTTACCGCAGTCCTGGGTACTGACTTCCTTCCTGCTGGGCCAGCCTGGCTTCCAGGGTTCCAGGGGCCCCGTTTTCACCCAACTCAGTCCCCACTCCCGGCAGCCTGGCTTTATGACTTCACATGCTGAAGTCACGCAGAGACAATGCTGAGCATTACACCCCTCCAAGTCCAGGCTCAGCCCAGCCAGACAGCTCCTCACGGTGTAAATGAGGACAATGCCCGCTGGCCCACGTGGGGAGGGGATGTAGAGTGCAGCGGCGCCAGCCACACCTGGCACCATGGACGATGCCGCGGTCCTAAGGAAGAAAGGTTACATCGTGGGCATCAATCTTGGTAAGGGCTCATATGCAAAAGTCAAATCTGCCTACTCTGAGCGCCTCAAGTTCAACGTGGCGGTCAAGATCATCGACCGCAAGAAGACACCCACCGACTTTGTGGAGAGATTCCTTCCTCGGGAGATGGACATCCTGGCAACCGTCAACCACCGCTCCATCATCAAGACGTACGAGATCTTTGAGACCTCTGATGGCCGCATCTACATCGTCATGGAGCTCGGGGTCCAGGGCGACCTCCTCGAGTTCATCAAGTGTCGGGGAGCGCTGCACGAGGACGTGGCTCGTAAGATGTTCCGCCAGCTCTCCTCGGCTGTCAAGTACTGCCACGATCTGGACGTTGTCCACAGAGATCTCAAGTGCGAGAACCTCCTCCTCGACAAGGACTTCAACATCAAGCTCTCTGACTTTGGCTTCTCCAAGCGCTGCCCGCGGGATGGCAGTGGCCGCATCATCCTCAGCAAGACCTTCTGTGGGTCGACGGCTTATGCAGCGCCTGAGGTGCTGCAGGGCATCCCCTACCAGCCCAAGGTGTATGACATCTGGAGCCTGGGCGTGATCCTCTACATCATGGTCTGTGGCTCCATGCCCTACAATGACTCTGACATCAAGAAGATGCTGCGCATCCAGAAGGAGCACCGCGTGGACTTCCCCCGCTCCAAGAACCTGACGGGTGAGTGCAAGGACCTCATCTACCGAATCCTGCAGCCGGACGTCAACCGGCGACTGCACATTGATGAGATTCTCAGCCACTCATGGCTGCAGCCCTCCAAGCCCAAAGCCATGTCTTCTGCCTCTTTCAAGAGGGAGGGTGAGGGCAAGTACCGGACCCAGTGCAAACTGGACACCCGGCCAGCCTCTCGCCCCGAGCACCAGCCCGAACACCTGCCTGACCACAAGGTGGGGGCCAAAACCCAGCATCAGCTGCTGGTGGTGCCTGAGAATGAGGACAGGGTGGAGGACAGGCTGGCTGAGACCTCCAAGGCAAAAGATCATCATGTCACTGGAGCCGAGGTGGGGAAAGCAAGCACCTAGCGGTGCTAAGGGCCCTGGGGGCGTGGTGCATGGTGTGCACCCACATAAACTAAATAGGCAGGTAGGAGCTGAAGAAGGCACAGGTGCAAGGAACAAATAAAATCTGTCAATTAAACCACTATTTTGATTATGTTCTATTAGCTTTCTTCCACTTAGTAGCAAAAACATTAATTACTGACCACCAAATAAACCACAAAGTGTATACATGCATCAAGAGTGGCCCCTGAGGAGTCTTTTTCTCTAGGACTCAGGCAACCACCCTCCCTGTGGCGTGGGGGTCTCCAGCACAGGGGTGCACAGGCAGACTTACAGCGAGGCCCTGTGGGCAAGAAGACCTCAGCTGCAATCCACTCCCAGGTCCTCACTGTCTCCCTCTGACCTGCCCCGGGGCCCAGCGCCTCCCAGGCTGGCCAGCTGCTCGTGTCTCTCCTGCTCAGGCACAGCACAGTCCACCTGACCCTGACCCCATCCTGCTCCTTCAGACAGCCCCTTTCTCCATGTACTCTGCTCCCTCCATGGCTGTGATTGAGACCAGTGACCTCAGCCCTTCAAGTGCCCTTTCATCTGCTGGAATAGCCCCAGCCCAGACCTCTCACCCACACCCTCTCCACCCCATCCCGTCCACCCCACACACCAGCCCGTGCTCAAGGGGGCCAGCGCTTGGCCTTAGGTGGCCTTGCCTGGAGAGCATCTCCCTCTGTATCTCACTCACATCCCACTCAGACTTCTGCCTCTATGCTTTTCTGTCCCATGCCCACCCTTCCCTGTGGGGGAAAAGCACCAAAGGCCACACTTTTCTGACCGCCCCCCCTCCCCCCCGGCAGTCCTGGATCCACCTGCTGAGTTCAGTCCCACCTCCCTGGTGAGTTGCAGGGCTTGGCTGGGGTTCAGCCCCCTGGGAGCTGACAGGAATTGAGGAGCACAGGCTAGTGGGTGCCCAGGCAAGCAACAAGCCCACGCCAGCCTTCAGGGAACGTGGCACTCACGGAGGCGGCCAGGACCCATGTGGGACAACCCAAGACAACGGCCAGTGCAGGGCTGGGCACACTCAAGAAGAGAAAGACTGTGGTCTGAGTAGATTCCAGGCTGTCTTTCTTGGGCAGTGCAAACCCCTAAAAGGGCACAACCTGACCCTACCTGAGGCCCGAAGAGACCCATCTGGGAGCCAGCGTGGGTCCCCCCTCTCCCTGTGAAGCAGCCCTAGGAGGCCTGGGCACCAAAGCCCTCTGGGTCATGGGCATGTGTGGCCTGTAGTGCACATGGTGCTATGGGGTCTGCATGGGACCTGGCCCCACTGCTTCTGACACGGTGACCCAGGTTACTGTTACCCACGGCTCCTGCTAGTGACTCAGCAGCGTATGGAAGGCAGAGCCTAGAGCACTGGGAGACGGAAGGGCAGGAAGACAGAGACAGCCCTGCCCCATCTGAGCTGGAGACCAGGTACTTGGAGGTGATGCTGAGGCCACTGGGAAGGTGCCTCACGTGAGGGGCCGTCTGACACGTAGGACCTGTGCAGCCCTGTCACCAGCAAACCACAAGGGCTGGGCCTGGCTGGGGAGGCTGGAGACCTGGACCCAGAGCCCCAGAAGAACATGAGGGGCATGGAAACTTTCAAGGATTCCCTACTTCCCTCAGAGGGAAAGAACTTGGGGGGCAGGGCCCAATGTGCTGTGAGCTCAGCCCAGAGGGCAGGTTCCAAGCCTCGGGGGTGCCACAGAAAGAAATGTAGGTAGTGGCAAGAAAGGCCAGACACCCTGGTCTTCCAAGGGTCACCTCACCCAGAAGCTTCCTTCCAGGAAGGCCTGCAGTCCTGAGACCGTGCTGTAGGCACGAGGGCCGCCTAAGGGCCGTGCAGAGCAGGCCGGACACACACAGAAGCCTGCCAGATGGTGCTAGGTGCTCTTTAATGACAGCTAAATAAAAACAGACAGCCGGTTGATAGAAAAGAGTACGAACAAGACCGTGGGATGCACCCCAAGGGCTGTGAGGGCCAAGTTTTGTACCAGTCTGGCTGAGGCACGGCATCTCTTCTGTGGCTCCTGGGACAGTCACCATTTCTGGCCCGGGCCTGGGTCCCCAGAAGGCCGGAGTCCTCTGCTGAGTGGGCAGCTGCCCTGCAGGCTCCACAAAGCTTCCACAGGCCCGACCCGGGCCTCGCCCTAGAAGAAGTCTGAGGCTTTGCGCCGGGCAGGGAGTTGTAGCAGATTGTCCGTGATGGAGGCTGGATCTTGGTTGAGGGGGGTGCGTGCTGTAGAGCCAGGAGCCGGCGTGCTCGTGGGGGTCTGGGGCCCACCAGCTGGGGTCTTGAGGTGGGTTGAGCGTGCTGGAGATGGGGTGTAGCTGGCCCGCAGGGCCCGGTCTGTGTACTTGCTGGCCGTCCTGCTCACGAGGCGCTGCAGGGCTGGAGACATGGCTGGGCTCAGGCCTTTGGGGGTGAGGCTGGGATGGAAGAAGTGGGTGAATGAGGCACCATTAGGCCCATGTGGGCACCACCGCAGCAGGGCCTCCCATGGCCCCACAGGAAGATACATGGGAGATGCATGGTCATTACAGGCTGAGGATACCAGGTGGCCTGGCACACAGCAGTGTAGTCAAACTTAAGGTTCAGTGGTAGTGCTGCCCTTGACTGTGGGGCTGGGATGGACCTCAACTCTCTCCAAGGAGGATGATACACCTGTTTCCAAAGCGCTGACAGGAGCTCATAGCGGGACAAGGGGCCCAAAGGTGTCTCTAAGGGTTGTGCCAAGGAGGCTGAAGAAGGAAAAGACGGAGGGGCCCTGCATCCTGGTTCAAACAGGCCATGCCCTGGACCAGAGGAGCTGCTATAGGACCCACTACAGAACTCCTGGGCCTGCCCTGCACACTGTGCATCCATATGCAGGGGGTGGGGCCATGTGGGAGCAGGGAGAGACCCCCACCCACACAGGTCAGCCACGCCTCACCTGGCCAGGTTCTCCGTCACTCTCCTCAAGGCTTCCTGCTTCTTGGCCCGGTTCTTGGCTGCAGCCTCGTTGGCCATCTTCAGCCCCAGCCGTTCCCTGCGGCCCGGCTCCAAGATCTACATGACAACAAGTCTGTGGGTAGCCTGCCACCGAGTCAGGCAGTCCCTTGCTGGTGGGGCACCTGCCTCTTTTCGTGGCCCCCATGATCCTCACAACCCACTGCCACCTTCCTAAAAGCCCCCCAAAAAGCTTGCCTGAACTGCCCACCTGCCTGTCCTCACGGACCCCTAAAAGCCAGCACTGCCAACTTATGAACCTCTGACAGTCTTTTAGGAAAGAAAGGGGTCTTTTTGAATCAGCTTCTCTGTGACTACCAGAGTAAACAGCTTTCTGTTTAACATCTATTGACCTTCTGTATTTCTTTGCAGAACTTCCCGAGACGCATCTTTAGTCTCTTTTTTTCTATTAAAGTGCTTGTTCATTATTTAGTGTTTTACCCACATCAGTTACATTAAGCTATGCCATACAAATTCCCTCTCAGTTATTTGCTTTCAGTTTCTCTTACGTGTTTTTTTTTTTTTTTTTGCTATATTTAAGTTTATCACTTCATACAGCATAAACTAAACCTCACTTCCCTTAAGATCTAACCCTTCCTACCTTAAAATCAGATTAAATACTATTATTTTCTTCTAAGTGTCTTACATTGACTTATATACTTAATATTTCTGCTTCCAGGAACTCGTTCCATCTTATGTATCAAGAACTTCATTTCCACATACTCTACTACTCAGCACAATTTGAGCTGTTGTCTCTCGTGTACCCTGAATTCTGATTTGGACGAAGGTTTGTTCAGAGTCTCTTCCCTACTGCCCCATAGGCTCTAGGACCAGGGGCAGACTTCTGACACACCTATACCTGTGGCATGCCTTAACACCTGCCGGCACACGCTCCTCCCTGTCATTCCTCTCTTCAGTTTTCCTTGGTTATCCTTGTGTGCCAGGCAAGTTTAAGAACCAAGGGGCCAAAATCCTCTGCGCAAGTTCTGTCTAGACATGCGTTGCTTCTCAGGGGGAGAATGAGCGGAGCTATGCTAGGGAGGCCTCCCAGTGGGGCCCGCACGCTCCGGCAGTTTTCCTTACGTAAGTCTGCAGCACTCGCCTGTGGTTTCTTTACAAGAGCTTAATTATTGCTAGTCGTTCTAAATTTCTGCTGCTATAGTGAATGAGACCTCTTTTTCTGTTGCACTTCAAACTGACCACTGCAAGTGTTTAGAGGGGCCAGCTCAAGACCATGTGTGACCCAGCTCCCCAGGCAACAGACCTACATTAATCCCAAATTCTGTGTCTGACTCTTTGGGGTTTCAAGGCACGTGATGTAACCCCACACCCTTTGCCCTCTGCAACATCACTGACCTCCACCTCCTGTGATCTCCTAGCACTCCACGTTGGGAGTGTTGGCCCAGCACCCCAAGAACAGGACAGCATGCTCCCAGCTTCCAGCGACTTCTCTTCCTTCACATTCTAAACTATGTCACTCGGGTTCCCCAACAAACTGTGCAGACCAGAGCACGCTGCCCTCCCAAAGCCTCTCTGGGGCCCCACACCATCCTAGGCCATCCCATCTATACAAACCATCTGGCACTTAGCTTCCCTTCCCTACCTGCTCCAGGCCTCATAACTCCCCCACTCTGACAACTTTTAAATAACAAGTGCCTCCTGATTCATGCTCTCCTGTAACCAGAGTCCTGTCTCTGTAAACACGCAACCCTCTGAAGACACAAACCACATCCCACAGAACACTGGGGCTCTGGGGCCCTCCCCAGTCCACAGGCCTGCAGACTCAAAGGGCCATAGCTTTGGTGCCCTGACCTCACACCCGAATCCCTCCGTCCAACCACACCTGTCCTTAGTGCTCTGGTCCTATTCTGAAGTGCAGTACCTGTGCAGGTATGCAGCCTGGAGCATGGCTTGGCCCTTCAGTAGGCTCTAGTCTGACCAGTGGGAGCTAGCTCATCCTCTGTGTGTTGAGCTACAAGTTCTCAGAGGACCACATGCCCTCTCAGGGTCGCACCTGGGCTCCCCTCACCATGACCCACCTTGAAGGCTGGCCCTGGTGTCCTGTCCACATAGGGGGTCTCAGATCCTTCCACTCGCAAGGGAGTGTTTTCAACCTCCCCCCAGGTCATCAGCGGTGACTCGTTCACACCTGTGGATGGAGAGAGCCCACAGTTACCTCAGGCCAGGGGATCTGGGTGGGGGTCCTGCCAGGCCCTCTCTCCTACAACAGCCAGCTCCCACCATGAGCATCCCAGCTAACATACACCAAGGTTGGCAGTTGGCCCACTCTCCTTCCCTGGGACTCTGGGACCTGGTACCTCTGCCCTCTGAGATGACAATGCCAAGGCTACTTTGAGCCCAAGGCAAGCCCAGGCCCCTACAGCTGTGGAGCTTAGCCTGGGAAGGGGGCTCCCCAGAGAAGCCAGGCTGGGTCAGCCAGGCCCCCATCCTAGCACATGGCCAGGGGAGCCGCCTAGAAATTGCTGTGGCATGCCACCCCAAGGTGGGGAGACACTTGGGGGCTTTCAGAGCACCCAAACCTCCCAGGACCCTGCACAAACCTGTAGTGCCTCCATATACCCTGGCCTATGTCACAGCAACCAGCAGCCCAAAATACAGAGGACGATGCTCGGGAGAGCAGGAGGACACCACCTGCACCATGAGATTGTCCCCAAGTCTCATAAATCTCCTGTGTGAGGTCACGCAGGGCTGGAGCCCAGAGCTTCTTCCCTATGCCCCTACACTTAGCCTCCCCCTGCCCAGCCTCCCCGTGCCCTTAAGCATGCTTGCCGCAGCCAGTCTGTCCGGTAGAGCCCCGACACCCCTGGTCCCCAGGAAAACCAGTCTGTCCTGCTAAGCTCAGGGCAAGTCACGAAGACTGCCAGGCTGAATGGGCTGGGACTCACACATCTCAAATCAGATCTCCCTAAGAATCCAGCCCGCCCATAGCCCCATTCAGCCCTGTCATTGCACAGGTGGGACACTGGGTGTCTGAGTCATATGAGGCACAGGGCAGACATGGGGAAATGTCAAGGGTGCCAAGAGCCAACTGAGCAGCCCACCTCCCCACAGGCAGTCCTATCAGGGGGCCAGCTTGACAGAGGGTCCACTACTCACCAGGGGCAGGAGAGGGGGTTGCAACAAATCCAAATCCGCCCACTCGGGGGGAATCCTGGGGGATCAGTTCTTTGCCATCAGGGCCCACCTTGCCCTGTTTGTGCTGGAACAAACAAGACAGACCAGTGTTAAGGGGGAGCCAAGCCTGCTCCCGCCAGCTAGCTGAAGGGCAAATGCACAGGAACAGCTGGAGAGAGAAGGACCCTGGCCCCTGCAAAGATTTTGAGGACCTGTCAGAGCAGGTATCAGAAGAGAAGCTTCCCCTCCTTCTGGCCTCAGGCCAGACTCCACAAAAGCTGCTTTCGGGGACTACCGACTTAGGCGCCCCCAGGAAACTACAATGACCACTGGCACACATGTGCTCTGACCTCTTTCCCACAGGTACCTGTAGAAGCTTACAAAACAGTCTCCTCACTTCCTGCCTCTCCCTCTCCTGGAGTCACCACTGCACCATGACACCCAGGCCCAGAAACCCCTGTTGTCTGCCCCACCAAACCTCACTGCGCCCCAGCCTGCGCACCCCACCTACCCCTGCCCTGCCTGGTACAGAGGTGTGGGTCTGGCCAGACTGGACTGGCTCCCAGCAGCGTCTCTTCTCTCATGTCCTTGTCCTCCAGGGACAAGGGGCAGAACTGACCCACCAAACATCTCTGGCCCCAGTAGAAGCCCATACAGTCGAGAAAAGGCTCAGGACCCTGCCGCACAGGAGCTCCAAATACTCCCACGCTGCTAGTCTCTGCCAAACCCAAGAACGGTACTAATTTAATGAAGGCAGCCAAGATCAGAGAGGTTGTGCCCACATCCAGCCCCTGCCACTCACCTGGGCATTGAGGGCGGCGGCCTGCTGCAGCTGGGACCTGCTCAGGGCCTGGCTGAAGGGGTCCCTGAGGAAGCGAGTATTCTTATGCACCACCTGCCTTGGCTTCTTAAACAGCTGTTCTTCATCAGGGACACCTGGCAGGTGGAGACAAGATGGCAGCGGTGTCAGAGGGGGTGGGGAGTCCCCATTACTGCCCTGCACTCAAGGCTTGAGGTAGAAACTAAGTCATTCCCCAGTGAACAGAAGCACAGGGCCTAGTAAAGCAGGGGACGGCCTCACTCTCTCACTGACAACACACAGGCTCCTCTGCCCCGAGACAGACCAGGGCACCTCCGAGGCCCAGTATGCTAGGGAGCAAAGACCCACACACACACCCTAAGGCCAGATCCAAACACACTGTCCCACGCCATGCCACCTGCCAGCCCTGCCTGCTCACCCTCTGGGTAGTACATCAGGGAGTTTTTGGCCTTGTACTTCCAGGTCTCCACACCGGCCTGGCTGCTCTCGATGGCTTGGTGCTCTGCCGACGGAAGTGCAAGATTATCTTTCTGCCTCTGCATCACAGGGGAAAAGTGAGGGTCAGAGAGGTGCCCAGGCACTGTGCCCCTGGCCCCAGGACTCCCTCCATCCTGACAGAGGATGCCTGTGCCCCTGTACCCAAAGACACCTTCTCAGGGGCGCCTGGGTGGCACAGTCGGTTAAGCGTCCGACTTCAGCCAGGTCACGATCTCGCGGTCCGTGAGTTTGAGCCCCGCGTCAGGCTCTGGGCTGATGGCTCAGAGCCTGGAGCCTGTTTCTGATTCTGTGTCTCCCTCTTTCTCTGCCCCTCCCCCATTCATGCTCTGTCTCTCTCTGTCCCAAAAATAAATAAACGTTGAAAAAAAAAATTAAAAAACAAAACAAAACAAAAAAAAAACCCAAAGACACCTTCTCAAACTCCTCCTCGGCCTGGTATAGCCATGTGTGGCGTGCCCGGCTCTTCTCCTTGGCCACCTCCATGATCTCCTGGAAGGAGGCATTGTCCTCACTTGTATACCGGCTCAGGAAGACATCCAGGCTGGGCAGGGGCTCCTTCTCCTCCTCCTCTCCAGCCTCTCCTGCTCAGGAGCATAGGTGGGATGACACAGAATCACAAACAGCATCAACACTGCTTTGCAGTCACAAGATCTCAGGAACCAGGCTACCTCATAAGCAGAGATGGAACCCTCACCCTGGTTGCGGGTCTGTTGATGAGAGCCCACACCATCAGACAATTCCCCTCCTAGGGGCAGAATCAACCCCCCTCTCCCCCTGCCAACTACCCAGGGAGCACTCAGGGGCTCTCCTCAACTGCTGGATGTCAGGTGAAATGTTATGTCTGACTCAGACCAGAAGAGTGACATCCAGGGGCTACAGAAAAGGCAGGTGATCACAGTCAGGTCCTGCCTTGCCAAAATTGTGCTGATCCTGTAGGATCCACCTTCAGAGCCCCAAGCTCTCCCTCCATCCCTGGGTTTTCTTACCCTGCCTGCTCCTCCTTTCCTGGTATCTGTGCTACAGGTGGATGGTTTGTCACCTAAGCCCCCTAACCTGCTAGCAGGCTTTGATGGCAGGGACCCCGTACGATCCAGTACTCTAGATGGGACCTCACAGGCACTGTGCCGCGACTCCAGCCGCCCCTCCCACCGCCGTAGAAAGGGGCACCCCTACTGAGGTCCCATCGCACTGCGCACAGTGGTACACACTTCAGCAGGCCCATTAGGTGGAGAGTTTTGTCTCCCATTCTGCTGAGTCCTGACCACACACAGACTCCTAGACTGAACAAAGTACAGTGGCTAAAAGCTCAAGACCCAGAGGCAGAAAGAGAACTCAAACCCCATTCCACCACCAACAAGCCCTGAGACCTCCTTTCCTGAGTCTCGGCCTCCTCACCGGTGAATGTGAACGATGATGGTACCTACCACTTAGATCACTGAAATGATTCTTAGATATACTGACAATGCGTATTTAAAGAAAAGGAATCTGCAAATTGCCTGTGATGCATCTGTCACGTTGCAATAGAGAATCAAACTCCAAGGACACAACATGACAAACCATGGTAAGGGCACAAAGAAGTAGACTTAAAAAAAATTTTTTTTAACATTTTATTTATTTTTTTGAGAGAAAGACAGAACACGAGCAGGGGAGGGGCAGAAAGAGAGGGAGACACAGAATCCGAAGCAGGTTCCAGGCTCCAAACTGTCAGCACAGAGCCCGATGTGGGGCTTGAACTCACAAACTGAGAGATCATGACCTGAGCCCAAGTTGGATACATAACTGACTGAGCCACCCAGGGCCCCAAAAAGAGCTGGATTTTGAAGCAGAAAATATTTCGTCCATGTAGACACACAACGCACTGCACACTAGAACCTGGTAGAGAACAGCATCTTATCTGTCTGAGCACTGATGTTCTACTAAGAACAAAATAATCAACTGATCATGAGAAAGTCCTGTAGCACATAGTATAGTCATGTCCAACAGGACTCAAAATACTCTTTCCTAGAAAAAAATCCCTCATAAAGTTGGAACATGTCACGATCCCCAATACATGCACTGAGGAAGACAACTCTTTCATTTGTTCTATTCCCACAACACACCGTGTACTGTTCTGGATACAAAGTATACACACAGAGGTGAGACAAAGAAGCTCTTGTGGAGAGAAGAAGCAATAGGTAGAGCAATGCCTTTTTAGGTGCCATGTCCTGCAGTGAGAAAACAAAGCCAAGCAGGAAGGCAGCATGCATGAAAGGTGATGTAACTTCACGTTGTGGTGGGGGGGGGGGGGGGGGGGGAACAGTGGTCAGGAAAGGTTTCCCTGAACGGGTAACATCTGAGCAGAGACCTGAGGGGAGAGAAGGTGTGAGATGTGCAGCTATCCAGGGGAAGAGACTGACTCTGAAGACACAAGTGCAGAGGCCCTGAGGCACTGTAAGGAGACAGCAGAAAAGGGGCCCTCCAAGGCCCATGAAGCCCACTGGACTGGCACACAGTGAACAGGCTGGTGAGAGAGGTGGCAAGATTTCCATTCCACAGAGGAGGACCAGAGGCTCAGAGAACTGCCCTGTGTTTGGGAGCTGGACGCAGATCTTCTGTCTCCTAGACCAGTGCTCTTTGGCGCCATGGGTTGCCATGTAAGCAAACAGAGCCCTCAGGGACAAGATGTGATCTGCCTCTGAACCAGCCCCTCAGGGCCACATAGGATAAGACTCTAGACAAACCCAACCGCTCACTCACCATCGCCATCTTCCAGGCCTCGGCCCCGGCCCCGGGGCTTGTTGCCCACCATTCCGGTGCCTGTGTGCACATCAGGGGTTTCAAATGTGGCTGGAGTCACATCTAGAAGGAAGGGGGTAGGGATTAGAGCCAGTCCAAGGCATCGGCTCAGGAGGAGTTCCCCTCTCAGCCACCCACTGTTGCTCTTACAGGGCGGTGGGGGCTCTCGGGACATCTTGCCCAGGGCAGAGCCAAACTTGATGGCAATCTGACGCATCCGCTCCAGGTCTCCATTCTCCTCAGCCTCCAGGTACTCTTTCTGGGCCTGCAGCTTTTCTACATCAGGAAAGAAGTCCCTCTGGATGACTGTCTGGAGGCCCTGTCAGAAGTCAGAATAAAAGTCATAGTTCACACCTGCCTCTCCGTCTACCAATGTACATGCTAAGGTCCTTGCTGATGCCCCCAACCTCTGTCCAACCCAATGATCTTCTGAGGTTACCTGCACTTTCCAATGACGATGAGCATCCCTTACGATCTAATGCAACACCTAACATTACTAAACGTTCACCTGATTTCTATGAAACCCTTCTCTCTCCCTTCACTGGTCACTCTCATTCTCCTTTACTGGCTCCACCTCCACACTAGCTGGACCAAGGTGGGTGTTGCCACCTTCATTCCACCTGTAACCTCCTATTTCCAATCTGAACCCTTTACCTGGATGACTTCAGCCTGTCACCCCCACCAGCAGCACTGGTTGAGATTCCCAAATCTGTACCTCCAGCCAGACCTTGCTCCTGGCTGCACGTCTGTGCACCTAGCTATCCACTAATGCCACCTGCCTGTCTGTCCCAGAGGCTTCCCAAAAACAAACAGCTGTTAGAAAGTCCTCTTTGCTACCATCCTTCCACATTCCTACTTTAATAAACCGCCCCCACTCTCCTCTAACAACACTACTAGTGCCTCCCCCATCAAGACACCTCACTCTGCACTGTTCTTATTTGGCTCTCCAACTGCCCACACCCCAAAAGCACGGACTCAAGTTGCTCCACCTCCGCGAGGGGACGAGACTGCCACGACCCGAGAGGAGGGGCCCGAGAAGAGCGCGAGGCGGGGAAGGGACCTAGAATTCGCTAGCGTCTTCATCGAGGTCTTACCTCGATGTACTCTTCTTCGTCCAGGACCCGTTGCTTGCTCGTCGCAAGCGACTCCCCTGCCGCGCGCTTCCTCCGGGGCCCGGACGCGGCAGGGAGCAGCAGGGCCCGGGTTGATGCGCCGGGCGTCTCCATCGCTATCCCAGGGCCGCTCGGGCGGCACAGACACGTAACAGGGTCCGGAGACGGCGGGGGCGGAACTGCGCCAGCTGCGCAGGCGTTTGCAACAACCCACCAATGGAAGAGCTGCGCATCTTGAAGACCAGCCCGCGCTCCGTGGTGACGCCATTATAATCCCTGGGCCTTATGGGAGTTGTAGTCTTTGCCCCTCCCCGCTGTGGTCCTCCGAATCTGGACTATGGGCACCAGAGGGCGCTATGGTGTGGGAGGCTAAGGGGCGTGTCACTCACTCTGATCCTGAAAAATTCCAGCACTGCTAAATTGAAAGGCCTTGAAATTCCGGTTTCTCGAAAATAATCACTGGGTATGCTTCTATATCATTAACAAAAACACATTTTGGCTATATACTCGTTTCAAAGTTTTTATTCAAACTTTATACCAGAAAAGACCACTAAGACAATTTCTTCTTGATAGTTATCTAACAAAAAAAAAAAAAAAAAAGAAAAGAAAAGAAAAATGCGATGGTCCAATAAAGAAATGTCTGGTTAAAAATTATTCGGTTCCGGGGCGCCTGGGTGGCTCAGTTGGTTAAGCGTCTGACTTCGACTCAGGTCATGATCTCACAGTTTGTGAGTTCGAGCCCTGCGTCGGGCTTTGTGCTGACAGCTCAGAGACTGGAGCCTGCTATAGATTCTGTGTCTCCCTCTGTCTGTGTCCCTCCCCCACTCACAGTCTGTCTCCGTCTCCCTGAAAAATAAATAAACATTAAAAAATTTTTTTTGAATTATTCGGTTCCTGGGGCGCCTGGGTGGCTCAGTCCGTTAAGCGTCCAACTTCAGATCAGGTCATGATCTCAGGGTTCGTGAGTTTGAGCCCTGCATCAGGCTCTCTACTGTCAGCAGGAGCCTGCTTCTGATCCTCTGTACCCATCCTCTCTCTCTCTCTGCACCTCCCCCGCTTGTGATCTCTCTCTCTCTCTCTCTCTCTTAAAAATAAACATCTGGGGCACCTGGGTGGCTCAGTCGGTTGGGTGTCCGACTTTGGCTCAGGTCATGATCTCGCAGTCCGTGAGTTCGAGCCCCTCGTCGGGCTCTGTCCTGACAACTCAGAGCCTGGAGCCTGTTTCAGATTCTGTGTCTCCCTCTCTCTCTGACCCTCCCCCATTCATGCTCTGTCTCTCTCTGTCTCAAAAATAAATAAACGTTAAAAAAATTTTTTTTAAAGTTTAAAATAAATAAATAAATATTAAAAAAAAATATTCGGTTCCTGAACACGAGTGGGCTTCCCAGAAGAGGATTAACTTTCATTGAAATGGACCAGAAAATTGCCCGCTTTTTTCAAAAATGATCATTTCTTCTCCAAAAGAGGTTGTGAACTATATGAAACAAGTAAGTTCTTCCCCGGAATGATTTAGTATAATAGGCAGCCATTCCTTCACCCACTGGGAAACCCCATGGTGATGATTCCTGCCCTGTGGAACTGACAGTCAAATGGGAAAGACAGACACTAGTTGCATCATCCCACAAACAAGCATAAAATTGCAACGGGGCAGGGCGGGAGTGTGTGGCCCGGATGGCTCAGTTGGTTTAGTGTCTGACTCTTGATCTTGGCTCAGGTCAGTATCTCATAGTTTGTGAGTTCTAGCCCCAGGTCGGGCTCTGCGCTGACAGCACAGAGTCTGCTTGGGATTCTCTCTCTCCCTCTCTCTGCCCCTTCCTCAATCTCTCTCTTTCTCAAAATAAATAAACTTAAAAATCTTTAAAACACTGCAGCAGACAGGTGTAAAAAAAAAAAAAGAAGAAGAAAGAAAGAAAGTTTGTTGTTGGGGAATCTTACCTAGGGGGCAGTGAGGGGAAGTCTCCCCAGGGCCAGAAATGGTTGCAGATCCAAAGAATGAACAGACACTGACCAGGAAGAGGGAAAAAGCAGGTGCAAAGGTCTTGCAGCAAAAGAGAGCTTTTGATACACACAGACTGCAAGGAGCAGTGAGGTATGAAATGATGCCAGATGGGCAGGGGCCGGCTGCATGGGGCTTCATGGGTCACAGTGTGTTTTATCTTTAAGAACAACGGAAAGCCCTTGGAGTGCTGTAGGCAGGGGAGAGGCAGGTTCAAACTTGCACCCTGGCTTTTATGGAGAATGAATTACAGAGGAAACAGAGTGGCTGCAGGTGGACAAGACTGCAGGCACCTACAATGGTCATGGTAAGGGATGACAGCACTTTCATCAGGTTGGTACTGTTGAAGCTGGGGAAAAAATAGCTTCCGGGATTGTTTTTGGAAGAAAAATGGATTTGCTGCTGGCCTGGGATGGTGGGTGAGGGAGAAGAGGGGTGTGGGTAATTGCGAGTCCTCTGGTTCATGCACCTGGTTTGCACAGGGGAAGAATTTGCCATGGACAAGGTGATTTTGAGGCACAGTGGGCTTCCACATGGAGAGGTCAAGGGGATAGATGGACAGAAGTATCTAGTTAAGGGAAAAGGCCTGGGCTGGAGATGTAAATGTGGAAGACAGAAGGGAATTGGAGTCTAAAAGAGGCAGTGATAAAGCAAGGAGAGAATGGAGAAGAGAGGGCCATGCCTGGGTCCAGCCTGCAGGACACCTATGTTAACGGGCAGCTTGTAGGGGTGAACCTGCCAAGGAGCAGCTAGAGAGAAAGGAGAGAAATCAGAAGGACAGTATAGCCACTGGCCCCTTGAAATGGAGCTCTGATCATGGCTGCCGTCTACAATGACAAAGAGCCAATGGGGGCCTGGGGTCCCAGAGATGAGGGTGTTCCAAACTGCAGGGAAGCTCTGCAGGAGGGCTGGGCAGTATCCAAGGATAAGGCCGGGGTTCGGGGGAAAAGAGCTTTGTGACAGCCAGAAGTGTGCATCCTGAGAGGTGGAGGTGAGTGCTGCTGTCCTGGAGGCATCCGGCAGTGTTAGAGCAGCACTGCCTGGGGACCTCATGCCTGCTCAGCTTCTGCACCTTTAATGAATGGACTGTGTCTCCTTTCAGATACCCCATCCCCCAATTTCTTCCAGGACCTGTGAGGAGGCAGAACATGGTCCCCAAGCCAGATGATGGTGTTAGGTGCCTTGAACCCACCGTACAGGCCTACTGGGGAGAGTGAAAGCCTCATTTTCACACTGTCCTTCACCCTAGGGCTGGGATGTTGGAGAGGAAAACAGATTTTCCAAGGCAGTGGCAGGGGGTGTGGTGCATCCTCCCCAGTCAAACCTCCTCTTGCCCCAACAGGATGGCAGACACATAGCGTGTAAATCCCCCAGAAGGAGGAGGCCAAGGATCTCTACCCGTTCAGTACCTAAAGGCCAGTGCAGACCCCCAGGGTGCTAGGCCATGATCTGTGGGGTAGTCTGCTGTGCTGGGGAGCACAGAAACTGAGGACTCACTGGGCTGTGCTTCCCAAGACCAGCTGGCCCCCACCCCCTGGATGTGGGAGTGAAGTCATGGTGGACTTCGAACTTTGGACTGCTTTTGTGCCGTTTGTAGTTGCTTGTTTATTTCCCAGTATCCAGGCAAGGCTCACAGAATTAAGGGGCAGGGTAGGGGGCTTCTGGAGATGACCTCACCCAATGTCCTTATCCTATAGCTCTGGACAGGAAGGCCCAGTGCAGGACATGCGAGCTGACAACCCCAGAATGCACAGAACACCCCCTTCACCCCCTTGGCCATGTCAAGAGACCTATGCCCATGCTGAGAAGAGGCGGGACATCAGCATACCCCAGGAGGGAGAGGAGGATTCTGGGCCCTCCTGACAAGGGGATGGTTCCTGTCCTGGAGTTGGTGGGGAGTTGAGGAAGCTTATCTGCTCTGTGCCCTGCTCCCAGCAACCAACAACCCCCCACCCCCACCCCGCTGCAGCTCCCGGGGAATCTCCCCGACCCTAGTCGCTGGAAAGGAGAGCACCTGGAGATGCTCAGCGTTCCCTCCTTTCCTGGGGCAGGTGACACAGGGGGTGGGCACGGGAGCTTCTCTGCTGTCTGGCAGAGAAGCTCCTGCCTTGAGCACTAGCTGCAGGATGCAGGAAGCCTGCAGGCGGGAAGAGGTGTCCTCTGTCAGCACCATTTCGGGCCGATCTGTCCCCTCCCTGAGCCGGCCCCAAAGGACCTGGCCAAGCCCGGGAGTAGCTCCCAGAGCCATCAGCAGCTCTCCTTTGCCGGCTTCTTGGTTCCGGGGAGGAGCCTCGAGGTCGCTGACGCGCGCTTCTGATGTCGCCACTTGGCCCGGCGGTTCTTGAACCAGACCTGATGAGCAGGAGGGACCGCTCAGATCCAGCCCTGGGACCCGCGTCCCTCCGGACCCTCATAAGTGGACCAGGCAGGGAGCTTCCCGACAGGGATACGGGCAGGAGAGGGCTGGAGAGCCGGCACGGGGGCAGCGGCACCCACCGTCTCTTAACCGCTGCGGCTCGGGCTGCGGGACGAGGACCACTTTCCCACCCGGACCAGCCCTCTCTCGGCGTGCCTTCCCCCTCCCCCCCCCAAGGTGCTCCGGACGCCCATTCTGCAGCTTGGTGCTCTTTCCGAGCTTCCCAAATTCGGGCACGTGAAGGCGCGTCTCATTTATCAGGGAGAATTAAAAAGTTTAAGCCAAAGTTAAAGAAAACTAGCCTTATCTCCCCTCCAGTTCTAGTGACACTTTCCGACACTAGCCTGCCCCGCCCGCCCTCGCCCCAGGACCGGCCCTGCGGCCCACTGCGGTTCCCGGGCCTCCCGCGCCTCCCGCGCCTCCTGCCTTCGCGCCAGGGCCATCTTTTCAAAAGAAGGAGGAAGGAAGCCAGCCCGCTCGGACCCTCTCGCCGTCTGGCGGGCGGGCACCCACCTCCACGCGTTCCTCGCGCAGGCGGATGCGGCCGGCCAGGCGCTCGCGCGTGCCCACGTCGGGGTACTGATTCTGCATGAAGAGCGCCTCCAGCGCCTGGAGCTGCTCCTCGCTGAAAATGGTGCGGTGGCGCCGCGTGCGCCGCTGCGGGCCGGGACCGCCCGTGCCGGGCAGCGCCCCCGGGCCTCCCGTGGGCGCAGCCAAGGGCAAGGGCGCCGCGGGGCCCAGCCTCAGCGGCCACGGCAGCCGCGCGCCTGCGGGGTGAAGGCGCGGTGAGGCGCGGAGCGGGGGCCGAGCTCCGCCCAGACCGCCCCGCGCCCGGAGGACCTCCGCGCCCGCGCCCGCGCCCTGCTCCCACTCACCCAGCCCGGAGGCCGGCTCCGAGGGCCTGCGGGGCGCGGCGCGGGGGCCGCAGCAGCAGCAGCAGGCGCAGGGCGCGGCCTCGGGCGCCCCGGGCTCTCCGGATTCCGCGGGGCTCTGGTGGCCGGCGGGCTGCGGGGTGCGGGCGGCCCGTGCCGGGGGGCTCCGCTCGGGCAGGTTGGAAAGGATGTGCTCGATGGAGAAGGGGCAGGGCCGCCCGGGGCCCCTGCGGCTCACCGCGCCCCCCGCCGCAGCCATGCTGGCCTGGCCCCACGGCCACCGCCGCAGGAATATATACGTCGGGGGGAGCGCGCTGTAATCCCCGGGCCGAGCGCGGAGTCCACGCGGACTAATCCCGCCGCGCCGGCCGGGGCGTGCTAATCCTCGTCTGCGGCGGCAGGAAATCCTTACCCGCATCAGCGCGGGGGCTAGCCGGGCCGCGGGGAGGGGGCTACCAGGAAGCCCTCAGCCCCGCGTCGGTCTTCCTGGCCCCGAAAGGCTGGCAGGACTCGCGGGCACGGAGGCTCCACGGGGAAGGCGCGGAGGGCCGCATCCCCCGGCCCGCGGATCCTGGAGGGCCTCGCCCCGCTTTGGGAGCAGCGGCCTGAGGACGCCCCGACCTTGAAGGCCCCCCGCCCCCGTTTGCCCTGGCGCCTCTTGGCCCAACACTTGGGTACTTCCTCCTGTAGCCACCGAAACCAGGGCTAGCACCTAATCCCCTTGGGGCCCTACAGAGGTGTATGAGCAAGTCTGGAGAAACCCACCAAAACTGCCAATCTCTTGGCTCCAAGACTGTTAGGCTCCAACCCTCAATGGGACCCAACTCTATTGGCAACCCCACGATCCCACTGCTCTTTGGCCGCCAGCTCATTTCAGTGGCTTCCACTCATTTCAGAGCTGGGTCTCAACCTCCTGGAGGAAATGGGGATGGAGCAGGAAGCCACCTCTGCTCATCACTGAACATGAAACCCCACTGCCCGTGCCCCCAATTCTCTACCTTCTCTACTGAGTCAGGGGAGCCTTCCAGACACCATCCAAGGGCCCACTCCAGTGGTCTGGAGCGACCTCTCCTTCGGCTTCTTATATGTCCTGGAATCCCCTCCGAAAAACATTAAACACCCCTGCCCCACCCTCTTCATAGCCATGCTTCTCAAGCTTGCATGGCTTGCATGGGCTGTCCACCTCCTTACTCTTCAGGCCAGTCCGACTGTCCACACTCTCCTCCCCTGATCCCAGGTCACGCTGCCCAACATTGCTGATGACTTGTACTTTGTGAAATCCAGTGAAGACTGTTCATTTCAAGTAAGTAGCACTGAACAGCCAGCCAGGCACTTCAGCGAAAGACCCTCTTCTCTGGACCTCTGAAAAAGGTTAGTGCTCACAGGACAGAGCAACAGACTGCCTGGTTTATATCCCAGCTGTCACTTTCTGGCCATGGGACCTTCCATAGTGTCCTTCACCCCCCTGTGCCTTGGTTTCCCAATCTATAAACTGGCATCATAATAGCAATCTAACTCAGGAGGTGCTCTTAGGACTCAACCAATCACTATGTGTGAAACATTAGAACTTGGTTGGGCATGTGGGGGTTCCATGAATGGTGGGTGCCATTGCAGGGCAATGCACTCACATTCCCAGCCTCTCCTCCCACCTCACACATCCTTGTTCAGACTCCTTTGCTGACTCCAAGCTGGTATCAGTGAAGAGACTTTGGACGTCAGGTGGCAGAACCTGCTGACTCAACTCCTGACACGAGTCCTAAAAAAAGGACTCTTTATTGCCCAGTTTATTTATTTCGAGAGAGAGAGAAAGCATGAGTCGGGGAGGGGCAGAGAGAGAGGAGAGAATCCAAGCAGGCTCTGCACTGTGAGCACAAAACCCCATGTGGGGCTCGAACCCACGAACCGCAAGATCGTGACCTGAGCCAAAGTCTGATGCTTAACAGATTGAGTCACCCAGGCACCTCAGGACTTGTTAATCTACATGCTCAGTGAAGGAACCGTCACCTTTGTGAGTGGCTCTGCCACTCTCAGCCTGCCTCATGGTTACAATAGGGCTGCCACAGCCCTATACCTCCCATCTCTTCCCATGGATGCTGGGGGAAACCTCTCCCAGCACAGAACCTTCCTCATAGAACCGCATGATCACCATTAGTTCAGAGAGACACATGGGGAGGCACACGGGGATTGACTACCCATCAAGCTCCCTGGAGTTCTGCCAGGATGGGGGCAACAGAGTCAGTGATCAGGAAGGTTGTGCCCTCCTCCTCCCAGCCCTGGCAGTTTCTCCATCCCTCCCCATTCCCACCCTGGGTGGTCACCTCCTGCAGCCTTGAAGCTTCCGACACCACCTCTGTGACAATGACTCCCAAGTTGATACCTCTGGCCTGACCTCTCCCTCTGCTCCAGGCTAGTATCTTCCAAGAACCTGTTCTATGTCCTGGTATTTCCTCACCTTGGTAAATGTGTCACCTACCCACCTATCCACCTGGGTAAATGCACCATCTCTTCACCAGTCCACCGTGGTAAAGGGGTCCACCACCCCTTGGTGCCTTCCAAACATATCCAGGAATTCCTTGGCCCTTCTCCCTTCAAGAACTGAAATCCAATTCCCTTCCCCTTGAACATGGGCTGGCCTAATGACTCGCTTCTAACCTCCAGAGCGCAGAAGGTCGCAGAAGTGACACTGATTGCTGAGGCCAGATTGGACAGCTAGGTGATACCGCTCCTCTCTCTCCCTCATCTTGGGATGCTTGCTCTTCGAGCCAGCCACTGTGCTGCGAGGAGCCACCAGCAGCCCCAGGAAGAGGCACATGCGGAGGTATTCCGGCCAGGAGCTGCAGCTGAAGGGCCAGCCAACGGCTAGCACGGAGCATCATGAGTGAGCAAGGAAGCATTAGGGGTGGCTCCCGTCTCAGCTACCATCCACTGTAGCCGTAAGAGAGTCCAAACCAAGCTAACGATAGAGGAGATGGGTTATGTGTTCGTAGCACTGAGTTTGAGGTGGCCTGTTGCGTAGCTCTGGATCACCAGATGGGTTCGGTACCAGAATAGGATGCTGCCGATACAAACCCTAAGTCACACGTTATTGGCCTTGGGACTGGACAGCGGGTGGGAGCAGGAAGGACCTGCTGGGACTGACAGTGGGGTCTTAGAGGGAGGTGAGAAAAATCGTACTGGAAGATGGAAGAAAGGAGACCCTTGGTGTGGAGTGGCAAGAAGCCTAGGAACATTGCCACCTGTAGTAGCACAGGAAGTAGGACAGCTCCCCTATGGGTTAGATGGTCCAGCTGAGGAGATGTCCTGTGAATGTTTAGACGAGTTCTGTTCCTCATTGCCAAAGCCTGGAAACAACTCAGATGCCCGTCAGCTGGTGAGTGGATGAATACGCCACGGTCCACCACACCAGGGAGGGGCCCAGGGTGGCAGTGAGTGACACACGCAACAGTGCAGGGCCATGTCAGAAGATTGTGCTGAGTGGGAGAAGTGGGTCTCAGTAGGCTCCATACTGCGCGAGTCCATTTATATAACACTGAAAATGGCCACAGGTCTGGGGAACAGGTCAGTGGTTTCGGTGGGGAAGAAGAACCAGGGGGGGAGTTTTCTGGCTAGCACCTGAGGGAGGCGGAGGGGAGGGTGAAATGCTGAGGGGGATCCTGGTTCCATCGCAGCCCGGTGGGGTCTGAGACCACCTTCAGTGAGGTCAGGGTGCACAGTCTCTCTCACTAAGGTGGCTCCCGTCTGGCCAATGCTCCAGAGAAAGGGTCACCTGCAAGTGACCAGCTCACACTGGGAACACTTACCCCAGCCCTGCCACACTCAGCCCCACATTAAGTTCATTGCATTTAGATCCCCAGGGTTCTGGTTGGGCACAATTTCTGTACATATATAGGAAAGGAAAGCTATTGGATGGGCTGTGGTCCCTGCTGCTTGAGTTAGTCCTGAGCCTGTAACCAGGTGCCATGTGTTTCCTGCCCCTCCCCCACCCCACCTTCTCTAGCTCCCCCTCTCCCAGGAGCACTTAGCACTTCTGAAGGTCTGGGTGCCTCACCTGATGACCCAGATGCTCATCCCTGGGGGTGTGAGCCCCTGGGTACCATGCCCTCCTCAGGTTGTGCTGGCTGTAATGGCCCATTCGGTGACAGTTGGGGAGGGGGACATCCAGTGGATGGGAAGATCAAACATCCCTGTTCCTAGGATCTGGATCCAGTACCCCTGCCAGCATGGGGGCCTTTTTGCTTGGTGGTATGAAGAGCCCAGAGTGGCCTGGTAGCTGTCATAGTGTATGTTTTGTGCCACTCATACTGTGTTCCTGGTGAGATTACCCCCTTCAGAGACCCAGAACCTAACCTAAAGTTTCTAGGATGAGGACACAAATTTCCCAGTGGGGTCGCTGGGAGTACCGGGGAGCAGGGTGTCCCACCTGGACACCAATTGGGTCCACCAATTGAAAAGCTGCCACGTGTCACACTAGTTCTCTAAGTGCCTCTTCTCCAGACTTCCTTGTCTCTAAACTTCTCTTCTTGCTCTGTCCACCCCCCCCCCCCAAAGCTACTAGCTCAACTGTTTACTGTGGCAAACAGGGCTCCGTATCTTCTTTTCCTAGACACTTTCCCCTCCTTACTATGTGGATGATACAGTGCCCTGGAGAAGCTCTACCCTTTGGAGGGCTTTCCCCTCACTGCTGTCATTCAGGGCCACAAGGGGGTGGCAGTCACTTGCTTGTGCAGCTTACCCGTGTCTAGATGTGCTCAGAGCTGATCCTGGCAATGCACCTCCATTGTACCTTAAAGTTTTGGTGCCTTTGACAGTATTCAGCTCTGATGAGCCACCTGACCATGTGGTTACTTAATAGCCCAAGGTCAGATGCTCATTTCCTGTTGGGGCCCAGTAACATTCCAGGAACTGTTTTGTGAATGGCGTGTGGCATGGTCTCACTTGAGAACCCTAAGAGTTGGCACTGAAGCTCTCTCACTGGAAGCTGCCGGAGGCCCCACTTGAAAACTTTCTCTGCCATAGCATTCGCCACGGGCTCTGCCAGACCCCTGGGCCACGCACAGAGCTGCTTGTGCCAAAGCCTGGACCTGCTGCAGACCTCTTTCCGCTCTGCGTTCTGCGCAAAGCTGGCATGCGTGGAGCCAACAAACCGCTCATGGCAGTATTCCCAAGTACAGAACGTCAGGCCTCCCAAACCCAAAGAAACCTGCAGTGTGTACTTTCTTAGTGATAGGAGGTACAGGGCACAATTTGTCCTTTACTTTGAGGGAATGTTCTAGCACGGAACATCTAGCATAGGACCACTGGAGTCCTAGAGACTTGGTTTATCTTTTCATCATTGGGTTGTAAGAGCTCTTTGTATATTCAAGATACAAGTCCTTATCAGATATATAATTTGCAAAATCTTCTCCCATTCTATGGTAGTTTTCCACTTTCTTGACGGTGTCCTTTGAAGTATAACATTTGAAAATTTGAATAAATACATTTTTTTCCTCTACTTTTTTTGGTTTGTTTTTAATGCTTTGGTGTTGTACCTAAGAAACCATTGGCTTGGGGCGCCTAGGTGGCTCAGCCGGTTAAGTGCCCAACTCTTGATTTCGGCTCAGGTCATGATCTTATGGTTTGTGGGATCAAGTCAGGCTTGGGATTCTCTCCCTCTCTCTCTTGCGCCTCCCTTACATGCATGCACATGCGCTCTATCTTTCTCAAAAAAATAAATAAACATTTTCAGAAATCATTTCCAAATCCTAGAGCATGAAGATTTATTTACCCCAACGGTTTGCGGTTTTATATACATTTTACAGTTTTAGTTCTTACACTAATTGGTGTTGAGTGAATTTTTTATGATTTTATTTTTTAAGTAATCTCTACTCTCAACATGGAGCTTGAACTCATGACCCCTAGATTAAGAGTCACATGCTCTACTGACCGAGCCAGGTAGGCACCCCTTGAGTGAATTTTTATATATGATGTGAGGTAAAGGTCAACTTCATTCTTTTGCATATAGATACCTAGTTGTCTCAGCATCATTTGTTGAAAAGATTATTCTTTTGCCCATTGCATTGTTTTTGCCCCCTGGTTGAAATTTAATTGACCATAAGTGTGAGGATTTATTCCTGGATTCTGAATTCTGCTCCACTGATCTACATGTCTATCCTTATGGCAAAACCATACTGTCTTGATAACTGTAGCTTTACAGTCAATTTTCAATGTTTATTTATTTTTGGGACAGAGAGAGACACAGCATGAACGGGGGAGGGTCAGAGAGAGAGGGAGACACAGAATCGGAAACAGGCTCCAGGCTCCGAGCCATCAGCCCAGAGCCTGACGCGGGGCTCGAACTCCCGGACCGCGAGATCGTGACCTGGCTGAAGTCGGACGCTTAACCGACTGTGCCACCCAGGCGCCCCTACAGTCAATTTTGAGATCAGGAAGTTGAGCTCTCTAACTTTGTTATTTTTCAATGTTGTTTTAGTTATTCTGGTTCCCATGAATTTCAGTGTGAATTTTAGAACCACCTCTATGAGTTTCTGCAAACGGACCAGGTAGAATTTTTTAATATTTATTTATTTTTGAAAGACAGAGAGACAGAGCGCAAATGGGGGAGGGGCAGAGAGAGGGGGAGACACAGAATCCGAAGCAGGCTCCAGGCTCCGAGCTGTCAGCACAGAGCCCAATGTGGGGCTTGAACTCACGAGCCATGAGAGCATGACCTGAGCCGAAGTAGGTGGCTCAACCAACTGAGCCTAGACCAATTTGCGGAGTGTCGCCAACTTACCAACATTAATCCTCCCGATTCGTGAACATGGGATGTTTTGATTTATTTAGATCTTTAAATTATTTCAGTACTGCTTTATAATATTTAGAGTATCTCGTTTTCACTTCTTCGCTAATATTCCTAAGTATTTTATTCTTTTTGACGTTATTGTAAATGGAATAGTTGTCTTAATTCTATTTTCCCATTGTGCACTGCAAGTGTATAAAAACACAATTGATTTTTGTACGTTGATCTTGTATCTTGCAACCCACTGGACTCATTTATTAATTCGAATAGTTTTTGGAGGATTCTTTTGGATTTTCTATCTACAAGATCATGTCATTTGTGAACAGCATTTTTACTTCTTCTTATACAATATTCATGTATTGTACTTCATTTTCTTGCCTAATGGCTCTGACTACAACTTCCAATACAATGTCGAACAGAAGTGGTGAACTTGGGCATTCTCATGTTGCCCTTAATCTTAGAGAGAAAGGATTCTGTCTCCATCATTAAGGATGCTAGCTGTGGATTTTTCAGACACTCCTTATCAGATTGAGAAAATCCATTTTTTAAATTTAGTTACTTATTTGAGAAAGAGGGAGAGAGGGGGAGAGAGAGAGAGAGAGATAATGAACAGGGGATGGGCAGAGAGAGAGAGGGAGACAGAGGATCTAAAGCAGGGTCTGTGCTGACAGCAGAGAGCCCAGTGTGGGGCTTGAACTCACAAACCATGGGATCGTGACCTGAGTCACCGACTTCAAGTCGGACGCTGAACTAACGGAACCACCTAGGCACCCTGAGCAAGTTCACTTTTATTGCAAGTTGTTTTTGAGTGTTTTATCATGAAGGAGTGCTATATGATCCATCCAGTTTTTGCAAGGGTCAGACTAACGAATTAAATCGGGTTTTACTAGACATCAGCACCCTGCATCCTTTAGGTCTTTAGCCATGACATTAACCTCTGCTGTTCTTAAGATGCAGCATTAGGTTCTTTAATTTTTGTGGGGAGGTAGTTCAGGAGCTTTCACTTACAACAGAGATCTGACTCTAAAGATCAGAACCACTGTGGAAGTTCTGCCAAGTGCAAAATATGTGTGTTGCAAATATATATTCAAAAACTGGATGGGGCACCTGGTTGGCTCAGTCAGAAGACATGTGACTCTTGTTCTCAGGATCTTGAGAGTTCAGTAAATAAACTTAAAAAAAAAAAACAAACCTGGAAAAGTAACTAGTTCTCCATTTGTCACCTTATCCTCCACCCGATTCTAGCAGGGGGGCCATGATGGTATCTTGGGTCCCTGGTACCAGTATTAATGTGGAGCCTGCTGTAAAATGATCTGGGTTTTCCAAGGTGCCTGAGTGGCCCAATCAGTTGAGTGTCCATCTCCTGATTTTGACTCAGGTCATGATCTCAGAGTCATGGGATTGAGCCCTACATTGGGCTCTGTGCTGACAGCATGGGGCCTGCTTGGAATTCTCTCTCTGACCCTCCTCCCCTCCTAAAAATAAATAAACATTTAAAAAAACTTTTAATGATCTAGGTTTTCCCTTTCTCCAGTATGCAACCACCTGAGTAAATGGACCCAGATCCTTTCACAGAAGGATTAAGACATCACTCCTATAGATACACTTTTCATGGTGTTTCTGGATCCTTACCCATGTGAAGGAGACTTCAGTAGATGAGGTCTGAGCCTGAGAACTGGCTGGAAATTGGGCAAAGGATTGTGACATTCCCTGGGTCCAGTGATCTCAGCCTTTTGCTCTTCTATTATTTATGTATGTTTGTATGTATGTATTTATGTATTTATTTATTTGAAGGGAGGAGAGAGAGACCAAGCAGGGGAAGGGCAGAGGGAGAGAGATAGAGAATGTTAAGCATGATCCCACAACCCTGAGATCATGACCTGAGCCAAAATCAAGAGTCTGCCGATCAACCAACTGAGCCACCCAGGCGCCCCATGCTCTTCTATTATTATTATTTTTCTAATGTGGTAAAATGTACACAGCCTAGAGCTTACCATTGTAATGATTTTTTAAAATTTTTTTAACGTTTTATTTATTTTTGAGACAGGGAGAGACAGAGCATGAACAGGGGAGGGTCAGAGAGAGGGAGATACAGAATCTGAAACAGGCTCCAGGCTCTGAGCTGTCAGCACAGAGCCTGACGTGGGGCTTGAACTCACGGACCGCGAGATCATGACCTGAGCCGAAGTCGGCCGCTTACCCGACTGAGCCACCCAGGAGCCCCTGTAATGATTTTTAAGTGCACAATTCTGTGGCATTAAGTATATTCACAATGTTGTGTAACTATAGTCACTCTCATTTCTGGCACTTTCCATCATCCCAAACAGAAGCCCTATACTCATTAAACAATAACTCCACATTTCCTCCTACTCCCAGGGCCTGCCAACTAAGGGTTATGTCTGAGTTCCACTGAATGCATATGCCACATTTTAAAATCTGTAGGTGGATATTTGGGTTGCTTCCACCTTCTGACTATTGTGAATAATGCTGCTGTGAATGTGGGTGTACAAGTATCTGCTTGAGTCCCCGTCTTCAGTTCTTTGGGATACGTACCTAGAAGTGGAATTGCTGAATCACGGTAATTCTCGGTTTAGCTGTTTGAGAAACCACCGAATTGTCTTTTCATGGTAGCAGTGCTGTCTTACATTGCCACTAGCAAAGCGCACAGGTTTCAATCTATCCGCATGTTTGCCAACATTTGTTATTTTCCAGTTTTAAAATTTATAGTCACTGTAATGGATATAAAGTGGTATCTTGTGGTTCTGAATTGCATTTCCCTAATGATTAACGATGAGTCTTTTCATGTGCTTCTTGGCCGGTTGTATGTCTCCTTGGAAGAAATATCTATTCAAGTTCTTGGCTCATTTTTTAAATTGGGTTATTTTGTTTTTGTTGAGTTTACTTATATTATTTTTCCCAATATTTCATTATGAAAAATTTCAAACATCCAGAAAATTTGAAAGGTTTATACAGGGAACCTCCATATCCTCACTACCTAGATTCTTGGATTAAGGTTTTTTTTTTTTAATTTTCTTAATGTTTTATTTATTTATTTTTGAGACAGAGAGACTGAGCATGAGCAGGGGAGGGGCAGAGAGAGGGGGAGACACACAGAATCTGTTTACTTATATTATTTTTCCCAATATTTCATTATGAAAAATTTCAAACATCCAGAAAATTTGAAAGGTTTATACAGGGAACCTCCATATCCTCACTACCTAGATTCTTGGATTAAGGTTTTTTTTTTTTTAATTTTCTTAATGTTTTATTTATTTATTTTTGAGACAGAGAGACTGAGCATGAGCAGGGGAGGGGCAGAGAGAGGGGGAGACACACAGAATCTGAAGCGGGCTCCAGGCTCTGAGCTGTCAGCACAGAGCCCGACGTGGGGCTCGAACTCACAGAGTGTGAGGTCATGACCTGAGCTAAAGTCAGACGCTTAACCAACTGAGCCACCCAGGCACCCCTTGGATTAAGTTTTTGCTTTGTCACCTATGTATGCATGCATCGGTTACTCCACCTGATGTTTTGCGCATTCCAAAGTAAGTTATAGACATCAATACACTTCATACCTAAAATCTTCAACATGCATATCATTAACTAGATCAACATTTTGCAATCAACATTTGATTGCAAACTTAAGGTAACATTTATATAGAGAGAATTATACAGATCTTGAATGCACCACTTTGTGAGTTTTGACAAATGTATACCCCTGCACTATGCAAACCCCTACCAAGAGATAGAATATTTCCATAACTCCAAAAACTTGCTTTATGCTCCTTCTCAGATAGTCACCATCCCCTCCCCATCCTCAAGAGGAAACCACTGCTCTGTTTTTCAACATAGATTAATTTTGCCTTCTCTGAAGGCTCATTGAAATGGACTCCTACAGTACGATCTATTCTTGTATAAGGGGCCATTTGGATAGTATAATACATATTTTTAAACTTTTATTTGCATTTATTTTATCCAGAATTTATTCCCGGGCCACAAGTTTTGTTTCTTCAGTTTTTTCTGGGATATCTTTTTCTTCCATGCAACCTCCTCTTCTGGTTTAGGAACAATCTGCTCCTTTTCAATAAAGATCGTCTCAGTGTGGCAGGAAGAGCTCATATATGGGTCAGTCCAAACATGACCTCTGTAAGTTCTGCGCTGCATCTTGGAGTTTTGTTCACCTGAAGGTGCTGCTCAATGACCAGAGAATCTACATCCAAACCCTTAAGTTCAGCATTACTCTTAGCATTTTTAAGCATGTGTAGTAAAAATTGAGTGCTCTGTTTGAGCCTCTGATTCTGTGTCCAGCCCCACTCTTTGGCCTGGGCATACCTACCAACTCCACCATTGTAGTAACAGAATGGCACACATTGCTTCTATAAAGTGACAGTCTTCAGATACTTGGTGGCTTTTCAGATATGCATACCCTTGATGGCCTGGGCAGTTTCGCGTGTGTTCTTTCTTTCTTTCTTTTTTTAAAGATTTTATTTTTAACTAATCTCTACATACAACCTGGGACTTGAACCTATAGCCCTGAGATCAAGAGTTGCAGGGGTACCTGGGTGGCTCAGTCAGTTAAGCACCCAAATCTTCATTTTGGTTCAGGTCATGATCTCACAGTGTGTGAGATTGAGACCCGCGTTAGGTTCTGCCCTGCATGGGATTCTCTCTCTCCCTCTCTCTGCCTCTCCCCTGGTCGTGTGTATGTGCACCCGTGCTCGCTCTCTCTCTTTCAAATGAATAACTTAAAATTTTTTTTCTAAAAAAAAAAAAAAGAATTGCATACTTCACCGACTGAGCCAGCCAGGTGCCCTTCATGTGCGTTCTTAATTTTTTTTTTTAATTTTTTTTTTCAACGTTTATTTATTTTTGGGACAGAGAGAGACAGAGCATGAACGGGGGTGGGGCAGAGAGAGAGGAAGACACAGAATCGGAAACAGGCTCCAGGCTCCGAGCCATCAGCCCAGAGCCCGACGCGGGGCTCGAACTCACGGACCGCGAGATCGTGACCTGGCTGAAGTCGGACGCTTAACCGACTGCGCCACCCAGGCGCCCCTTAATTTTTTTTTTTAATGTTCATTTATTTCTGAGAGAGAGAGAGACAGAGCATGAGTGGGGGAGGGGCAGAGAGCGATGGACCGCAGAATCTGAAGCAGGCTGCAGGCTCTGAGCTTTCAGAGCAGAGTCCGATGTGGGTCTTGAACCCACGAAATGTGAGATGAGATCATGACCTGAGCCAAAGTCGGACGCTTAACCGACTGAGCCACCCAGGCGCCCCTATGTTCTTAAAATGAACATGAAGATTTGAACATCTTGATTTGCATGATTTTGTAGTTTTCTGGGTCAAGTGAATAGCGGACCATTTTCAGAGATCACCTCAGGCTGCTTATTGTGAGTTCAGTGTAATATTTTTAACAGTCATCCATCTTGTTGTGTTGTTTTGTGCCAGTCTTAGCCTATCAATAACCGTGTTGTGGATGGACCAGCCTTTATGGTTCTTATGATTGTAAGATGCTTTTCAGCAATAAACATCAGGAAACTTTGGAAAAATAAAAATGTATTGCTTACAGGACCTGGAACTTACACAGCACACCTGGGGCCACACAGCAAGGTCACAGAGAGAGAGGGAATGCACCCGGACCTGGGGTTCTGGTGAATTTATTTAAAAAAAATTTTGTTAATGTTTATTTACTTACTTCTGAGGCAGACAGAGCATGAGTGGGAGAGGGGCAGGGAGAGAGGGAGACACAGAATCCGAAGCGGGCTCCAGGCTCTGAGCTGTCAGCACAGAGGCCCACAAGGGGCTCAAACTCACAAACAGTGAGATCATTACCTGAGCCAAAGTGGGCCGCCCAACCGATTGAGCCACCCAGGCACCCATTTATTGGTGAATTTAAAACATAAGAGCAGGAATGTAAAACATGGCAAGAGTTTAAAAAAACAAACAAACAAACAAACAACCCCCCCCCCCCAAATGGCCCAAATGGTCATTTATCAAAACCAACCAAGATTTCTAAAACAAAGGAGCCGCAGTGGAGGGAGGTAGCCTGGCTCTTTATCTAGTTGTGTGGCTGGCAGTATGTTTATTGGAGATAGCCATCTCTGAAGAGGATGCCTCAGCCATCAAAGCTTAAATCAGGCACTCACATTACAAAAAAGAAACCGAACTGTCAGGGCTTATTACACTATGTGTGTGAATCAGAAATGTTTTCTTCTTATCAGTGGCTAGTACTCCTTTGTTGTGAAGATAATTTCCTGTTTTCTAAAAATGTCATAATTTTACAATTTTTTAATTTTTTTTAAATGTTTATTTGTTTTTGAGAGACAGAGACAGAGTGCGAGCCGGGAGGGGCAGAGAGAGGGAGATGCAGAATCTGAAGCAGGCTCCAGGTTCTGAGTTGTCAGCACAGAGCCCGATGCCGAGCTTGAACCCACAAACTGTGAAATCATGACCTGAGCTGAAGTCGGACGCTTAACCAACTGAGCCACCCAGGTGCCCCTATAATTTTACATTTTAGGTTTAGATCTACAATGGTTCTCAAATTACTTTTCGTGTATGGTCTGAGGAAGGAGTTGAAGTTAAATTCTTCCCATATAGATAACTAGTTGTTACAGCACCATTTATTGAAATAATTGTCCCTTCCTTATTGCATTTCTTTGGCACCTTATTAAGGAGTCAATGGCCATGTAACTGTGGGTCTGTTTCTAGGTTCTCTGTTCTGTTCTATAGATCTACTTATTGATCCTTATGCCAGTAGCACAGTTGATTACTGTAGCTTCACAGAAGGTTTTGAGAAAAGCATAGATTCTCCAACTTTTTATTCGTTTTCAAAATTGCTTTGGATATTTCAAGTTCTTTGTATGCCAGAAAATATTAGAGTTGTCTTGTTACTTTCTTCAGAAAATGCTTATTGGGATTGTGTTTAGAATTAGACTGAATCTATAAATCCATTTTGGGAGAATGGACATCTTAAAAATATTGACTTTCCAAATCTGTGAACTTGGTATCTTGCTCTCCATTTATTTATGTCTTATTTAATTTCTTTTAAGGTGTTTATTTTATTATTATTGTTTATTTTGAGAGAGAGAGAGAAAGAGAGCGAGTTGGGGGGGGGGGCGGAGAGAGAGACAAAGAGAATCCCAAGCTCAAACCCACAAAACCGGAAACCGCGAGATCATGACCTGAACCAAAACAAAGAGTCAGACACAACCAACTGAGCCACCCAGGAGCCCCTATGTCTTTGTTAATTTCATGCAGCAATATTTGTAGGTTGCAATGTGATGTCTTGGAGGTTTGTTGTTCTATTTATTTCTAAGTATTTTATGTTTCTTGATGTTATTGTAAATGAAATTGTTTTTCATTTTCAATTATTTGTTACTATTACATAGAGATATAGTTAATGTTTGTATATTAACCTTACATTATGACTGCATTAGTTTGCTAGAGCAGCTATAACAAAGTACCACAAACTAGGTCATGTAAAACAACAGAAATTTATTGTCTCCTCCTTCTGGGGGCTAGAAGTCTGGAAAAAAGGTGTTAACGGGGCCATGCTCTCTCTGAAGCCTGAAGAGAAATCTTTCCTTACTCTTCAAACCTCCTGGGGTTTGCTGGCAATATCTGGCAGTCCTCGGCTTGAAGCTGTGTAAGTCCAATTTTTGCTTTTGTTGCCACATTGCATTCTTCCTGTGTGTCGGTCTTCACATTGATGTATTCTTTTTTAAAATTTTCTTTAAGTTTATTGATTTTTTGAGAGAGAGAGAGAGAGAGAGAGAGAGAGAGAGAGAGAGAAGGGGAGGGGCATCCCAGGCAGGCTCCACACTGTTAGCAGGACTGATACAGGACTCTAACCCATGAACTGTGAGACCATGACCCAACCTGAAACCAAGAGTCAGACACTTAACTGACTGAGTCACCAAAGCGTCCCACACTGATGTATTCTTATGAAGACATCAGTCATGTTGGATTAGAGGTCCACCCTACTCTGTTAAGACCTCATCTTGGGGCACCTGGGTGGCTCAGTCGGTTAAGCATCCGACTTTGGCTCAGGTCATGATCTCACGGTCCGTGAGTTCGAGCCCCGTGCCGGGCTCTGTGCTGACAGCTCAGAGCCTGGAGCATGTTTCAGATTCTGTGTCTCCCTCTCTCTGATCCTCCTCTGTTCATGCTCTGTCTCTCTCTGTCTCAAAAATAAATAAAAGTTAAAAAAAAAGTTAAAAAAAGACCTTATCTTAACTAATTACACCTGCAATGACCTTATTTCCATCAACATATATTTTTTTTGGGGGGGGAACATAATTCAGCCTTGCTGATTTCATTTACTAACTTATAGACCTCTGTAATTTGTTTTTGTAGATACTTTGAGGTTTTCTATATGAACGATTATAACATCTGAAATACCATCTGTCTAGTTTTACTTTTTCTTTTACAATATTATAACTTTGATTACAATATATCTTTTTCTTGCCTTATAGAATTGTCTAGACCTTCAGTACAATGTTGAATTAAAAATAGTGACATCAAACTTCCTTGCCTTGTTCCCAACCTTGGAAGGAAACAGCTCAGTCTTTAAGCCTTAAGTGTGATGTTAGAGGCAGGATTTTCATATATGTAGCAAGGATTTTATTTTATCTTAAATGTTTATTTATTTTGAGAGAGAGAGAGAAAGAAAGAGAAAGAGAGAGTCAGGGAGGGGCAGAGAGAGAGAGGGAGAGAGAGAATCACAAGCAGGCTCTGCACTGTCAGCTCAGGGGCTCAACCCTACAAACTGTGAGATGATGATCTGAACCCAAATCAAGAGTTGAATGCTTAACAGACTGAGGCACCCGGGTGCCCCAGATGCAGCAACAATTTTAAAGCAACCATTATAACTATGTTTAAGGATATAAAAGAAAATATGCTCATAATAAATGATAAGATGGGAATCTCAGCAGAGAAAAAGAAACTTCAAGAAAGAGCCAAGTGGAAATTCCTTAATTGAAAAATACAATGTTAGAAATAAAAAAATGTACTAGATGGGCTTAACAGCAGAAGGAAGGTGACAGAAAAGTCAGTGGACTCAAGATAGAGCAATATAAACTACCCAACCTAGACAGTGGAGAGAAAACTGATTGAACAAATGAACAGAATCTTAGAGATCTGAGAAACCCTGCAGTAGGTCATAGGACCTATCGTACTTGTTCCTGGAATCCCAGAAAAAGCAGAGGGATAATGGAAGCATGTATTAGTTTCCTATCACTGTTGTAACAATTTTTCACAAGCTTGGTGCTTTAAAATAGTACAAATACATTATCTTACATTTCTGTAGGTTAGAAATGTACACAGGCCCCACTGGGCCAGGGGTCAGCTGCATTCCTTTCTGAAAGAAAATCCATTCCCTTGCCTTTTCCAGCTTTTAGAGGCTGCGTTGGCCCCTGTCTCATTCCCTCATCTTCCAAGAAGGGGATAGTGGTTCACTTCCTTCTGACAATTGCATCACTCTGACTTCCTCTGCCCCCTCTTCCACTTTTAAGGGTCCTTGTAATTACACTGGATTCTCCCGAATACTCCAGGATACTCTCCTTACCTCAAGGTCCTAAACTTAATCCCATTTGCAAAGTCTTTCTTTGCCATGTGAAAAAACTACATTCACAGTTTCTGGGGATTAGGTTGTAGACATCTTTGAGGGGACCATTATTCTTCCTACCCCAGGAAGGAGAAAAATATTTGAAGAAATAATGGTTTTGCTTTTTAAAAACTTAATGGAAGACATACATTTACAGATTCACCAAGGTCAGCATCCCCCAAACAAGGTAAAAACAAAGAAAGCACGGTTAGGAGCATCATGGTCAAACTGAAAGCTGAAAATGAAGAATAAACATTAAAAATAGCCGGAGAAACATGGCACATTATATACAGGTGAAGGATATGAATGTTAGCTGACTTGTCATCAGAAATGATCGAAAGACAAAAGACAAAAATGGAATAGCCTCTTTAATGTGCTGAGTATGGAGAATAGACTCATACATCCAGAATTCTATTTCTAGCAAAAAATATCCTTCAAGAGTGGAGTGAAATAAAGATATTTTTAAACAAAAACTAAGGTTATTTGTTACTTGCACACCTGCACAGCAAGAAGTATAAAGGAAATTCTTCAGGCTGAAGGGAAATGATAGGAGATGGAAACTCAGATCTTCATGAAGAAAAGGAGAACATCAGAAATACTAAATATGTGGATAAGTATAAAAGACTATCTTTTTTCTTCTTATCTTAAAATGATGACTGGGGCACCTGGGTGCTTCAGATGGGCATCTGATTTCAGTTAAGGTCATGATCTCATGTGTGGGTTTGAGCCCCACATTGGGCTCTGAGCTGACAGCACGGAGCCTGCCTCAGATCCTCTGTCCCCCTTTCTCTCTGCCCCTCCCTAGCTTGCACTCTTTCTCTGTCTCTAAAAATAAATAAACACTTAAAAAAATAATGTCTATAAAACAAATATTATAATGTTTACCTTTCAACTTTCATGTTTATAAATATAATGATATCTCAAAAAACAGAGAGTGTGGCAGCAAACAGAACCATGCAATCTCAATGACATTTTACATGACATAGTACAATATTAACTGCAATTAGACTGCGAAAAGTTAAGATGACATATTGGAAGTCCTATAGGTACCAGTAAAGAGGGCAAAGTGGTATAGCTGAAAAGCTAATAAAAAATGGACTTCGAAAATGTGCAAACATGAGTTAAGAAGAGAGAAGGCAGGAAAGGAGGAATACAGTACTAAAAAACAAGGTGGGGGGGGGGGACAGAAAACAGCAAATAGCAAAACAGCAAACAGACTTAGATTCAGCTACAGTAACAATTACATTAAATTTAAACAAAACAAACATTCCAACGAAAAGGAAGACATTGTCAGACTCAGACTGAATTCTTAAAAAAAAAAAAAAAAACAATTAAGATTTAAGTGCATGCTGCCTACAAGAGATGCACTTCAAGTGTAGACACTGATGGACTAAAAGTAAAATCATGGGAAAAAAGACATACCACAGAAACACTAATCTTAAGAAAACTGGAGCAACCAGGGGCGCCTGGGTGGCTCAGTCGGTTGAGCATCAGACTTTGGTTCAGGTCATGAGCTCACGGTTTGTGAGTTCAAGCCCCACATGGTGTTTGCTGTCAGCGCAGAGCCTGCTTCAGATCCTCTGTCCCTCTCTCTATGCCCCTCCCCTGCTTGCACTCTCTCAAAAATAAATAAAAAAAATTAAAAAAAAAAAAGCTGGAGCAACTATATTTCCATCAGAAAAAGTACACTTCAAAGGGTGCCTGGGTGGCTCAGTCGTTTAAGCTTCCGACTTCAGCTCAGGTCATGATTTCACAGTTGGTGAGTTGAGCCCTGCGTTGGGCTCTGTGCTGACAGCTCGGAGCCTGGAGCCTGCTTCAAGTTCTGTTTCTTCCTATTTCTGCCCCTCCCTTGCTCACACTCTGTCTCTGTCTTTCTCTCTCAAAAATAAACATTAAAAAAAGAAAAAGAAAAAGTATACTTCAAGACAAAGACTATTTGTTATGAGACATAAAAGGAGATATTTCATGACGATAAAAGGGTTATTAATCAGGAAAATCTACAATCCTAAATGTGTGTCTAATAACTGATTTTTAGAAAACATTAAGCCAGAAGTGATGGAATTAGTGATATAAATAGACAAATTAATAAGCATTCTTGGAGTTCCAACTAGAATAAATCAGTAAGGTCATTAGTGATCTGAGCACCACCACCAAACTCCTGACCTAATTGACATTGATGGAACATTCTACCTAACAATGGAAGAACATATTCTTTCCAAGTACATGTGGTACAGTCATAAAGACAGATCATATGCTGGGCCATAAAACAAGTCTCAATAAATCTGAAAAGATTGAAATTTTATAGAATGTTGTTTACCCAACAATGGAATTAAGTTAGAAATAGATAAAACCAAAAAAATATGCAGAAAACCTCTAGATATTTGGATGCTAAACAACATACTTTTAAATAATTTATGTGTCAAAAAAGAAATCAAAAGAAAAAGGAGCTATTTCAAATTTAGTGATAAAAATACAATGTATCAAAATTTGTAGTATGCAACTGAAGTAATGTTAAAGTGGAAATTTATGGCTTTAAAAGAAGCTATAGGGACTCAGTTGGGCTCAGTGAGGGCTCAGTCGGTTGAACATCTGACTCTTGATCTCAGGGTCGTGAGTTCAAGCCCCACCTTGGGCTCCACACCTACTTAAAAATAAATAAAAATAAAAGAAGCTATAGAAATGCTTTAGAAAAGGAAACATAAACCAATGCAATAAAGTTCTGGGTTAAGTACAAGTAAAACAAGATTTAAAAAATAAAGTAGAAGGGCACCTGGGTGGCTCAGTTGGTTGAGTGACTGACTCTTGATTTTGGCTCAGGTCATGGTACCAGGGTCATGGGATTGAGCCCCGTGTCGGGCTCCTTCCTGAGTGTGGAGCCTGCTTAAGACTCTCTCTCTCTCTCTCTCTCTCTCTCTCTCTGTCTCTCACTGTCTCTCCCCTTTCCTCTGCCCCTCTCCCCTATTTGCACACACTCTCTTTCTCTAAAATAAAAAACTAATAAAGTAGAAAGAAGAAAATAACAAAGAGTAGTATCCAATAATATATAAAATAGGCAAACAAGAGAAAATTAAAGCCAATACATGTTTTTTTAAAAAGATCAGCAAAACAAACTATACTCAACCAGCAAAAATGAACACAGATTACCCACATCAGAGATGAAAAGGGGGACATTACTGCAGACTCTGCAGACATTAAAAGGAAAATAAGGAGGGGTGCCTTGGTGGCTCAGTTGGTTGAGTGTGAGATTATTGATTTAGGCTCAGGTCATAATCTCACGGTTTGTGAGTCTGAGCCCTGTGCTGGGCTTTGCTCTGGAAGTGCAGAGCCTGCTTGGGATTCTCTCTCTCATTCCCTCTCTCTCTGCCCTTCTCCCAAGCTCTCTCTGTCTCTCTCTGTCGTGTGTGTGCGCACATTCTCTCTCTCTCAAAGTAATAAACTTAAAAAAAGGAACCATTATGAACTTTAATAATAACCTAGAATTAACTACAGTTAATATTCTATTTTATGATAAAATGTTGGACAATTTTTTTCCCTTAGATCAGGAATAAGAATAAGGATGTCCACACTCACTACTTCTATTCAACATTGTCTTAAAAGTCCTAGCCAGTGCAATCAAGGAAGAAAAAGACATAAAAGCTATGAAGATCAAAAAGGGAAAGGTAACACTGTCTCTATTTGCAGATGACATAATACTTATGGTAGGAATGTAAAAAAAGAACAACTACTATAGAAAATAGTACGGAAGTTTCTTATGGAGTTAAGGATGCACCCATTCCACTCCTAGCAATTTATCCAAAAGAAGTGAAAATGCAGACTTGTGTTTGAATGTTAATAGCAGCTTCAAGCAAGAAATAACCCAATGTCCCACAGATTGATAAATGAATAGAATTAAATACAATGAAATACTACTCAGAAAAGAAAACTATTGATATAAGCACAACATAGACAAATCTCATAATCATTCTGAGTGAAAGATACGGGTCCCCTTCCCCCCTAAAATAATACATACTATATGTATCTTAAAAGTCTATAAAATGGGAACTAGGAATTTTGGAACTGATGGTTTCATGGCTGTATACATATGACAAAACTCACCAAACTATACATTTTAAATGTATGTGGTTTATAGTAGTTGGTGCCTTAGTAAAATTGTCTCAGTAAAATCATTAAAAAAAAAAGCTGTTTGCTAATTCCAAAATCTAGATCATCCTGGGGCTGGGCTTCATTGATTGGCTTTCCTCTTACACATGGGTCATTATTTTCTGTATCTTTGTATGTCTGATAATTTTGGATTGTATCCTGGACATTGTGTATGATCTATTGTAAAGATTATAGTTTCTGTTATGTTCCTCTGAAGAACACTGATTTCTTGTTTTAGCAGACAGTTAATTTGGCTGAATGAAAACTGTAAAATTTGTCACCCTGGTAAGTGTAAGGCAGCGGAACTCTTTGTCCCATTATTTTAGCCTCAGCTGGGGTACTCGAAATCTGCTCTGTACATGCATAGTTCAGGCATTACCCAGAGATTTGGGCAGAATTTATATACAGAGTTTGGGGCTCTCCTTCTTTGGCTCTCTCTTTGTGACATTACTTCCCTCACTTTTCAGCTGCTATGGTTCTGAAGTCAGCCTCAAATTGAATGCCTCTCAGAAACAGTATTATCTTCCAGGCTCTGGTCATATTCTAGTCACTCTTACCGGGGACTTTCTGCTAATGGAAAACTCATGTTTTCTTCCATGTGTTGACTCCCTATCCAACACTATGCCTGCTCACTATCCAATGTCTTCAGATTTTAAAAAATATATTGTCCAGAGTTTATCATTATTATCCATAGGAGGATTGGTCCAAACCTAGTAGCTCCATGTTTACCAGAAGTGGAACTCTTCTCACTCATTTTAAATATTTTTTGAAGCTTATCTAAGTTGCTAAATACTATTCTTTAAGCCATCACTATAGATCCTGTAGTCTAAGCCTCCTTGACTATTATTCTATCTGGCAATCAATAGAATAATTTCCACTTTGCTCCTAGCAGTTAATTCAGCACCTGGCACCTGCTACTCGAGGATCCTGTCATCTCCTTTCCTACTAGGAAGCCAGTTCTGTAATGGCATCTTCCACATCACCCATGGAGGACAGCAGTGGCTTCTCACAAGTGCACTCCTTTGTGTACTTCAGGCCCTCCTGAAGATCTGGGGGAGCTCACAGGCAGCTTGTAACTTTTCTAATCATAAACCCAATTCAACATGCCCCTTTTCTGAGTCTTCTGACTTCTTCCTTTGCATTTTTTCATGGCTGTTCTAGCATCTCTCTTTTGTTTGTTGTAGACCATGACTTTTCCCAAGGGCCATCCAGGCAGCATATAGGAATAATTGTTTCTTGGGGTTCCTGCCAGAGTCTCCTATGTCACAGGAGAGTACCCATATGTTGACCAGCTCTTCCTTATCCATTTTTGTATCCTACTCCCTTGATCCATTGCCTTCAGGATCCATATCAAGGCATCCTCTTCTGGTTCTTGCCAGCTCTGCTCAGACAAACCTATAGCTCCCTTGCATACCATCTGTGCCCTCTCAGTGGTCCCAACATTTCAGTTAGTCTATGTTGAGATATGATCCTAGTTTGGGGTGTGGTGGCCTACAGGGGAGGTGGGGGCAGACCCAGAGACAAACATTATCTGATAAGGTGTCTGCCTCTTCTGAGGTGTGTGCAGAGTTCTCATGTAAGGTGGGGCCATTTTATTCACCAGAGGTTTCAGGGGAGTCTGGAGTTCAAAGTGCTCAAGTGCATCCACCCAGATATCCTCACTCCATGTTAGGGTTCCATTTCTTCACCATCAGGGCCCTAACTTCGATGCAGAGAGGCTTGTCTAGGTTGAGCTACCTACTCTGCAGTGCCTCATGTTCATCTTCCTCAGGCTGCAGTCTCTTGATATGTGCCAGGTGGCCTCTGACTCTTACTGTTGATTAATATCTTTGAACTTGCCATGCTCTTTCCTCAAGAAGTCAATAATACTTTGTGACAGCCACTTAGCCCCTTAGCTTTTGTAGTTACCATTTCCTCCTTACCTCTCTAGTGCCGGAGAAGTGCACCAGCTACTGCCTCCCTTTCCACTTGTCTCCCATCCCAATTCTCCCAGATGACAGTTTTCACCATCACACTGCTATTCAAGCCAAGGGCTATTAATTCTACACATGCCATGAGTGATGGTCTCTCACTGCCACCCAGCTGGTTAGTGATGCAATTTGAGTGCCATTGTTAGAGTCAGTTTCCTGGGACCACCCACTTCTGGTACCAACTGTTTTAGGCCAAGCTCCCTAGGAGCAAAGCCTGACATAGAGATTCTTATCCAAATGACTTATTTTTGAGGGTGTGCTCTTAGAAGGAGTGAAGAAATCTGTATTAGTTTTCTAGATCTTCCTTAACCAAGTCCCACAATCTTTGTGGCTTAAAACAACAGACATTCTCCCACAGTTCTAGAGGCCAAATGTCCAAAGTCAAGGTGTCAACAGGGCTGTGTTCTAGGTGAGACTCTGTTCCGTGGCTTTTTCTTAGCTTCTAGTGTTTCTGGCAATCCTTGGTGCCCCTTGGCCTGCAGATGCATTGCTCCAATCTATGTCTATCATTACACCATGTTCTCCCTGTGTGTCTGTATCTTCATGTGGCTTTCCCCTCTCTGTGTGTCTGCCTCTGTCTCTTCTCACTTCTTATAAGCATGTCAGTCATACTGGATCAAGGGCCCACCATGACCTCATTTCATTTACATCTTAATTACATCTTCACAGACCCTACTTTCGGATAAGTTCACATTCCATGGGTACCAGGGCTTAGAACTTCAACATCTCTTTTTTGGGGGACACAACAGAAGTCTAGGGTAACCATTCTGGTTTGCGCATTGAAATTTGCCTCCTGGCAAACTCTTTAGTGTCAGGAAACTGAGATGGCTGGTCACCCTGAAAGCAGGACAGGGCAGGGTAAGGAGTGGAGAGTGCTAAACAAGATAGTGGTCTTGGTTAGGGTCAGTAATCCAGTAAGGAAGCACTGGGGGCTTCACAGATCTGAATTGCCTTGAGGCAAAGCAAGGGTCAGCCTTTTATACCCTATGTCAGTCAGTCTTTGGCTGAGCTCTCCCCAGCTGCTGTGTGGGAGGCTCCATCACCAAGGGTAGTGTTCCAAGATGGAGGCAGCTGTGCTCCATTAGCTGCCAATACTCAAAATGGCCAGACAAGTGGGCTGACCACCAAAGGGATCTGGACAGAGCCCCAGCTGCCTCCAGGATGCCACCCACAGGCGCACACACATCCACTTGTACCCTTGGTAGATGGTCCATCTTTCTACTTACCCACCTGGATAAATGCACATCTAGACACCCGTTCACCTTGGTAAATGCACACCTGTCCATTCAGGTTAAGTGGCCCAACCATCCACTTGTGCACCTTGTTAAATGTTCACCTACCACAGAGCCATCCAATCCTCAAAGTGAGTGAGCCTGCGCAGAGGCAGCAGTGATCTCTACAAACACAAATCCAATCACAGTGCTCCCTGGCTTCAAATCTCAGGATAAGAGGATCCTGATAATTAGTCCCCTTGTCTCTGTGGTCTTTCAGCCCCTGGACTCTGCCACTTCTGTCCATCTGCCCCATTGGCCTCTCCCTGCTCTCCTGCTGCCCAGGCTCCAGGTCAGCTCCTCCAACAAGCCGAGCACACAGCCAGCTTGGCCTCTCTCAGCCCCACCCTGGGGCTCAGAGGGGCCCTTCCTGCTCACCCCACCTGCAACACTGGAGACCTCAGGTCCCCTTCCCCTGCACATGCTCCATCAACAATCCTAGACGACACTGGATGCTCTCACTTCTGTTTTCCACACTGAAGAGCAGACCCGGCTGCTTCCAGGACTGGTCAAAGCTGGTCAGTGCAAAAAGAGAAGGGCAGTTGGGGGAGCAGGGCCTTTGGGGGGTCGGGAGGTGTTGAAGGAGTATCAGGGGCCATGGGAGGAATAGATCTGCAGATGAGCTGTGAGAGATCATTGGCCTTGGACAGTCAGAGACTGGAGTGCAAACAGGCCTAGCAAGGTCCAGGGTGGGCTTGGGAGTTAGGTTTCAGCAAGTGCAAAGATGGTGTGGTGTCAGAGGGGAGGGAGTATGCGGTGGCTCAGCATCCAGCAGAGATGGCAGCCAGGGTGGAAGCAGGGAGGGGGTCCTCAGCACAGCTCAGGGCTGGGGAAGGCAGACTCAGAATGGAGGTCAGAAGTCTGGCTCCTTGAGGCAGCACCCCTCTCTCCTTCTCCAGCCTTTCCTCCTACCACCCCTCCCCTTCCAGGACCCCCTTTCTTGCCTCCCTTTCAGGCCAGGCAGACAAGGCCATCAGGATTCCCCTGATTGCTTTCTTTCATCCTGGTGCCTTTCTCTGCAGCAAACGCCGCTAATGCCTCCTTTATCACGGAATTAGGGGATTTAGGGCCGATGGCACAAAGAGGCCCTCGATAGCGGCCGTAATCAAACGCCAATCGGCCTGATCTTGAGCGGGATGGGGAAGAAAGCGAGCGCCGGGGATTAGCGCGGGACCGAGGCCGGGCCGGTTAAGATAGTATCGGCGCGGCCACGGGGCTGAAGCCGCCGGGAGGGCCTGGCCGTGGCCGAGGAGAAAGGCCGGCTTAGCTGCTCCGCGCCAGGGATTCTGAAGCCATTAGCGGGGATTAGCGCCTGGGTTAATCTGCTTTGGCAGCTCAATTGTCAGCAGGGAGCGCGAGAGTGGTGGAGGACACCTTTGGCTGGAGTGGCCACGGGACCTCTGCAGTCCAGGCCCAGAGGCTGGTCTTGGTTTCCCCAGCTGACTGAGCTAAGCTTGGTTCTGAGGACCAGAGGGAAAGATGCACACCCCATCAGGACAAAGGGCTGATGCATGGACCTGGCTCACTTGGTGTAAGTGGAGCCAGGCTTTTGGCTCCAGCCTTCGCCTTTTCCAGGCCTCTTGGGAAACCAGGGGACACAGTCCCTGACCATCCTTTCCTCCCTGGCCACCCTTCCCTTCTGTCCTTCCCATCTTGTTTGCTGCCTCCGCCATCCCTCAACCTCTGGCCTTGATCACCCCTTGGGAGCCCTGGGTGACAGCTTCCCCACTGAGTTTGGGTTCCTTAGAAAAGCACCCTCCCCATCATGCATGGCCAGGAAGCAGGTCAGACTGTGCTGATGGAGATAGGTGAGGAGCCACTGCTTGCAGACCTTCCATCTTTCCTTTAGGGGTCCCTTCTCAAGGTATGGATCCCTGAGGGGCTTATTTGCTGATTTAGTCATGACTGATGTGATGCCACCTGGTGCCTCCCCACAGCTTATCTCCAGCCCCTTCTCACTAGCTGAGGCAGGGTGGGACTGTGTAGGCGTGGGCCTCCATAGATCAGTCCTTTGTCTCTACTGGGGTTTTCCCCTCTGAGAAACAGGGCTGACTGAGAAGAGGAAAGGTCTGGCTAGGAGGCATCACTGTACAGTTGTGCAGCCTGTACTCACAGGTTCCTTCTGTGAGGACCCCCCCCCCCCCCCCCCCCCCCCCCCCCGTCCCCATGCCCCTTCCTGGGTTGCTAATGAACAGGCCCCTGGAATGGGAGACTCAGAGGGGTGTCTCTGACCATAGGCCTCCTCCTCCTCCATGGGGATGCGGCAAGGACGCTGTCTTATAGGAGTCCATGGCTGGCAACAGATAGCTGGTCTGAAGCTGGCCAGGCAGGCAGGATGGGGAGGGAGGTAGCAGTGGAGAGGCTGGTGGAGCCCTCTTGGTCCCATCCCCTGACCCTATCCCCTTTCTCATGGCTGAGAATGGGGCATTGAAATTGAGAATGGGGCAGAGGGAGGAAAACACACAGTCGAAAGTCCTTTCTTCCTTCACTTGGCAGACATCTCACCAGCCCAGGCTGTGTGTAGTGGACACGGGTGAGCCACATGGGACTTCCTCACGCGCTACTATGTCAGCAGCCCTCGGCAGCGTCCAGCGTGGGCAGTCGGTGGTGGCCGGGTCTGGCGCTTCAGTGACTCGGGAGTGGACGACGGTGGTTGGGCTATTCTCACGCCTAGTGTTGGGGGGGCTGCAGGAGAGGTTAGGGCAATGGCAGTGAAATACAAGGGCCAGGGACTGGTGGCAGTGACCTCGATCCGCCTCCCGACACCCTGGCGGCTCAGACAGCACAGCCGACAGAAGCCGGTGGCACGTGCCGCGCCCCCCGGGGAACGCGTGCGCGAGCCTACGCCAGCCGGGAGCGCGCCCGTGACGCCATCAGTAAGAGCCGCACTGACTTCCGGACGCGGGTGTTCCCGGCCTCCGGCAGCCTCGGCTCCTCTTTGGGCGCGTGCGGCGTACCCTGCTCTCACTGTCTGTCCTCGGGAAACCTCCTGGGTACTTTTTGCGCCCAGAGGCCCCTGTTCCCGGACCTCCCAATGAGGAGTGCTGAGAGAGGCCCTGATGGGTCTGCGGCCTTTATCAGCCTGCCCGGTACGCAAACGAGTGACCATGAGTGTGGACCTTCCTCTCGGCCCTGGCAAGCACAGCCACTTTCCCGTGACCTGGTCTGACCGGCCAGATAAGCCTCCGAGTCACAATTGCGGGCAGTTTATTTACCTTGACCCCATCACAGCCCTGGGGCGGGGCGGGGGCGGGGGGGGGGGTAGGTCCTCGCCAGGTCATCGGCGGCGTGGGTGGGAAAGGCGCTGCGGGCTTCGGTCAGCCTGTGTAAGGGTACCCAGGGACAGACAGACTGGCCAGAGAGCTTCGGTGACCCCAACCCGATCAGCGTGGGAAAACTGCCCAAAGCCCCAGTGTCTTCAGTGCTTTTCAGCCAGGGGTTGGGTGGCAGGCTACATTTGAGCACCGCTTAGGAGCAGAGGGGGTGGGATGGTTTATCCCTTGAAGTCATTTCAAGGAGAAGACACCCCTGTGGCCGAGCCTCCCAGGTCAGGCCTGCTTAGTGTAGGATTAAGTGGGAGGTGGGTGTGGCCTGCCGGGAGACAAAAGTGACAGCGGTTGGGGAGGGTCAGGGCCTGACCCAATCTGAGCCGGGAAGGCGGGGCGGGGAGTTTGCCCTCAGGGATATTTGCCAGATAGGAGGGGAGATACAAGACCACACCAGGGGCCACCAGGTTTTCCTTGGGTCACGCACATTGTTGGTTTAGGTCGAATTCATTTACAGTCCTGAGTGTTGTCTGTGGCCCTCCCATTGTTCTTTCAGGCATTTCTTCATTGTGCATGCATCTCTGTCCTTGTCCCTGGGGTGTTCAGTCCCTGTTCCCACATTTTGATGTGGCAGGAGCTTCTTAGACCCCGATTCTGTGCCCCTTACCAAAGACCCTCGTCCAAGGAATCTGCAAATATGTAGGAAGTAAAAGGACAAGAAAATACTCTGGCATCCTCAACTGAGATTGTGTTTGCTATAAAGGCTAAGGGCACACCCCGAAAAACCAGAATTCTCTTTGTTGGGTAAAAGGAGACAGACCTATTTGTCAGTAGTGACTGGCTCTTTTGTGTACTAAACTCTGATTGCCATTCATCACCTACACAAGGACATGGAAAAATCCAGGGGATGCCTGTGCAGTAGTGGCAGGGGTGGCCGGTGGGTTCAAGGAAGCAGGGAGCAGGGAAGACAGCTGCTTGAGGGCCTCTGACTAAAGGGTGCAGAACACTCATCTTCAGTTTCACAGTGGTGAGGACAGTGCTGGAGGTTGGCCAAACCTTGCCCCAGGAGTAGCCACCACCTCAACCTCTGCTCCCTTGCCTGGTCTCTGAGGCCATTGTCCCTCCTAGACATATTACATTATGATCCCAGGCTTGAGGCCATTGTAGATGGTGAAGGCTGCCTGTGGCTTCCAGCCAGGCACAGAGGCTCTGGCTGTGGATGGGATATGGAGGAGTCTCCACACTCCTCAGCTTACCTCTCTGATATGCAGACCCAGCCACCTCCTGGGGTTCCCTCCCCCCCCCCAGCCCCATCCCCCACACCGCTGGTCTGTGCGTCTGTGTTTGTGGAGGGCCAGGCTGGAAGTTGAGTCTGTTCTACCTCCCAGTTACTTGGAAGATCTGTACACATCTCTGCCCCTTTGCCCCCATTACCACAAGGGCAAGGGGCAGCTGCCATCAGCCTCCTCTCTGCAACTTATGAGGTCTTGGTTAAATGCAGCTGGGCTCCTTCCAGGTCCCTGCCTGCCTATTCAGCTACTCTCTGCCTGCTCACTTCCCTCCAGCCTTGCTGGCCTTCTCTCAGCCTGGACACCACAAGCACTTTCCTGCACACAGGATACCCCTCCCCTCCTGTTCCTCTTCCCTCAGGTCTTTGCTCCAAGAACTGAGGCTGCCTACTAATTCAGGTGATAAATGAAGGGGGTGGGGTTGCCTTCACCAGAGTGGGTGGCTCTTTTGTAATCACAGCCCCTGGGGACTCAGATCCAGTTTAGTCTTTTCTGGCTGGGCTACCTGCTGTCCATGTAGTGCTGTGTGACACAGGAGAGGAGACTTGGACGATTGTTCATGGGTGGGAGTCCACATGCCCTACGGTCAGTGCAGCCTCAGCCCCATCCACTCCGTGAAGGGTGAAGGGGACAGGCCTCTGGGATGCTGGTGTGCAGTCAGTGAATGGATACCATTCCTGGAGGTCACTATTGAGGTCACTGAGTCCCCTCAGGGCTCAGCTGCTGGGCTTGGCCTGCTCTAGAAACTCCTGGAACTTCTGCAAATAACTTCCTGTAACCCCAAGAAAAAAAAGCTACATGTTCAAGGGTTTACGGTGTTAGACATTGTTCTAAGCACCTTATGGGGATAGGGTGGGTTCTTCTGTCAACCCAGTTCATATTAGGAAACTGAGGTTAGGTGACTTGCCCAAAGTCGCATAGTGACGAAAATGAGAAGCCAGGGGTCTTTCTGTTCCCTACCACTGCCCAAAGATGCTGCCTGCTGTATATCTTCCTAGCCTTGGTGGCCTGTGCCACAGGCCAGCACTACCCATCACAACAGCAAAGTTCCTGAGGCCCAGAGCCAGTGGCTTATGGCTGAGCTTGCATGCCCTGTGTGTGGGGGAGACAGCCTGTGGCCCCCGTGGGCAGGCAAGCTTTGCTGTGGGGCCCTTTCTCCTCAGTGGTGGCCAAGATTGGTTTCTCCTGAGAGCATTGAGTGTGCACAGCCAGTCCTTCAAAACTGTTTCCCTTGTGCCCCCTAAGCCCACAACTGGCCCTCAATCTGTCCCAGATCTCCTGTATCCCCAGAGTCCAGGGATCTGGGTGTTGTGTAGATTGTGGGGGTGGGATACTCTCCCCTTAAAGGAGCAGCTCTAGAGACCAGACCTGCTTACTGACAGTCTCTGTTGGCAAGTTATTTCCCAGTCTGAGCCAAATCCTTGAATGACTCTTACCCATGGATCATTTGGACAGGAAAGTGCCTTCTGCCCCCACACAGCCAGGGGCCCTGGTTTATCCCATCCTACTGTAGGGTCAGCCAGGGTAAAGGAGTGAGGAAATGCCCCCTGCTCAGAGACTCAGGGGACCAGAAATTGGATGCCCCAAGCACTTCCCCAGAAACAGACCACTTCACAGAGAAACCATGGCGGGGGGGTGGGGGTGGGGTGGCGCGCCCCGCAGCACTCTCTCCCAGACTCAAACCCTGGTGTGGGGCAGTTCACTCTGCCCACTCAGTGCTGCTTTCCAGGTGACACTGAGGGCATGCCCACCTGCTGACCCTGCAGGACCTAGCTCACAGACCACAAACATGGCCTGGACAGAGTCTAAATGTTTCTTGGTTTGATGGTGCCAGGTCTCTTGGGGGCTAACACTGGCCATAGCTGGCTTACCCACCGGCCTGCCTGCTGCCCTGCTTCCTTGTCAGTGTCCTCAGGTGAGGGGGTATGCCTGCTCTTTGCAGAGGCAAGGCCGTCATTATTCACCTGTGCACAGATGGGCCCACACAGGGACAGGAAGCTACAACAGGATCCGGTTTATTCGGCCTTGGGAGGGTGGTCCTGAGAGTGGCGGGTGCCACCCTGTCCCGGGCAGAGGGAGGGCCCAAGGGCCAGTTAAGGCCAGTGGCGGGAGAAGCAGGGGGCACATAGCCCCTGGAATGCGGCGAGGCCAGGCTGAGGCCCGGAGGCAGCTGTGGTAGGCCGGGACAGGTGCCCCTGCTGCCCAGGGTGGAAGGCACCGGGCTGGGACCGGGCCATGGCTACAGGGCCGTGGACCCAAGCCACATGGGCACCCCGGGGAAGCGGGGCACAGGGTCACATGACACAGAACATGAAACACAGGCACACGGCTCATGAGTAAGCACATGGACAAGTGGGCACAGATTCACAGGCCAGAGGGTCACCCAGCCTTGGCCAGACACATGGACTCAATGGTGGTGTCATACACACCACAGGGGACACACGGCACTAAGGGACATGTGGACTCAATGGCTACAGGGTACAGACCCAGGCCACGGAGTGCAAGGAATAGGGAAAAGGGGCCTTTTGGCACGACTGCACTGGAATCGTGAGACGAGGGCAGTGGGGACTGGTCTGGAGGTGCCTGGGGGCAACCCCCATGCAGACCCCCTAAGGGACTCAGTCTGTCTTCCACACTTTGTTGAGAAGCTTCACCACTTCATCATAGATGACAAACACGATGGCCACATCCAGGCAGACCCGGCCCAGGCGGGGGATGGTGCCCTTGTAGAATCTGGGGTTGGGGGGAGGTAGGAGGTGAGGAGGCAGAGGAAGTACAGCGTGCCTGGGCAGTAAGGGTGGGTCCTGACATTGGAGGGACAAGGGCAGGTGCCTAAAGGTAAGGAGCCCTAGGGGATAGCCTGGGGCTGGCAGCAGGAATGGGGTGAGGCCCGCTTAGAAGGCCAGGGAGGGTCTGGGGTGGGGACCACAGCCCTGCCCCTCCCCCACTCACGCCTTGAGCCCCTCATTCCTCAGGATCTGCAAGCCACAGTCCCATGTGTTCCGGTATTTGTGTGCCTCCAGGCCCTGCAGGACAGCAGCACAGCACAGGGCTCAGTGGATAGCCCAGCCCCTCTAGCAAACCCTCCACCCCCTTCGTGGTCCCACCCCCACCTGCATCCGGGTCTTGATCACATCCAGAGGAGTGTTCCCGAAGACACTGGCTGCGCCAGCAACAGCTCCAAACACTCCGGTGATCAGTGGGTTCATGGGCTTGTTGGGGTTGTCCCCTGGATGTGGGTGGGGGTTGCAATCAGAAAATGATGGGAGGGCAAAAGGGAGGGTTCTTCAGGGCTGGGAGGAGCATGGACCAGAGCCAATGAACATGGGCGCCCCAGGAGGCAGGGTCCTGGCAGAGAGGACTGAAGAGGAAGAGCCTAATTCAGAGTGGTTGGAGGTGGAGTCTTGGGGCAGCGGACCCAACAGATACATACCTCTGTACCAGTTGCGCAGGGAGGTCATGACGAAGAAGCGGATGGCCTGGTTAGACCCCTGCTTCAGCACGGTGGCTGTGAGGCCCTGGTAGGTCCCCTTCAGCCCTAGGGGCAGGTAGGCATGGGAGTCACACTGGGGCCTTCGTGGGGGAGTGGCACACCAGAGCACCAAAGCAGGAAGGGGAAGTGCAGGCCGGCCTGGCCAAGGTACCTGACCCTACCTGAGGAGGAAGACATTACAGCTCACCTTGTTCCCGAATAATCTCCCTGACCCCATGGAAGAATCCTCTGTACTTAGGGTTTGGGGAGGTCTGGTCGTGGATGAACTTCACCTGTGAGAGGGAAGCAAAGGCACTGGCTTCCAGGACGCCACTGAAGGGCATACCTGGCCCATTGGCTTGCGGGCCCAGGGCCCACAGAGATCAGACCAGGGCTGGCGATGCAGCTCTTCACCTGGAAAGAGCCACCCAAAGCCACCGAGGGACACAAGGCCCCAGGAAACAAGAGGGTTGGCCTTACTAAAGAGTCTCTGCAGTTATGTTTGCTGGTATTTGCCACAGCTTAGGCAGTAAACATGTGTTATCTTATGCTTTTCTGTTTATAAAAGCTTTTTAAAAACCCTAACGTCAGTTGTCCCATTGCCTTCAGGACAGAGTCCAGTCTCCACAGGAGGCCCTTCCTGCACACTCTGCCCAGCTTCTGCAGGGCACTCTCCACCTCGATGGTCTTCATGGAGCACTAGGGCAGGATGGTCCCCGCCACCCCATCACCCCTCTGCACACCTTATCACCTGCTGAGACCCTCCCCACCTTGATGGTCTCCATAGGGCACACGACCACCACGGCTTCAGCCACACCGGCACCCAGGCCGCACAGCAGCCCCCGTGTGCTGTCCAGGCGTCCCTGGGGATCTCGCATGTGGTTGCTGAGGAACTCAAACATCCCGAACCTGGGAATGGGAGGCAGTGGGATGAGAAGGGCCGCAGTCGCCGGGATGCCCTCCCTCGGCCACCGGAGACCACCTCACCTGACGGCCGCTTTGGGGATGGAGCCGTAGAGCAGGGAGCTGAGGCCTCGGTACAGGCCCAGGACGCCATGGCTGCGGACCGTCTGCCGCACGCAGTCCCCTGGAGGAGGGGGCGTTCAGCGACCCTCTACCGCCCTAGAGACCACCTTTCGCACCTCCCCACAGCCCGCCTCGTTTGCCCCCCGAGCGCAGGGCCTGGCCGTGCCCTCCGGGTGCCAGCCCTCTCGGTGCCGTCCCCTGCCAGCAGCCCTCTACTCACCGATGCCCCGGTACCGCGGCGGGTGCGAGCGCTCGTCCAGCTGCAGCTGTGTCTTTACATATTCGGTGGGGAAGGTGATGCAAATCTCGATGCCGCCCGCCAGGCCGCCTGCGGGGACCAGAGACCCGGACCCTGAGACCACCGTCGGGCGGTCGGACTGCCCCGCCCACCGCCGCTGGCGCCTCGGCCCCTCCCCCGCCCCGGACTTTGTCCGGCTCCTCTGGTGTAGGGGAGGCCCGGCAGCCTCCCCCACCCCACCCACGTTGTCCTGGCTAGGCTCGGCGGGACGACCCGCAGGCTGAATCCCCACGCTCTGGCTGAGGACCGGGGCCGCGCCCCCCGCCCGACCCGGAAGTGAGGCGGGGCCTCGGCGTCCCGGGCCCACCCGGAAGCGCGGCGGGGCCGATGGAGTGGGCAAGCCGGGGGTCCGCGTCCCGGAGGGGCCCACCTGCCAAAATCGCCTTCCCTGGGTGCGTCAGCTTGGCTTTCCCAGACGAAGGCGCGGCGGCCGCCAGAGCGCGGGGCGCGGCCATGGCAGGCGGGGAGGCGGGGCGCCCGGCGTCGGCTTCGGGTCCGAGCCTCCGGCTCTCGGCGTTCGGTCGGCGGCGGCGGCGGCGGCGGCGGCGGCGGCGGCGACGACAAACGGTTATGGCCCGGGGGGCGGGGCGGTCGCGTCAGCTCCCGGGCTCCGCCTCGCGTGGTCCGAGCCGGGCCCCGCCTCCAGCCCGCCCCGTTTTGCCGGCCGGGAAACTGAGGCCGGGGCGGGGCAAGAGAGGCAGGCGCCTGGGCGGGGTCGACAGCCCAGCCAATAGCGGAGCCCAGGGTCCTTGGGAGGCGGTGCTGTGCCGGGCCTGGAGCTGTGGGTCAAGGTGCAGTTTCTAAAACCCGCCCCGGCATCAGGCAGAATCCGGCACGAGAAGGAGCAGGTCTCATTGCATCTGCCTGAACGACCGGATCCCCGGTTGGGGGTGGAGAGAAGGGCCGACCCACCCCCGGGGACACAAGGAGCTAGCCCCATCCCTGAAGTTTGGCATTCCCACACCCGACGGTCTGTGAGGCTACCACTCCCGCTACGGGATTTGGAGCTCCGTGCAGAACTCGCAGGAAAAGACCCCCAATATACCCTGGCTATCTCCCCCTGGGCAGACGCAGGTTCTCATCCCCAAAGAGGCCCAGCCAATCTTTTGTCCCCTGCTACCCACACCAGCACCAAGCAGGGAAGCTTTGCCTTGATAAACCGACTTTAATATTCATGATCAGTAGGAGGCTCAGAGCTAGTTAGAAGGTTCGTTCAGTTGGGTCTGCAGAGTGGCCTGGAGGGGGCAATTCTGCCAGTGCTGAGTGAAGACCAGGTGTCCCTCCCACCAAGGGCAAGAAATCCTCGGGGAGAACGCCCCAGGAATGCCTGCCTCCAGCCAGAGGACCTGGAGGCAGAAGTCCACCCAAGTTGGTCTTCTTGGGCAGTGTCTCCCCTGGCCTCCTCAGGGTATTCCGGATGGCTCAGAGGCGGCCATCCCTGGGCCTCAGCAAAAATAAATAACTTCCAGGTGTCCCTGCCTCCCATCAGGGTCCTCTGTGCTTCTGCAGTGACATGCTCCTTGAGGTTAATAACCCCATAGAGGCATGTTGCCGCTGAGCGCCCACTACACGCTGAAGCCGTACACAGGAGGCTGGGCGAAGGCAGGTGCAGCAGCATATCCATAGGGGAAGCCAGCAGGGGCAGGGCCTGCAGCAGGGCCTGCTGTCAGCATCAGCTGCTGGCCTGCAGAGGGAGAAGCAGAGGGTGAGCAGAGCTCCTGCTGCCCAGGAGAGGACAGGGGCCCAAGGAGCAGCGTGGCAGACCAGCCCTGACCACCCAAGGTTCAGGCACTGGAGAACAGGTGCCTGGGGGCAAGGACAGTGGGAGTTGCTGTTGTGGGGCCAGCCACAGAGGCTGGCCAGGCTAGAGGGTAAGCTAGTCCCAAAATGGGACACTTACTTAGCTCAACTGGCTGGGTCTCAATCATGCCCATCAAAATCTAAAAAAACCAGATTGACATTAATGGTGGTGGTGATAGGGGCACAATGACCCTGAAGAAGACACAGTTGGCAGGAGACTTGAGACCAGGCTCACATGCTGCGTGCTCACCACACCCTCAGGCCTCTGTTAGTCCTGCAATGCACTCCAGAACCCAAAGCGCCTTGGTGCAGTGGACACCAACCAATTTGTCTGCTCAACAGCCAGGCCATCCAGGCAGGCTCTCAAGTCAAAGCCACCAGCAGCCTTGCTGCCTGGGACCAGGCAGAGCAGCACACAGCAGCGGCTCAGAGTTGGGCAGTTGCTAGGCACAAGGAACAGGCAAGGGCACCCTCACAGAAGGCAGGTGCCCTCAGAAAATGGAGGACAATGGCCATGCTTCTTCAACATTCCTGGATACACTGACCTTCCCCACACCCAGCAGCCATGTGGTCCTTCTGTCCCCCACCCTGTCCATCCCCTCTCTGATCTGAAGCCCAGTCAGGGAATCACTTTCCCTACTCTTCCCTCCCTAGGAACAGGGGACTAGGGGCAATGGGGTGCTACCTACCAAACAAGAGAGGGGCAGGCTCCACCACATGTTCCTCTTGCTTGCGTAGGCTCTCCGAGGCATCCAGTCTGTCTACCTGCAAAGAGGCAAGAGCACTCGAGTGCCTGCCTGACAGCCTGCCTGCAGTCTGGGCCAGGAGGTGAATGTGGGGCCGGGAGGCAAATACACAGCCTCCAGGAAAGTCAGAGCTGAGGGTGGTTACAGGGCAGATGCTATATCTGCAGTGACCCCTGATCCACAAGGTGAAGCCTCTGTAACTGGGTAGACATGGAGTGCCCACTGGGGCCCTGGTGACCCCTAACTGCTATTCCAGCCCAGTGCTTTTCAAGTGGGCACCTGGCTGCTTGGTGCACCAGAGCAATGGCCAGTGACTGCAGGCTGCACATGCAGCACAGCTCACAGGGCTAGGTTCTCCTCTGGATACAGGGGCACTGCCAAGACAATGTAACACTTTTTACATCCAGCTAGTCCAGGCTGCCCACCCCTTCAGAGGAGACCAGTCACCTGATATCTGGGACATCCCACCTGGCAGGGAGGATGTATCACCTTAGAGGTGGGGGCAGGGACAGCCATCAGAGGTCAGGCTGCCTCCCTGCTCTTCCTCAAGGCTTCACAGGGGGCTGTCCTACGTGGTACCCACAGGCTGCAGCAGACACATGGATGGAGAGGGAAGAGAGCAAAGTGGTGTCAGGGACCTGAGGAGCAAACAGCACTATGCGAGTGGGGGCAACAGCAACTGTGTGTCTGGGACCCCCCTAAACAAGCACTCAAGTCAGAAAGAAGAAAAAATTATGTGCCCTGTGTACACTCAGGCCTGGGAGAGATCAGGCTAGGCACCAGAACCCTAACAGAACAGCCCTGTCACTGGCCCTGTGTGCTCCCTTTCCCTCCTTGGGACCAGAGCTGAGGTGAGGAAGGAACAAGACAGTGCAATGGACTTGCAATCTATACTCTCTGCCTTCAGTTGGCTGACACTCAGGCTGAGGTCTAAGCTAGGCCTGTACCCTCCACTGGGAGAGCCAGGGGGTTTGGGCATGTGAGTTTTTCTCAGACGGATGGCCCTCAAGCTTCCCAAATGAATCAAGAGGCCCTGGGTGAAGTTCTCCAGTCAGGAAGGGGTGTGGTCTTCTTGTCTGGGCCCTTCCACCTCCCAGCAGTTAGTCTGTCGGGCCCCAGCCCAGATCCCAGAGCTGCCTAAGAAACCCATATTGAGCCCATCCTATCCCCAACATGATAGGCACCAAGCCTGGTGCTGGTCGAGAGGCATGTGGGGCAGCAGTGAGACCAAGCGCCACAGTAGCTCTCACCTTCTTCAAGGACTAGGGCATATGTCTGGGGACCCTGGGCCAGGGAGCAGGTCCTTCCAGCAGGAAGGCAGCTTTAGACCAAATACACTGTCCCATTCTGAATTAGCTATGCAGTCACAGTGTTGACCAAGGTGACACGGTTGCCAGGATGACCTCCATCACTACAGAGAGGGAGTGTGTTCCCCCCAAGTCCTTGGGGCTCCCTGGAGGTCCCAACCCCTGCAGCAATGAAGGTCTGAGTGGCACAAGTTCCTCTTATGTTAACTCATGGGCCTTGACTCTAGGAAGAGACTCAAGCCATATGCATCCTTCTTTATTCTGGAGCACAGCAGACAAACTGCTTCCAGGTTAAGACAACTTCTGGATGGGAAAAGCAGAAACCATGCAGCACTTTCTGAAGACAAGCTCCAACACAGCACAGACACTTCCTTTAAGGAGCTGCCATCCACTGTAGTTGAAGAACGAGGGACTCTTGTAAATCCAACCAGTCTATGTCCCCTAGTAGCCTGAAGATGGTCAGCACATGGTCAGCACTATCTCTCCCCATCCCCTGAAGAGTCCTGGGAGACCTCCCACTCAGATGTGCTGTGTAAATGGGACTAGGACACACTCTGGCATTCCCTCCTCCAGCAGCAGGGAGATGGCCTTGCACCCCTTGACAGGGGCTGGGCAGCTCCCAGGAGGCTCTGCAGGTGGCAGACAGAGTAAGCCCTTATAGGCCAAAGCTGGCAGCCAGACTCCACCACCACCCCACACCTGTGCTTCTTGTTTCTTCCATAAACCCCACACTAACTCCTAGAGGCCACTCCCCTCCCTCACACTACTGAAAGAAGCCCTAGCCTAGTGGCTTCTTGGCATCGTGGGGTGTCCTTGTGGCTAGAAGAAGGATAGGTGTATGGCTGGATGGGCCAGTAGGTGCTGCTGAGTGTCAGCTTTTCTGCAGCCTTAGAAACAAACCAGATTAGGTGACAAGGGTCTCTGGACAGTGCCTCAGCTAGGTCCCAGACAAGGACCTAGGGCTTCAACACACAGGGAGAGTTAAAATCAGATACTCTCATCTTGTTAAACAGCTCATCAACCTGCAAAGAAAGCCAGAGTGGGCCACCAAGGCCACCAACTGACATCTAGAGTGGCAGAAGCAACAAAGTAAGACATGAATATGGCCTCAGGACCAGGGAGACGTGGGTATGAGCCCATGTCTTCATCTATCAGCTTTGGATCTGAACCCACATCTGCAGTCATAGAGGGGACGACTACCTACCTGTCAAGGTGTTAACATTCCTACTAAGTGCTTGGCAAAAGGGGGGTTACCACGACAGGTCTGCCAATGAATGCACCCCAAACTCCACTGGAGGCGTGCTGAGAGATAAACAGACCACACAGAGCCCATGGACCGTGTGCTGGAGCTCTGCCAGCTGGTGCCTCACTGTTCTCACCCCACAGAGCCCTGGTCTGTAGGCGAACACACCCACTGTGTGCCCTGGCAGTGTGCGGGAGACCTGATGCAAGTCCCCTGTGGGGAGGGGCTCAGTTCTACCCAGAGCCCCCAAGGTGATTTTCTAGAAGAGGTTAATATTAGGCACAAAACACTCAACTGTGAAGGCATGAGGCGTCTCTCAAAGGTGGACAGGGCTGGTTGGACAACCTGGACTGGTCCCCCAGAGGCCACGGGCCATCAGAGGACCTCTATAGACCTGAGCTAGAGTCATAGCTGTGCCACATGGTGGCAAGGGAGCCACAGCAGAGCCCACACTTACTTTGCTAAGGTACTCTCTCATCACCTGGATGAAGTAGGGCATGGCCAGGTCAACGAGGTTGTGTCTCCAGGCCAGCTCCAGCACCACATCTGGAGGAAGCAGGTCGTAGCAGGTGAAGAGAGAGGCCGCGAAGCACTCCCGCTTGCCCTCTTCCAGGAACCACTGCAGCAACTTCTCGGCCAGCTCGGCATCTCTAGACTCTGCAGCATGCTGCATGGCATCCTGCAACCAAGGCAGACGCACAGCTCAGGTCCACTCTGCCTTGTGCTACCTGAGGCACTTTCTGAGTTGGTAGGACATGGAATGGTGCCAGGCCCCACAAAGGACATCCTAGCCTGCAGAGGGGTCCCTGTGCCTCGGCTGCCCTCTGGTAGGCTGGAGTACCAGCTCCAGGAGAGCCATGGAGGGCACCAAGTGTACTCCTGGCAGCAGACTCTCACAGACCTGCCGAAATACCAAGAGGGAGGTGGCACACACGGGTGCAGGTGCCCTGGGAGACAGGCTCTGGCCTTGCAGCCCTACTGGCATGCAGAGGGGGTGCATGGGGTTGCCCATTGAAAGGGGATGGTAACAGAGCTAGCAAGGCTTCCAGTAAAGGCCGGGGTTATTATGCTTGGGTCAACAACCAGCGCTACCCTTCTGGACTCAACATGCAGCAGCTACAAGGGATAAAGCCAGTGCTCAAGAAATAGCAATTTTCCCTTTCTTCCTGACATAAAAAAAGTACCTTCAAAAGTCCCTAATCGCTTTCACATTTGCAGATTTGTCTAAAACATAAAGAATCATACCGCCTAGTGATAGCCATCAGTAAATTAGTAATTTCTATTTTCTAGCCACAATGGTGAGAAATCAATGACCTAAACTCTGCCAGTGCACGCGTTAGCTCTCTACCTCATCCCCATCCCTCAACCTCCTTCCCGAACCACTGGCAGCACTTGCCAGGGCTCTGCTCCAGGTCCTCGCCCTGCCCTTCACTATCCCTAGCCTGTGACTATACCTCTGCAGAGTGTTCTTCACTCATGGGCATGAGGGCCCCCTAACCCTCACTTTCCCATGTCCTGACATGTTCCCTCATGCCCCTCTAGTCTTGTGGCTCCTCAACAGTCCCAGCCTCCCACATGCAGTTACTCTGCCAGTTCCTCAGGTAGAGTGCACACTCTCCAAGGTGGCTGCCCTGATGGCTGAGTGACCACTGGGCTTTTACACCCAACCTCTGCAATCTGGAAAGCATGCTTATTGTCTTACAGCTGTCCTAGAAGCTAGCACCGGCCACTCACTAACCCCCCAGGTGGCACACTGTGAACCACCCATCCTCCCAGGACTTCCATGCAGGGTGGGCTCTGCTGCCAAGGCATGGCTGACACTTGTGTGTAGGGTCGGGGCCTGTGCATCATAGGCTCTGTAGCACCACCTTGGCCTCCACCTACTAGATGTAGTACCACACCCTCACATGTGACAACCAATCCCCTGGGGGTCAGAGTCACCCTTGCTGAGAACAAGGGTATTGGAATGTATGCCAACATTTTTCTGCCTGTGGCTTTGTCCTTGTGGATTCTCTTCGTGGCACACGTTGCTCGGAGTGGGATTGGTTTGGAAGAGGACAGATGCCCTTTTGGCAGTTCTCACACACTGCTCACTTGCTCATTGTCCGATTGATAGGGGTCATGCACTCAAGATGCTGGCGTGCACACTGGCAGGTTGGGGCAGCTGGGACCCCCTACCTGGGGGCAGCTTCCCTCTGGTGTGTTGGAGCCCTGCTGCCACCTCCCAGAGTCAGCGGCTGAGTACCCTGATGAGCTGTCTGTGAGCTCCCTCTGCAGGGTCCTGTAAACACCCCACGAAGGACCACGAGCACTGTCACGAAAAGTGAAGAGATGTTACCTAACAGTCCCAAACTGGAGGTAACAACTTGGGATGAAGCCTGACATGCCCCTGATGTCCAGAGTTCTCTGGCCTCAGCCCATGTGCTATGAGAGAGAGATGCATGCCCACATCCTAGGAAGGTACTCAGGGATGCCAAGGACAGTTCTGGGATTAACACCTTTAGGTGAAGCTCGTGGCCTTGAGAAAAGGCTTCCCAGGGGAAACAGCACATGGAACCCTTGGAAATCAGCTTAGCCGCACAGCACATTACAACAATGGCCCTCTTGTGCAACTGCACTTTACCCCACTGGGGAGATGTTGAGGTCAGGTGGAACGAAGGTAATGCCTTCAAGGGCCTGGGATCTCTCCAAGCAGCCCACCCTGGCTTTCAGATGCCCAGATCCAGATCCAGACCTGAGGATGGTACTTAGCCACTGCTCAAGGGCAGACACAAGTATTTTGAATTTGATTTTCACTTTGGTGTTTTTATTCCCCATATATGGATTGATCAAAAACAAAATAGGTGCCAAGTGAATGCTGCCACACTGTTTGGGACAGAGAAACTCACAAACAACTGCCAGGAAAGATTCAACTCCATGGGAGCTATTCTTTTGATCCAAATACCATTTTAAAAAAATGTTATTTATTTTTAGAGACAGTGAGCAAGAGAGAGCACATGTGCATCCGTATACACAAGCAGTGGAGGGGTACAGAGAGAGGGATGAGAGAATTCCAAGCAGGCTCTGCGCTGACACGGGGCTCGAACTCAAGAACCATGAAATCATGACCTGAGCCAAAACCAAGAGATGGAAGCTTAACCAGTGGAGCCACCTGGGCGCTCCTTAATCCAAATAACTTTAAAGAAGCTCTATATTAATGACAGATAAGGATCCTTAGTCTGTGTTCTAAAAACACTTCCTCCTTAACATAATCCTCCCTGTCGCCCCACAAATGTCTCCTGGTAGGGGGCTGTGACCATATCACACCCCCCAAAACATCAGGAAGCACACAGGGTGGGGAGGTCATTGGGACACCAACCTTGTAGAGATGGTCCTTCTTGCAGAGCTCCACGCTCTGGGCCCACCGGTTGTTGCCCTTGTATAGATAAGCTGCAATGCGCCTGAACTCAATCAGCTGGTGCTTCTCCAACCTCTGTGCCAGGGCAATGTTGTCAAAGTTGTCGTAGGCATCGATAGATGCCCTCAAACCCTAGAAAGATGTGGCCTTTCCGTGGGTGAGGGACATAGTGGAACAGGCAACCAGGAATTACTCACTGGCCTCAGCAAGGCCCCTCCCCATCCATCCGTGGGGCCTATGGGGCCCACAACCCTTCCTCTGCAAGGTCAGCCCTCTGAGAAGAGGGCTGGTACAGAGAAGGGCTCTCTAGTCCCCGAGTGCCCAACACTAGCTGCATGGGTCCCTGAGGCACAGGAGGAGCTGCAACTTCCCTCTGATAGAACACACACCCCACACCCACCTGGTAATCCTCCTCTTCTGTCAGTAGGTGGTTGAGGGCCTCATTCACACTCTTGTTGTTGTGGCTCTGGACTGACCGCAGGTAAGGCTTCACTAGGGGCAACTGGCCTGCCTGACGAGTCAGGAGAATGGTTAGGGCACTTGGGTAAGTCATCAGGGCACTAAGCTTGGAGCCCCAAGGCACACTGATTGACCAGCGTGTACAGCCCAGTTCCAGGTCTCCTGGACACCTACAACTGGCATGCTCTACACACACTAACACATGAAGAGCTGCCTGGGTTACTGAGTAAATGTCAATTTCATTTATGAACATTTTGGCTGAAATACAAAGCTACATCTGAAACCTAAAAAGCAGTTTGATACATTTAATATTTACATTTTCTGGGGACTGATTTAAAAAATTGATTATTAAGGTACTATCATTCACATGACCTTGGCCCAACACACCCTTCTCTGGCCCTGGGATGCTGGCTGACTCACCTTTGAAAAGAAGCCAACAGTCCGGGTATGGTCCAGCCGGGGTGCAAGCACAAGCAACAGGTCATTTATGAGCAGAGGTTTGTAATCCAAATAGAACTGCAGGGCTTTATAGTAGAGCTCCACATTAGCAACCTGCAGGTCAGGGAAGAGCTAAGGGTCAGCCCATGTCAATCCCCAGGTTGCCCCACTCACCTAAGATGCCATACAATCCACCAGAACTTCTGGTTTTTGCCCAGGTGCACTTTATTAGTGAGGCTGGACTGCCCCTTTTAAGACCAAATGTGCCCCTTTTCCCATCTCTGTGACATTTTTCTCCTCAGCACTTGCATCTCAATGACCTAAGAGGCTGGCCTTTGTTTCCTGATTCATTGCAGTATCTGATGTGGGGTTGATGCTCAGCTAGTATCTGATGAGTGAATGCATGAGGGATAACAAGCCAGGATAAACCCAAACACCAAAACATGGTTTTATTCAAGCAAGATTCCCCCAGTCCTCCCTGGGAAGCTCAGGCTGAGCAGCAGCAAATCCTGTTATGTTTCCACTGCTCTCAGACAAGACACCACGATGTTCAGACCAGGTACCCTGGTAGGCAGAGGAGGGCTGAGTCTCTCCAGGCTGACCCTGTGCCCCCAGGAAGGCCACCCTCCCAGGCTTGCTGACTGTAGGGCCTTGTGTTCAGAGGAGAGCAAGGTGACTCCTGCCTCCAGAAGGACTGTGCCAGGTTAGTGGTGATGAGCATGTCCAAAGGAACATACAAAGGTGCAGGGGTACACAGGGCATGGCAACACTAGAGCCATACTGGGTGGAGGGGGTGGGTGCATGGGAGCTCTCTAGCAATACCAGGTCCAGGTGAGCTAGCAGCAATGTGGGCCCGTGACATCTGCAGACCAAATGGTGGAGGAAGATGACTGTCCATAGCTCTGCCCATTACTGGTACTCTTGCTGGTTACTGACTTTACCCTCCTCTCCCCTCCCTAACTTAGATGTGCCCCTCAGAGCAGAGCAGTCACTGTCACCACAGATTCTGACCTAGAATGGCCTCAGGGTCCCTGGTGCTGCCCTTGTGGGTGCAAAGGAGAGCAGTGCCCCCCACCCCCTCCCCTGGGCATACTGCATCAGAGCTCTCGAACTGCTAATCTTCCGGCCAGGCCCTTTTACTCAGTGGTATCTGGACCTGATCAATGGTCTCCAGCCAGACTAAATGTCTAATAAGCAGAAAGGACCGTGGGGACATAAGGTGGGGTGGATGGGCAAGGGCACACTGGATAACTTTCCTTGACTTTTGATCAAGTCCTTGCAGCCTTCATTAAAGCATGACCAGAATGTCCCATATCGTTCTGGTTGGATGGCTTAAGACAGAGCACAATTGGCCATGCTCTTCCCCCACTGCAGTGACTGTGAAGCTGGACAAGAGCCGGCCCCACCACTCTGGGTGTGGATCAATGGACATGTGTTGTGTTGGACCGAGCTGCTGATCTGGAGGCATCTGGCACCCTCTAAAGAATCCACTGCTCCCATCTAGGGCACTGGCATCTGCACGGCACCCTCCTGTGGAGCCATGTACCAGGATGAGAGCACCAACACAGCCATACCCACTTGTGCAGTTGGTAAGGATGGCTACTACTACCCAAGGCCTAGGGACAGGGCATTATTCCTATTTTGAAGAAAAGAAAACTGAGGCTCAAGGGTGACCAGCTAGGGTGCGCTGGTTCCTGACACTGCGCTACCTGTGAGAGGCACCTGCTGTTGGCTGGGCATTTGCCACTGAACACTTGGTAGGCAGGAAACATGTCCATTTTATGGATGGAGTCACCGAGGTTGATAGTGATGACACCAGCTCAAAGTGACAGAGATAGCAAATGGCTGAGCCGGGATGTAACCCAAATGGCTGAGACTCAGCTATGTCACCCCTGCTTGGCCCTCCACCACTCAGTCCTGTGGCCAGGCTATTCTAAAGCTCTCCTGTTGTGTACCCACAGTACCAACAATGTCCTCTCTGGCAGGCCACCATGCCTGCTGGTGTCCTCCACCTCCTTTCTCTCCTCCACATGTTGAGCTCATAGGAGTCTCCCACATGGAAGACAGGCAGAGGCACTGGTGTTGTACTAAGAACAGAACTCAGCTGTCACCTGCATGAACACTGTTTTCCCACAAGACACAGTCTCGTCCATGAGCATGTGACCTGAGACCCAAGACGCCATGCTGACCTCCATCTCTCTTTAGGAATCTGCTGATCCTGACCACCATCAGGGTAGATTGCACTTGGGTCATGGGCCACATCAGCTGCCTGGACAACTCCAACGCTCCAGACACCACTAAGAAACAAAAAGCACTGCCACCTCAACCATGGCACATCATCAACTTTAAAATGCACCCTGATAGCATTCAAGTTAATGTGAGAAAAGCACACCTAGAACTGATCAGGTATGTGTTTTCCAGCATGTTATTCATGTGTGCTAGGGCCTTCTCTTCTATTAGCCTGCCCTTCCATTAGCAACCTGCAGACCCTGTACAGGGTAGGATGTGTGTCAAATGGCCAGTGATCTCACTGATTATGCTGAATAGCACTGATGTGTGTGACCTCAGATGCTAAGACCTGGGTAGGTACCCCACCTGTCACCCACACCTCCACTCAGCAGTCATATGTGGAACAGAAGACAGATGGCTCTCTGATCCAGATGTAAGGAGCCATGCCCCCACCTTGGGAGCAACACGACAGAGACATGGTCAGAATGCTATCTTTCACTGACAGCAAACGGGAGACCTGTGGGCAAGTTATTCATGAAAAGCCACTGGAACAAAATAAGAACACTCAAAGCAAAAGACCCAGAGACTGATGACAGAAAGCTTCACCTCCTAGGCTTCTAATATACACACAGAGCTCACAAAGAAGGAGAGGCTTGGAGGCAAGGCCCACTCTGATCCCAGAAACAAAACAGCAGAGGCCCGCTTGGTGCATGTCCCCAGACCTGCCCTCTTCCAACAGTATCTGGCAGCTAGTGAAATAGCTTGGCAAGCACCCTGGTTTAGCATGACTACACTATGGGAGGATAGAGGCTCCTAGGAAGAGTGGGAACCCAGAGGCCAGTAGATCTGGGCTCATGACTCCACCTCTGTCAGGAGCCTGTGTTCTCTGGAGCTGGAAGTTTTGGAGGGGGAGATATAAAGAAAAAATATGCCATAAGGTAGAAAATATGAAACAATATGATAGGAAATGATATAGACCGGGTCTGGAGGTGGGAGTCCCTCCAGAGGGCAGAAGGAAGAGCAAACGCCAGGGTCTGGCTGTCCAGGACCCTGTGTGAGAGCAGGGTGGGGAGAATGGTCCTGGACCTCACCCCCTGCCTGTTGACTAGCTGTGGGGCCCTAGGCCAGTCACTACCCACCCTAAGCATCTGTTCCCTGTTCTCTTTGTGCAGATGGAATCACCACCACCTGCACAGAGGGCAGTGAGACTCTGACAAGATGATGGCAACATGCCCTGAGGCACACACACTGGCATTTGGCCCACCCGCCCCCAGGACAGGCTGGGCAACAGCAGGCAGGAGCTGATGCTTGGGCACTCTCTTACCTTGGCAATGACATCCTTGAATTGCCCTTCCCTCCAGGCATCAGTAGGGTGATTGATCATGGTAAGGACGGCATTATCGTACTCTTCGTACTTGTCATAGAGGAACACCAGCTCTGCCCAGAGGTGCGCCTGCTCTGCAGCTCTCAGCACCTGCAGGGACAGCCATGGGTTGGGCTTGTGCCACACATGCACATGGCAGCTAGAACCCCGAGGATGGCTAGATTACCTTTGGGATGTTGACTCGGGACCAGAAGAGCTCCAGGTGCTCTGGCATCTTCTGAGGCTTGAATTTGGAGTAGAGGATGGCCAGTTCTGTGAACATGCCCATGTGGGCCCGCTCCAGGCCCAGGGCTGCCTCCAGCAGGGAGATCAGTTCCTCAAAGTAGCCCCGATCCTGACAGACCAACAGATATGCTTGGGGTAGGGGTAAATGCACCTGGGGTGGCCAGCCTTGCTCCCTCTCAGTTATACACTCTGGTTCCAGCCTGCCAACATGCCTGAGCTCAGTCTGACTGGTTCCCATCACATTAATGCCGGAAAACCTCAAGGGTCATCCCCAGAGGGCTATTTCACACCCTCCTCACTCCCTGTCTTCACTCTGTGGATAACCTTGTTCCTGCTTCACTGAGAAATGGAAGCCATCAGAAGCAAAAGCCTATGTTGACCCTATTAGCATCTGCACCTGTTTGTGTTCCTGCTTAGGATCCAGCCAGCCTGGAACCCAGGCCCCAGCTCCTGCCACCTACTGGGGCTGCTGGGCCAGCAATGGTCTTCTTTTCTCTTGGCATCAGCTTCTCCCTCCACAGCTTGCCTTTAGCAAACATCCTGCTAATTCTCCCATCCAGAAATAATCTTTTTTAACTCCATGGTCCCTACCAGTGCCATCCCATTTTTCTACTCCCTTTTGTAGCAAGTTCCTCAGCAGGACCCTGTCTGGCTAACTGTCCCTCCCTCCTGTGCACAGCTACTCAGATGCCTTGTTCTCTGGAGCTTCTTCTTACTTTATCCCAACCCATGCTGGAGGGCCCTGGACTCGCTTTCTGCTCTTCTTTATCTGCTATCACCCCTCATGACCTCACTTAGTTGTGTGTCTTTATGTCCCATCTGTGTGTCCTATTTCATTTCTCTAGCTGGGTTTCTTCGCTAAATACCAGGCCCTGTTTCCATCTCCCACCTCTGGCACCTCTATATGAACATCCAATTGGCAGTTCAAACTTGGTATGTCCAAAACTTAATCCCTGTCCTTCCCTTCCACCAGCCTCTGCCTTTAGTCTTCCCCATGTCCACTGGTGAGAACTCTATCTCTAGTTGTTCAGGCCTGAAATAAATGGAGTCATCCTGGACTTTTCTCTCTCACCCACACACAATCCACTAACATATCAATTTGGCTGCACACTTAAAACACCCCCCAAACCTGATTGCCTGAGCACTTCTAACCCCACATCACCTGCCCCAGTGTTCTCCCGGCTGCCACCTGCCCCCTCCCCCTTTCTCCCTGCCCCAGGAAAAGTCTATTCTCAACATGCAAGCCAGAATGGCCCCTTACCTTCAGGTCCTATGTCCTGCTGTGAGTCCTTCATGATGATCTGTGTCCCCCAGGGCCCTTCCTCAAATACCTGGCACATTCCTGCCTCTGGACTCTGCCCTGGCTGCTGACCCTTCCACTCAAATATCCCCATGACCAGACCCCTCAATTTCTCCAGGTCTCTGTTCAGTTTTGGCCTCTCAGTTAGTATGACCTTGACGGCCCCTTCATGAAGCTCTACCCAGGCACTCCACTGTCGCTGTTACTCATCACTTCCAAACATGACGTTTGTTGCCTGTCAACCTCACTGAATGTAAATTCAACTGAATGTGGGTTTTTCTGTTATGTACACTGATACCATTATCTAGAATAATGCCCAGCACATGGCAGGTACTCCACCATTTACTGAACAAATGAAGTATTCTGTAAGCCACCAAACTGCTTTATTACTTTCTCTGTTTATAGTTTTACTTCTCTAACTTCTGTGGAATAGGAAAGCATATGTCACTAAGAAGTCATCAAGCTTAGCTTGGCATTTTATTTTATTTTATTTCTTATTTTTTTTAAGTTTATTTATTTTTGAGACAGAGAGAGACAGAGCATGAATGGGGGAGGGGCAGAGAGAGTGGGAGACACAAAATCGGAAGCAGGCTCCAGGCTCCAAGCCATCAGCCCAGAGCCCGACGCGGGGCTTGAACTCATGGACTGCGAGATCGTGACCTGAGCTGAAGTCGGACGCTTAACCGACTGAGCCACCCATGCGCCCCTAGCTTGGCATTTTAGACTCCAGTGGTACCCACGCTCACAAGCTCACAGGCCCCTTGAACCCTGTGACTCACTAAGTTCCCTCCAGTCCTTATTGTCCACTCAGTGAAAGAGGCTGGGGCTTGAGTTCCATAGGAACAGTACTGCTGAGCAAAATCAAACCTTTAGTCTGCTATGCTGACCCCACCAGGTATGACCACACAGTTCCAGGACTCCCATAAGCAGAGGCCCAGGCCCCAAACACACTGATGTGTGTCAACCACTTGACAGTGAAACTTAACTATGACACTGACACGGACAGCTTCCACCCTTCAAAGTTCTCCTGGGGTTCCCTCCCCTGGACTGTCACATGTCCTCTGTCTCTATGGCACCTGATAATCATACCCTCTGTGGGCCACACACTCTGGGCGACTGGGGTATAGGCTGTGGCTCTGCCATGACTGGGTCACAGTGTTCCCAGCAAGTTACCCAATGGTTATCCACATGTGCAAGCCACTGTCTGGGCTTCTGAAGGTCCAAGGACACAAGAGAAGGGGGCGTACTCCTTTTGTGTTAAAACTCCATTTGTGTTAAAAACACAAATACCAGCCAGCAGTGAGGTCCAAGAGATCTAACATACCAATATGATTTATGGACAGCATATAGATTTATGTCTAGCACATGAAAAGGCTTTCCCATGGAGACAGTGCTTCATATGCCTACCCATGGATGTGATAAGGGAATGAGTGTCTCTTTATTTGGAGCATTTAAGTCTCACTAATCATCTCCACTGCCAGTAGAGATCACTTCTGGCCAGAGACTAATTACCTGGTAATAGCGTATCAGCTCCTCCAGCTCATCTGCGTGAATGACAATGTGAAGACCACACAGTTGTGCAAGGCGGAACTCCTGCCCATCCACGCATGCAAAGCATACCTATGGGAAGGAAGGACAGACAGCATGAGTGTTCCCAAGACAGGGCACAGTGCCACAACAGCTGGCTTCCAGGGATGCAACTACAAATGAAGAAATAGCAGCAAACAGGGTTTTTAAAGTTAGATTCTGAGTAAGTAAATAACTGAAAGGTGAGCTGTGTGAGACTGGGAGGAACAATAATGACATTTCTAATCTGCAGGCCAAGGGGGTGTTTGAGACCAGAGAGAAGAGGGATCATGAATTACTTCTATACCCTGAGATGTGGAGGTCTCTCTGGGTGACAGGGAAGCAAAGCTGGAATTTCAGGTTTGGGACTTGAAAACAGTTTTACAAAGCTCAAGAATAACTGTCAATGGAGCACAGTAGATCTGAGTACTGTTTATACAGGAGGAGCTTTCATAAATATTTTTTAAACTGAACTTTTGTTTTAGGCATTCTGCAGTATGGGCACTTAATGACAACAAGCTCTGAGAAGTGGAAGAACCTCTTGGGCTTCTGCTCAAAAGGACTCAGAAAGGGCCGTTAAGCTGCTCTTCTTTCAAGGCCTAAAGAGAGACCTCATACCTATAGGCAGAGCTGGCAGAAACCCAGAAAAAAAAAAAAAAACAACAACACATAACCCAGCGAAAACTGGTCATTACCCTGAGACACAATTGTTACTCACTATTTTTCTTGTTATATAGCAACCACCAGATCTCTCTCTCACATACTCACAGAATGGAATTACACTTGACATTCTACTTACTACACATTTCTCACAGAATACTTGAAACCTCTTCTTCTGTAACCTCCTGTTCATTTTGGTAGCATTGCAATATGTACACTATTTAGCCATGCCCTTGATATTGGACATTTAGGTGGGTTTTAATCTTTTATTAAATAATACTTCAGAGATTCATTGAAGCTAAATCTTTTGCACTTCTCTTTACAAACATTTTTCTACTCTCAGAGGATTCTGATATCATCAGAGAGCTCGCTATAAGACAACATGCCCTACCAATTTACTACAAGAGACCAAAATGCCAACTTACATTGATTATACCACTAATAAGGTCATACAATTTTAAAAAATATTTTAAATTATGATATGACTTCTCATACTGATAATTCCATGCTATTAAGACAACTTCTGGGAGATGATTGGTCGAACACAGGGTTCTCTAGGGCCTTTGCCTCAACCACAAATGCTAGCTTATGAGGGTCTCTGAGCCTTCCTGAAGACTCAGAATCCTGCCTGGACAAGGCAGGCATCCAGACACATCCCAGCTGGCACAAGGGTGTGGAGGAAGGAAGGATAAGGCACGAAGGCCTGGGAGACTAGTGGTCTCCTGGAGACTTCCTATGCTTACCTCCTTCCACGTCCGGGTGCTGTTGGCTTTGCGGCTGCTGTCCACGGCTGCCTGATACTCTCCAAGGTGGACCAGGGTGGAAGCCAGGCGGGCAAAGTTAGAAACACTGCTGTAGAGCAGCTTAGCAGCCTCATACATTCCCTCCTCGTAACAGCGGTCTCCAACCTATGAAAAACCGAGTAGCTTTCTGAGCCCTTCTTAAATGGTAAGATTCTCTAGAGTTGGTTTAAAGTTTCTAAGTGACAGGGGTGTTCTCAAAGAACATGGGTTTTCTGTTTTCAAAGAAGATGAGTATCTTTCTGATTACACAGCAGCCTGGGCCACCACAGAACTTCTGAAGAAGGAAGTGTGCCACTGAGCCTGTGGTCTCCACCTACCTGCTCCTGTGTATACTGGCTGTCATCTCCCACATCTGTACCCCAGTAGGCCTGGCCTCAGAGCTGTGCTCCTTGCTGCTTCAAGGCCAGTCCCCTCCTCCCCACTAACAGCTGCCCACCAGAGAATAGCCTGCCAGGGATCACACACCAGCCCTCGTTCTTGCTGTCATCCACAGATCTCCCTCATTTCGAGACAGCTTTAGCTTTCTTTGACTACCTCTGCTCTGAGGACCTGTGTTCCTCATGGCAACAGGGGGTTACTATCAGGTGCCACCCCTGGGAAGCCTAGCACAAGAACCCATTCTCTGCCTGCCACCTCCCTTCCTTTCCAGCTTACCGCCTCCAGCACCCCACCACTCCCATCTATACCCTGCCAACTCTCCTCCCAGCTTGCCAGCTGTTGGCAAGCCATGTGACTCTCCCCACACTCCCTTGGTTATACTTGGCTTTGCTCACTCAGTCAAACCCCAGTCCTATTCAGAGTGGTTCTCTGTCAACTCCACACCTGGGACTGCAGAGCTAAATTCAAACAACTGAACCCCAAAGTGCTGCCCAGGCTCTCTTCAATTTATGAGTGATCCCAGAGGAGCTCCCAACACTAGCAATTCTCAACCCAGGTACTTACTCCTTGTACACCATTTCCTATCTCCCCTCTCCAAATCCAGCAGCTCAAGCTGAGTGCCTGGCTTCCCAGCCCGTGAGGAGACAGACACAACCAGAAGAACCCTTCCATAAGCACTAGGACTGAGCCTTTCCCCTAGCTGCATCTGTGGCCCTCACCTGGACACCAAATCCAACTCCATTGTGCACATGACCCCAGCCCCTCTCCTCTGTAAGCCCTGGCAGAGATTTCTCCCTCTGTACTAAATCACTCCTACAAGCTTAAGGAATCACTGTTGTTTTCCCCAGCTCCAAACCAAACCAACCAATCTTCACTGAGATCTGAGTCCAGCTATCAGCTACCATTCTGCTTCTACTCTTTCCTTCTGAGCCACATTTCTTAGAAGAGATGTTTCTTAAGAGTTGTTCCCAGTTTCATTCTGTCCTCTTGGGCTTCTGCAATTAGGCTCTTGCCGACTCCCTAACAGGGTCACTGCTGCTGCATCTCCAGCTCAGGATGCACAGCATCTGGCTTACCCATCACTCTCCCTGACAGACCCCTACTTGCTTCCCTGTACAACCCCTTGCTTTTGTGTCCCCACTCCCGGCCACTTTCCAGCTCAATTTTTCCCTGTTGGGGTGCCTGGTCTCAGGCCTCAGCCTCTCCCCACTGCACAGTGTCAACTGCACACTGAAGGCTGCTACATTTATAGCTCTTGTCCCAAATTCTCCTTGGAAATTGTACTCCTGTACCCAGTTGGACAGATGCCCATGAAAGCCGAGATCGAACTTGTCTGCATGAGTCCTGACTGCCCCCAAGGCAGGCTCCTACATGGCCCCCACCTCAGTAAGCACAAGTCCATCTGTCCAGGACTGTCTCATGCCCCACATGGCATAGTTGCCTCACTCCCCCTTCTCACTCACACTCCACCAGCAATCCAAGCTTACCACCAGCTCTCTGTCACTCACCTTAACTCATTTCTCTGAGTGGCCATTGATTCTGGCCTGGGCTACTGAACAGCCTCTTATCTCTCTCACTGCTTCTGCCTCTGTGCTTCAGTCTGTTTTCAGGACAGCAACCAGAGGAGTTCTATTAACCCTTAAGACCAGATCATGGTCTCCTCTGCTCAGAGTCCTCTGGTCTCACCCAGAGTGGAATCCAGAATCCTGCTGGTGGCCCACAAGTCCCGACGCTCCGTGCCAAAAAAACCACCTCTCCCCTCTTTGGCTTGAACTGCGAGCCCGTGTTTGACTGTACTGCCTCAGTCACCTGGACTACCTCTGCTCCTGCAACACATGCAAACACGCCTCAAGGCACCCCTGCACAGGCCGTTCTCTCTGCACTCAGGCCTCCTCCCCCAGAGGGATGCAGACTCAAGAATTCACCTGCAGGACACCTTCCTAGCCACCTGTCTAGAAGGGCACCGCCCACCTTACCACATCATCTGTTCTACACTGCCCCACCTCCCTGCTGCACTTTTCTTCTAAACACATACCATTTAACACATCACAAATTTCTCAAATGGATCTTAAGATCCACAAAGGGAGAAATCTGACTACTATTGTCACACCTGCATCCACAGTCCTACCCTGGCATATGGCAGATGCTCAAGGAAAGTTTGTTGAATGGATGGATTAATGAAGTATTGTGTCAAAGTTTATGATCCTTTAAGACTGTTGTTACTACCAATTTATAGACAATCCAGGGAAAATGAGTTAATTGACATCATGGGAATGTAGTTAGCAGAAGCCAGACTGTGGGAAACATAAAAACAGGTGGTGGGCTGGATCTGGCTGAAGTGTACTGACCCCACCTTGGAGGACTGTGGAAGGCAGGGAACAGGGCCTTAGGGCCACCATGTACAGAGGCAAAGAACAAAAAAAGCCATCTGGGCTTCCCAGTCTGGCCAGCTTCCAGTGGGAAATACCTTCTGTGTGACCCAGGGTAGCATCTCTGGCTATGATATATAATAGGCTCACTAGCCAGGAGAATTCTATTATGAATTCAGAGGGAGATTCTGGACAAGGTTTCATTTTTCCTTTTTTTTGATGAATATAATTTATTGTCAAATTGGCTTCCATACAACACCCAGTGCTCATCCCAACAAGTGCCCTCCTCAATGCCCATCAGCCATTTTCCCTCTCCCCAAATCCCTCATCCACCCATCCACACCACTCTCTGTATTTAATAGTCTCCTGTGGTTTGCCTCCCTCCCTTTCTTTTTTTTTTTCCCCTTCCCTTCCCCCATGGTTTTCTGTTCAGTTTCTCAAGATCCACATATCAGTGAAAACATATGATATCTATCCTTCTCTGACTGACTTATTTCACTCAGCATAATACCTTCCAGTTCCATCCATGTTTCTGGGGACAAGGTATCATTTTCTAATACCTTTATTAATTTTCTGATCAGAAAGGTAATTATAAAAGTTATGGTCACCGATTAAAACAAGACTTGGCAAACACAGGCAAGTGAAAGGAAATGGAATAGTACTGCCCAATCCGTAACCCTGAGTTCTTCACTATCACCACCTGGGACATTTTTCTAGGCAGGTAGATACGTTCATCATATTGTACATGCAGGATTTCACTCAGCTGGAACTTACTTTGAAAGGTTTTTCTATCACAAACAAGGCTCTAAATACTTGTAATGGCTGTATTATATTCCATTGGTGGATGTTGTTTACTTATTTTCTTTTTTTGGACACTGGCTTTTAATTGTTAATAGTATAAATCATGCTGCAATAATTAAGTATTTACATGTAAGGCTCTGTGGGCCTTTTCTTCTTTCTTCGGATTTATTTTTACATCTAGACCTATGAGGCCCATGATTAGGAATATACATATATTTAAAACTTTTATGCATTAGATAAACTGATACTTTCCTTTGTGCTTTCTTCCACTGCTTATATATTTTTTTTAATTTTTTTTTTTAACATTTATTTATTTTTGAGACAGCATGAACGGGGGAGGGGCAGAGAGAGAGGGAGACACAGAATCGGAAGCAGGCTCCAGGCTCTGGGCCATCAGCCCAGAGCCTGACGCGGGGCTCGAACTCACAGACCGCAAGATTGTGACCTGAGCTGAAGTCGGACGCTCAACCGACTGAGCCACCCAGGCGCCCCCCACTACTTATATTCTTAAAAATTCCTTCCTTACACAAAGATTCAAATAAATATTTAAAACTTTTTTTAAGGAAAAACTTCTCAACTTTTTTTTTTAACATTTTTATTTATTTTTGAGACAGAGAGACAGAGCGTGAATCAGGGAGGGACAGAGAGAGAGAGAGGAAGAGGGAGACACAGAATCCAAAGCAGGCTCCAGGCTCTGAGCTGTCAGCACAGACCTTGATGTGGAGCTCGAACCCACAAACCGTGAGATCATGACCTGAGCTGAAGTTGGATGCTTAACCAACTGAGCCACCCAGGTGCCCCAAAACTTCTCAACTTTTACCTTTCATCTGGAATTTTAATTATAAAATTACATGATGAACTTTTAAGCCCTTTTAAAACCCCAACCTAGGGGCACCTGGGTGGCTAAGTCAGTTAAGCGGCCGACTTCGGCTCAGGTCATGATCTCATGGTCCATGAGTTCGAGCCCCGCGTCGGGCTCTGTGCTAATAGCTCAAAGCCTGGAGCCTGTTTCAGATTCTGTGTCTCCCTCTCTCTGACCCTCCCCCATTCATGCTCTGTCTCTGTCTCAAAAATAAATAAACGTTAAAAAAAATTTTTTTTTAAATAAAACCCCAACCTAATTTCCAGTTAATTGGTTCTTACTCTGAATTAAAGAATCAAAAGTCCACTTTTGTGTTATTTCAGTAAAGTGTGTGTTTTCTTTTAAGAGGGGTTAGGATACATTCCATTATCCCTTCTTCTCTATCACTTTTTCTAGGGGTAACACTTTACCTGAGGAAATAGCAGACTTTACAGTTCTTTAGATCTTTTTTTTATTTAACATTTTTCCTTAAGTTTAGTTTAAACATTTTTGTGTTATTCATTTTTTTTAAAGTTTATTTATTTTGAAAGAGACAGAAAGGGAGAGAGAAAGGACGAGTAGGGAAGGGGCAGAGACAGAAGGAGAGAGAATCCCAAGCAGGTTCTCTGCTGCTCTCACAAACCATGAAATCGTGACCTGAGCTGAAATCAAGAGTCAGATGCTTAACCGACTGAGCCACCCAGGCTCCCTGATGTTACTCCTACTTTAAAAAATATTTTTGGGGTGTTTGGGGGGTTGCTTAGTCAGTTAAGCATCTGACTTCAGCTCAGGTCATGATTTCAAGGTTTGTGGGTTTGAGCCCCGTCGGGCTCTGTGCTGACACCTCAGCAGTCCTGACACTGCTTTGGATCCTGCATCTCCCTCTCTCTCTGCCCCTCCCTTGCTCATGCTCTATCTCAAAAAAATAAACATTAAAAAAAAATTTTTTTTTTTAATTTTTTAAGTTTATTTAGTTTTGAGACAGAGAGAGACAGAGCATGAACGGGGGAGGGTCAGAGAGAGAGGGAGACACAGAATCGGAAGCAGGCTCCAGGCTCTGAGCCATCAGCCCAGAGCCCGACGCGGGGCTTGAACCCACGGACCGCGAGATCGTGACCTGAGCCGAAGTCGGACGCTTAACCGACTGAGCCACCCAGGCGCCCCTAAAAATTTTTTTAAAAATATCTTTGGGGTGCCTGCGTGGCTCAGTTGGTTAAATGGCCAACTTTCGTTCAGGTCATGATCTCAGTTTGTGAATTCGACCCCACATCAGGCTCTGCACTGTCAGTGCCTGATTGGGATTCTCCCTCTCTGCCCCTCCCTGACTTGTGCTCTCTCTCTCTTAAAATAAATAGACTTTAAAAAATATTTTTCCCATTATGTTATTTGATAATTGCTGACATATGGAAAAGCTATTAATTTCCAACATATCTGTTTTACCTGGCCAATTGCTCAGTTCAATTTGCTCTCCAGCAATAATAGCTAGAACACTGGCACATAGTCCTGACACTTTCTTCTCTAGGAGAATCATTCTGATGTGCACAGCCAGTGGCCTTAACTCCCATACCAGTGACAGTAATAAAGGACTTAATTCACTGTGAGGCATATTTGAGCCACTCTAGGGAGAAATCCCTGAACCTATGTGCAGCAGTTCATGGTCCCCAGGGCATGACCTACCTGTTGGATGTGGGCATTGTTGGGTCCATTAATACAATCTTCTAACTCAGACAGGCGACCAGTTTTAGCCAGGGCAAAAATAAGTTCAGTCTCTATATAGGATTCACGGCCCTTTTTCCTGGCCATCTGTAGGAATTTCACCAGATCTTCCCAATTGTCTAAAGACAGAAAACAAAAATAGGTTAATTCAGAGCTGCTAAATTTAAACAGGAGGCTCAATTCATCCCATTCTGTCCTCAGCTAAGACGTATAAACATCTTTGTTTGCCTGATAAGTAGAACTCCATCCCAGGTAGGAGAAACAGAAAGGGCAGAACCACATGGGGGCTGACCCTGAGGATGGGAACTTCCATTTCACCAAGTAAAGACCTCACCAGGAAACAGGATGCTTATTCCAGCCCCTGGAGAAGTGCCACCACAGTCAACTGGAAAGGCCAGAAGAAGCTCTGGGTCTAAGTTTCTGACCTTAAGATTACCACAATAATGCTATCCATTGTGCTTAAACTGTCTAGTCAACCAAAGAGCTAGTATCTAGTTAACATTCAACTGAAGAGCTAGTGTCATTAACAGAGTTTAACAGGTATTTCAGGTTCTTTTGAAAAATTTTCATTCAGCAGTGTCTCCAGTATCTCTAGATGTATAATATGTGCAGATTCCTGGGAGGGTGACATCCTTGTCTTGCCAGGCTTCACACCAGTGAGAAGCAGAGCCCTGGGGAGAGGTTAACTTACTGTTCCTACTGGCTGCCTGAACGACTTCCAAGTAAGAGGAAGGGTCGTCAGCTCTGATGTAGGAGTCGATGGCTTCCTTCACCAAGTCTTTCTGGAGCTGGGCGCAGGCCAGCTGACTCCACACAGCAGGTTCATTGCATCTCTCTGCAAACTCGTATGCTCGGTCTAGGTTTCCAATGTGCTCAATCAGGACCTAGGGGTTACACAAGAGGGTTCTCGTTCTCCACAACACACAGTCAGCTCCATGGAGCAGATGGATTTTTGTTCAGTTCTACATTTTGCCTAAAGCTGCATGACCATTTCAATTCAGTCCAAAGCAACTGGGCATTAAGTATTTCTTAGATGATAAATGGAGGGAAAGGACAAGATCTATTATATAGGAGGAATATGCCATGCAGAGAAGAGACACTCCAATGAAAAGGCATAAAGAAATGGACAGCCAAGCTAAGCTTTCTGGGCCAGGAAGAGGACATGGAAGTTGCCTCCTGATCCTGGTAAGATAGTACAATGGGGCATATAGGGTGGAAAAAGGCTCAAAGAGCTACTATAGGGAGTGAGATAGCTCATCAGGCAGAAAACAGGCTTCAAAAATGAACTATTGGGACCTCATTAAGATAAAAATCTTCTGCAGAGCAAAGGAAACAATCAACAAAACTAAAAGGCAACTGGCCCAATGGGAGAAGATATTTGCAAATGACATATCAGATAAAGGGGTAGTATCCAAAATCTATAAATAACTTATCAAACTCAACACCCAAAAAACAATTCAGTGAAGAAACGGGTAAAAGATATGAATAGATACCTTTCCAAAGAAGATATCCAGATGGCTAACAGACATGTGAAAAGATGCTCAACATCACTCATCAACAGAGAAATACAAATCAAAACCACGATAAGAGACCACTTCACACCGTCAGAATGGCTAAAATTAACAACTCAGGCAATGACAGATGTTGGCAAGGATGCAGAGAAAGAGATAACCTTTTGTACTGCTGGTGGGAATGCAAACTGGTGCAGTCACCCTGGAGAAAAGTACGGAAGTTCCTCAAAATATTAAAAATAGAACTACCCTACAACCCACCAATTGCACCACTAGGTATTTATCCAAGGGATACAGGTATGCTGTTTCAAAGGGGCACATGCACCCCAATGTTTATAGCAGCACTACTGACAATAGCCAAAGTAGGGAAAGAGACCAAATGTCCATTGACTGATGAATGGATAAAGAAGTTGTGGTATACACATACATACAATGGAATATTACTTGGTGATCAAAAAAAATGAAATCTTGCCATTTGCAACAGCGTGTGTAAAGCTAGAGTATATTATGCTAAGTGAAATAAGTCAGAGAAAGACAAATATCATATGATTTTACTCATGTGGAATTTAAGATACAAAACAGATGAACAAAAGGGAAGGGAAGCAAAAATAATATAAAAACAGAGAGGGAGACAGGCTGTAAGATTCTTAAATACAGAAAACAAACTAAGGGTTGCTGGTAGGGTGTTGGGTGGGCACAAGGCTAAAGGGGTGAGGGGCATTAAGAAGGACACTTGTTGGGATGAACACGGGTTGTTACATGTAAGTGATGAATCACTAAATTCTATTCCTGAAATTATTATTACACTATATGTTAACTAACTTGCACTTAAATGAAAAAACAAACAAACAAACAAACAAACAAACAAACAAACAAGAGAACACAGGCTTGAAGTACAGTCTGGAGGGCTGGGGTACAGCAGTTGCCCCTCCCCACCCCATATAGTTTTGATCTCACAGCAAGGCCACAGACCATGTATGAACAAAAAAGGGGGCTTATAGATCTGAGATTTCATAAGGAGATACAGAAAAATGGTAAGGGAAGAGGCAAGGACATAGAGAATTTTGGTAAGACAGCAACTAAAGTGATCTGTCCTGTGGTTTACAATCCATTTGGAAATAAAACCAGAAAAGGCCAACAGACTGGGAGGAAAGGGAGGAGGGTTAAGGGTCCAAGAAGGGCTCTTGGTGGGGTTGAAAACAGGCAGGAGGGCTGGCAGGACTGCTCTAGGGAGTTGAGGCAGCAGAGGGTGAAGGACTGCAGCAGTCACGTGTGAGGGCCCCTGACAATCAGAACACCTCAGTCACCAGGGCTGACCACACAACCTTGCATCAGGTACCCAAGTCTAGGGGAATGACCAGGAAGCGGGGATAACTGCCAGACAGCAGGAGCACCCAACAGAGAAGAAGCCAACAGGCTGGGAAGATGGGTTACTGTTGAGGAGCAGAAAAGAGCACAAGAATCTGAGAGACATATCGGACAACCAGAAGGCACTAG